>NW_012150840.1:10304546-10340942 GCF_000956105.1 Propithecus coquereli
GACTACAGGCTAATTTTTCTGTTTTTAGTAGAGATGGGGTCTCTTACTCAGGCTGGTCTCAAACTCCTGAGCTAAAGCAATCCTCCCTCCTCAGCCTTCCAGAATGCCAGGATTACAGGTGTGAGCCACCGTGCCCGGCCTTTTACTAACATTTCTAAGAGGTTGTTTTTCACTGTCTGTGGTAGTCAGCCTCCAAGATGGCTCAATGATACTAGCATCCTGGTATTCATGCCCTCGTGTAGTGCCCTCTGACACTGTACCAGGGTTGGGCAATGTGACCAATAGAATATGGCAGATGTGGTATTGTTTTAATGTTTGTCCTTTCCAAGACTCATGTTGAAATTTAATTGTCACTGTAATAGTATTAAGAGGTGGGGCCTTTAAGAGGTGATTGGGCCAGGAGAGCTCGACCCTCATGGGTGGAATTGGTGTCGTTATAAAAGAGGGAGTTTGTCTGTCTTGCTCTCCTGCTCTTCTGCCTTCTGTTGTGGGATGACTCAGCAAGAAGGCTCTCACCAGATACCAGCCCCTATATCTTGGACATCCAAACCTCTAGAACTGTGATCCAATAAATTTCTGCTCATTATAAATTACTCAGTCTTAGGTATTCTGTTACAGCAGCAAAAAAGGCCTAATACATCATAGCACAGCTCTCTTGAGGTTAGGTTATAAAAGACTGCAGCATCCAGCCTGGGCTCTCTCTCTAATTACTTGTTCTGAGCAGGAAGCCAGCTAAGCTGTAGTGAGGCCCACGTGGGCAGGAACAGAGGAATCTGGTCAACAGCCAGTGAGGAACTGAGGCCTGCTGATGACCATGTCAGTGAGCTTGGAAGCAGATCCTCCTGCGCTAGGTGACCGACCGTAACCCTGGACGATAGCTTGGCTGCAACCAGGCCTGGCTACACAACTTATGGGATCCAGTGAAAGATGAAAATGAGAGCCCCTTTTTCAAAAAAGAGAAATTTCAAGACAGTAACAGTAGAGTATTAAGCCAAGTAAGGGGCCTTTTGTGATTATGCAGGCTGCCTGCTGATGAAGCTGGTCCTGACTGCAACCTCATGACGGAACCTGAGCCAGAACCACCTAGCTAAGCTACTCCTAGATTCCTGGCCCACAGAAGCTGTGAGATAATAAATGTTTGTCATTTTAAACTGCTAAGTTTTGGGAGTAATTTTTTCATTTTTCATTTTCATTTTTGTTTTTTGAGACAATGTCTCACTCTGTTGTCTGAGCTGGAGTGCAGTGGCACCATCATAACTCACTGAAACCTCAAACTCCCGGGCTCAGGCGATCCTCCTGTCTCAGCCTCCTAGGTAGCTGGGACTACAGGCCCACGCCATCGCACCTAGCTAATTTTTTTCTATTTTTAGTAGAGATGAGGTCTTGCCCTCCTGGCTTCAGGCAATCCTCCCGACTCAGCCTCCCAGAGTGCTAGGATTATAGGTGTGAGCCACTAAGCCGGGCCTCCCAGATTTTTTCCTTCCTGCTGGCTGGAAAACAGATGTGATGGCTAGGGCTTAAGCAGCCCTCTCGGACTATCAGATAAAGCTGCTTATTATGACAGAGAAATAATAGAAGGAGCCTGTTGGAGACTTTGAATGGAGTTTGTATACCAAAGACAGAAATAAGATTCTAAATTGTTTGTCATTCTAATTATTTTTGTCATGTGTATTTAAAGTTTAAAAAGTGACCTTAGTAAGGTTAATGTTTGTGGGTAAGCCTCATTTTCATAATGGGATTAATAATACTTACTTTAGCTCAATGCTAAGGTTACAGCAAGTTAGTCCTAAATCCAGTAACAGAACCCAGGATTCCTGATGTCCCAAGCTTCTGAGCTCAGTAGTGTATTTGACAAAAGTCCTGGACCTTAGACACAGCTCACCTCTTTCTGTTGGTAGCTGTTGTAATACATGAAGCAAGTATAAGTCAGGGTATGTTTATATTATAGGAGTGCTTTGCTCCAGAGCCCCATTCAGGATCTACCTCCTTCATGAGACCTTCCTGCCCATAGGTCTATCGCGGATCCTCACTCTCTGAGTTCCCAAAACATGTTGCAGGCTTTGCTCTTAGATATGGTCTCCAGTATCTGGCTAGTCTGTGTCTTCAATTAGATTGGAACCTCTCAGAGGGCTCAATGTGCATCCAAAGAGGTCTCATAATAGTGAGCATTGTATTGGGCACAGAAAGAAATGCATCCATGTGCTTGTAAAAATGAACAGAAAGGTGCTACTCTAAATATGAAACAAGACAAGACTCCTCTGGATTATACAGAAACAGATTTATTTGAAATTGGCACTCCTAGCTAGTATTAAATATTTGAGGCCCTAAGACCTCAATGTATGATATAAAGTATTATGTTTCTTCTATTGAAATATCCCCTTGCAAATAGAAGTCCCATAAGACAAGGAGGATGGCTGAAACTGGACAAACCAGATGCCAGCCCAGCTAGATTTATTTTTGGACCATAAGCCTGGCCTCCAGGGACAGAAGGAACTTGTCAATTTTACTTTTTTGCTTGGATCAGAATATTGACCCTGGCAGAGAGATGCTATTTGGGACTAGTAGTTCTCTGGAATTTCTAATCTTCTCTGGGCTTCGGAGGAGTTGGGAGAAGAAAATGCATCATTTGAACGATGGCCATGGTTACGACAGGCCTCACATGCCAACCAGAGGGAAAGCAAATACTTGCTGAGCGAAGTAACTGGAAAGCAGTCGCTCATATTTTAAACTAAGCTACATGATTGAAATCTAGAATAATGTAGACTTTTGGACCAATGACCACTTGGAAAGAAGCCTTCTGGCAGGAAAGCAGCATTCGGTGCTGGGATGGAAAGGACTATTGCAGTGCTTTTTCCCTGGGCGCTTTGTGCTGCCAGATACTGGGGCCATTTCAAGCATATTTACTCATTCCAGCAGATTTCTCAATAACTTCAGCAACACGAAGAAGTTGACCAGCTTGATGGATGCATGTAGCCCGGTGGTAGAGTCAGGAAAAACCTCCCTTGGTGGGTGAACACTTCGGAGGGCACATGGAAATTGATGTAAGTGCTGCAGGAGGCAGAGCACTGGACAAGTGTCACAAGTCCAGCTGGGTGAATTCCCAGGATGCCAAATCACAAGGGCTGTTTCCAGAAAGGGCTGACCCCTGCTGTTTACACCCTCTTCCCCTGAAGCTCAGCGAAGCTCACTAGTCTCAGGTGCCTTGTTAGGCCACTGAAGAAATCCCGCATTGGTGCACAGGGAACGTCCAACCCATTGGCATTTGAGGCTGGACATGGCAGTCTTCACGTGACAGGAGCACAATTAGATGCCGGAAACACAGCCTTGCATCTCAGCTCCGTCATTTATCAGCCAAATGAGGCCAGGCAAGCCACAGTCTCATGGAGCATCCATTTACCTGCCTCTAAAATAGGGATGTCTGACCTACCTGTTTCACAGGATCATTTGGAGGATAAAATGAGATGAGGTATTTGTCCTACCCTCTTAAAATGCTGGATTGTGATATTTCTAATTTAACCATTTTAAGAGCTTTACGTAATCCTTCTTCTTTAATCCTGACAACAGCCCATAGTGAGGATACTATTTTTATCCCCATTTTACAGAGCGGGGGAACTGGACTTCTGACAAGTCAAATGACTTGTTCACGGTTATGCCACTAGGTGGCAGACCCAGGATTTGAACCCCTGCTGTCTAGCTGAAGAGAGTCTGACCACAGCAATAACTCCCAGTAGGGGAAAAGAGACAATTCTTTTAGAGACGTTTTCCATTTGCGTTTGGAGAAGCACAAGTACTTTGTTACCATTCCAGCATGCAGTCCAGGGTTTTTTGTCTAAGGGCGCTGGGGAGAGGTGAAGCGTTTTAAGCAGGAAGTGGTGCATTTAGGTTTGTTATTTAGAAGGATGACTGGCCGCAGGGTGGAGGCTGAATGGAGCCAGCATGGGGAGTGGGCAAAACCGAATGCAGGAGTCAGGTGGGAAGCCCCAGGGAGCAGAGCTAATCTTTGTCAGGACCTCTCAGGCCAGACAGGGAGGAAGAGTTAAGCGCTGGCACTTACAATCTGGTTGGAGAAAAGAATTCCTCCCCATAAAGTGAGTAGCCTACACCAATGGAAGTAAGCACTAAAGGCTGGGCGCCACTAAGAAGATAACCATGGGTCTCTTGGGCTGAATGCAGTGGAGCACCTTGCTCTGTCGAGGAGCTGCTCGATGCAGCTGTGACCATGCCCAAGACGGCCCTCTGGGGACAGCCCTGGCCAGACCCCTCCAACATCTGACTGGACCCTTTGCTGAGCTGTCCTCTCCAAATGGGTTGGGCACGCAGAAGAGATCGCTCCCTCCTCTGACCCATCTCTGAGATCTCCGCACCCACAGACTGCCTTCTCCCCGTCAATACTTTTTCCTCCTTCTTCCCCACCTGGGTACGAGGGCCCCTCTGACTGCCTCTCCCAGGGCTGCTATGCCACAGAGAGGCTGTCCCTTGCCCTCTGGGTCAGAGCGGGGAGCCAGGATGTCTGGGCTCCAATCCCGGATCACAAGGACCACAGGGCCACCAGTAGCCATTCCCATACACACGGGGTGCCCTCCCCAGCAGGCCCCGCCTAACACATGCTTCGCCATGTCCCCTCGAGACTTTCCTGGCACAGGTGCTGTGGGACTCAAGGTGTCGCCCCCAGGGAGTTTCTTTAAAAGAAATGAATGCTCCTATTCCCCGCCGCCAATGCTGGTCACAGCCCACTCTGTGCGGGTCACCTGGCGACTTCCCAGTTGCTCTTGGTGTCGATGCAGCGGGGAGGTGGATTTCTCAGTGCTTTTGTGCCATAGCATTCCCATCTGAAAAATGGGCCTACTTTATGGAGCTGTTGGGGCAACTTGGTACTTGAGCTAAGAACTGTACATGCTTAGGACGTTATTATCAGCCAGGTGAGCATTCTGGAGGGTTTAAGGCTGCTGGAGCTCTCTAAGCCTTCCGCGGACAGGAGGGCCAAGAGAGTTACCGGTCTCTCCTGAAGCACCCTGCCAAGAGCTCCTCGGCGGGGGGTTGACCACAAGCCGCCCCTCTTGCCCCTCTCCCATTGGCTTTCACCTGCCAGAGGGTCGGCTGCTACAGGCCTCTCGGCCCGTCAATCAGTCCCGCCGGGCTCCGCCCCGCCCCTCCCGGGGGTTTATAACGGGAATTCCCATGGCCCGGGCTCTGGTGTCCAACCTGCTGCGGCCGCGGCCCTGCCGAGCGGAGCGAGCGCCGCGCGCAGAGCACACGCTCGCGCCCCAGCCGCCCTCCTGCGCGGTTCATGACCGCGTCCTCTGATCGCAGCCTCCGCGAGCCCGCGCCGCAGGACCGCTGCCTGCTCGCCGCCGCCGCGAGGGCCGCCGAGCGAAGAAGGAAGGACGGCAGGCAGGCGCAGTGTGCGCCCGGCGGAGCCCGCGACCCCTGCCCGCTGCCGGCTGCCCGGCCCGGCTGGCACCATGCTGCCCGCGCGCTGCGCCCGCCTGCTCACGCCCCACTTGCTGCTGGTGTTGGTGCAGCTGTCCCCGGCTCACGGCCACCGCACCACGGGCCCCAGGGTAAGTGCGCCCCCAGCTGTGCGCCCACCTGCGGAGGGAGGCGAGGTGGCTTTGCCCTCATCCCCCGGGGCAGGAGGAGGGGGAAGGGAAGTGTCAGATCTTGTTGTCCTCTGCCTACTACCCGGTCGCCTGCGGGCTTCTTGGCGAAGTTCCTGAAATATTTTTTTCTCCCATCGGCGCCACCCATCCTTTCTCACTGCACCTACCCCACCCTCCCGAACTGTCACCGGTGGATTTTCTTTCCCAATCTCTTCTCCCATGGCATTTGCTCCAAGACCCTCGGAGGTGCCTCCTGCGTCCGGGAGAAGCTCGCTCTCCGCCGGAGTGGAGCTTTCCTGTGGTCTCTCACTGCGCCCGCTCCGGCGCACTGGCGTTCTTGGCAGGCGGGGGCGGGGGACGGCGGTGCGCAGCTCTGCTCGGAGAGTTTTAGGTTACCCGGGAGCCACACAAGGACCTTGTGTTGTTGTTGTTTTAAAAAGCGATCACTGCTCGTAAACCCACAGCAGATAATTTTAATGCCCCCTCCTGCCGGGCAGGCCCTGGAGAAGGGGCAGGGGTGGGGGGCCGTGGTGAAGTGGTGGGGAAGAGCTGTACGGTGTTCAGGGGTCTCTTCCCCTGGGATCGATGCTGGAAGGTTGAATTACTTGTTGAACCTTGGTCTGATTGGAGTTTCTGAACGACATGAAACGTGCCAATTCTGTGTACAGGACAGGCTGTCCAGGGCATTGTAAAATCTCCTGGAACCGACAGCAGTGTGTTCATTTCTGGTCTAAATTATTGCTCCCCCCACCCCAGTTGGTCCAATAAAGAATTTCACTGCCTTAAAAAAATGTACTATTAAACCACCTAGTGGTTCGTTTGACCAAACTTAATCAAGGCAATCTCTGGCCAAGCATCAGTTTATGTCAGAGCGGTTGCCTTTCAGGATAGCTGCTTGCCTCAACTGGCAGCGCGAGAGACCACGTGAAAAGAGCTGGGATCTTTGTGAAAACAAGGTTAGCTCCGCAACCAACTTGTGCTTCCTTTCCTGGATATCCTTCAGCCCAGCCCCATTACCACCTGTTCAGACTGCAGGTTCCTTGTTCATAGCTTTTGCTACAGGAGAATCATCACTACAGCTGCCATGTGTGGAGGAAAAACTTTGCAATACTTGAGGAGCCTTAATGCCTGCCCAGATGCTGGGCTGATTACATCTGAGCCCTGCTATCACTGTGAGATCAGATTTGCAGCCACTTAGGAAAGAAAAGTGTTTGTCCCCGTGTTGGGCCGGCCCTTGCTTTTATGACCAGATGTGCAACAGCAGCAGTTAAAGTGTGGCAGATTAGATCCAGGGCGTGCCATAAATCCTCGACAGCAGGCATTCCCAAAGCTGGGGCAAGTAAGGGCTCCGGGAGTTACTTTTATGGATGCAGATGAGGATGCCTTTTAAATGAAGCTGCTTGGTTTGATATTAGGACTCGGAGCTCTTAAACTCTGAGGTCAGGCGAACCATGCGTTCCCTCCAATAATTAGGAACAGTCAAGACAGAGACGCAGACCAGAGCACCCCGACTGAAATCTGGATGCCCGCCCACATGAGGGTCGAAAGGAGAGAGGCCCTGAGACAAATGGTGGGGGGCTCATTTGCTGCTGGGCATGTCTAGCATCTCAAGCCATATGGCTCTCCTTCCCTGCCTCCTGAAATCAGAGGAAGCAACTTTTAGGGGAAAGCTAGGCACTTTAGGGGAAAACAGGGGACCTTGGTTAGGATCCCTCCAGTTTCTCTAGTTTATTAATTTGATAGAAGTGATGGAACATACGCAAAAACTGTAAATAGGCTGGTGTGTGTCCCAGCTGCTTCAATTTCTCTCTCCCTCTCTCTTTTTTTTTCTCTTTCTCTCTCTCTTTCTCAAACACACACACACACACACACACATGCTTAAAAAGTACCAAGGGAAAGGTGTTGTCTTAGCATGTGGTTACCTGGTTGCAGTTATATGCAGCAATAGGAGCTACCACTTATGAACATTTGGGCTGGGCACATTACCTGATCTCTTATCGAACAAGAACAAGAAGGTGGGTCTTTTAAATACCGTTCTGTAGACGAGGAAGGCTAAGTGACTTACTTGAATCCCTCATGGTGCGTATGTAGCTCAGGGAATGAAATCCCTGTTTATATGGATTTAAAGGGTGTGTGCTTTCCACATAACCACACAGCTGCGGGGAGTGTCCATCCAGCTAGTGATGCCGTCCCTGTTAAAGGAAGAGATGGCTCCATGAGAAAACAGAGAGCCCGGATACATCGGGCCAGTCTGTAGAGAAAGTATTCTTAATATTTTTTGGTGTTCGTATCGCTAAAGGGTGACATTTGAATTTCAGCCTATCACCAAAGACTCCGGATACATCAGGCCAGTCTGTAGAGAAAGTATTCTTAATATTTTTTGGTGTTCGTATCGCTAAAGGGTGACATTTGAATTTCAGCCTATCCCCAAAGACTCCAGTTCTCTTCTACAGCTTCTTGGTAGCCCGGAAGGGTGGCTGTGGTTGAGAGTGGCGGCATCACAGGAGGAGCAGAAACATCTGGCTTGTTGCAGTATCCCTTGGGAACTCCTAGGTCTCTTCTGTTAATCTTTTGAGTGACAGAGGCTTAAGGATTGGCATCTTTTCCAGCTGGCTTTCTAGGAAACCAAGAGCACGCCCTTTCGGTTTAACTTTATCTGGCTCACTAATTGAGCTCCTCCGAGGCCTAGACCCCAGTCCTTGCCCCCTTACTTGCTTCCTGCCTTCCTTCATAAAATTCCTGACGTTTGTTTGACTCTGGAAACCAGCGGCTATCAAGTATCAGATTGGAGGCTATTATGTAGGAAGCACCTGATTTTGGGGTCTCTCAGCTCTGAGCAGCTGCTCGGCTATCTGGGACGCTGGTCAGGACTCTTTTAATTACTGTGGAGGCAGCCATTTCTTTAATCCTGCACAATTTACTGAAAATGTTTCAGGGGAGGATGGGATGGGGGAGGGGCTTTCCCAGGCTGATGGAGTCTGGTCTATGGTCAGGCAAGTCAACTGCCTGTCTTTGTTTAATTCTCTGCCTGCTTTGGAGACAGGGAGCTGGGTGAGGGCAGGGACTGTGCTCATCTTGTCATCAGTGTGTCCCCAGAGCTCAGCACTGGGCCAGGCACCTGACGGAGATTTACTCTGTCCGTGTTTGGAATGAACAAATAAATGCAGATGATGCACGTTTAACAGTGATCCAAGGGTTGCACTTTCTTGGTGCTTTAGCATGACTGGAGGCAGGAACTAGATTTAGGAAGTTTGAGAAATATAATAAAATGGGAAGGTCAAGAGGTCTGAGTCAGCAATTGGTTTCTTTTTTATTTTATTTTTTTAATTTGAGAGATAACGTATGTATTTATTGTATACAACATGTCGTTTTGAAGTATATATACATTGTGGAATGGTTACATCTAGGTAATGAACAATTGCATTACCTCACAGAGTTATCATTTTTGTAATGAGAGAACTTAACGTCTGCTCTCTTTGCACTTTTTAAGAATGTGATCACTTGTCGTTAACTATTGTCACCTTGCTGTGTAATAGATTCCTATCAAACTGTAATTATGTATCTTTTAACCAATATCTCCTACTTCTCCCTCTCCTCCCCAACCTCTGGTAACTACTATTCTACTCTCTACTTCTATGAAATCAATTTTTTTAGATTCCACATATGTGTGAGATCACGTGGTATTTGTCTTTCTATGCCTGGCTTATTTCACTTAACGTAATGTCCTCCAGGTTCATCTATGCTGTTGCAAACGACAGGATTTCATTTTTTTTTATGCATGAATAGTATTCCATTGTGTATATATAACACATTTGCTTTATCTGTTCATCCATTGATGGACATTTAGATTGCTTCCATATCTTCGCTATTGTAAATAATGCCGCAATAAACATGGGAGTACAGATATCTCTTTGACATACTGATTTCATTTCCTTTGAATAAATACCCAGTAGTGAGATTGCTGGGTCATAAGATAGTTCTATTTTTAATTTTTTGAGAAACCTGCATATTATTTTCCGTAATGACTGTACTAATTTACATTTCCACCAACAGTGTGTAAGGATTCCCTTTTCTCCACATCCTTGCCAGCACTTGTTATTTTTTATCTTTTTGATAATAGCCATTTTAGTTGGAGTGAGGTGATAATCTCATTGTGGTTTTGATTTGTATTTCCCTGGTGACTAGTGATGTTGAGCGTTTTTTATATACCCGTTGCCATTTGTATATCTTCTTTTGAGAAATGCCTATTCAGGTCTTTTGCCCATTTTTTCATTGGGTTGTTTTTTTGCTATTGAATTGTTTGTATTTTGGATGTTAACCCCTATGTATTTCAGATAACTAACCCCTTATCAAATATACAGTTTGTGAATGTGTTCTCTTATTCTTTAGGTGTCTCTTCACTCTGTTGATTATTTCTTCTGCTGGGAAGAAGCTTTTTAGTTTGATGTAATTCTATTTGTCTATTTTTGCTTTTGTTACCTGTGGTTTTGACGTCTTGGGTAGCTTTGGGTAGTATAGACATTTTAACACTATTTATTCTTCTAATCCATGAACATGGGATATCTTTCCATTAATTTGTGTCTTCTTCAATCCAAAATTGATTTAATTGTTTTAGGTATATTTTTTAGTTGTTCTCTCTCCTCTTGATTACTTGATTCATCCTTCAAAACCCAGCTCCAACATTACTCTCTAGGAACTTTTTTGCAGAACACTCTTTTGGCTAGAATTGATCACTCTCTCCTTTGAACAACTTCTGTATCTGGTGCACTTGTGTTCTAACTTCTACTAATCCTTCTGCAGTGAGCATCTTAATATCAGGCCAGCATCTTCATCTTCTTAGCACTAAGTTGCCCCTTCACACTTCATGCATGATTCTGTCTTGTTAAATGAACAACTTGCAAGCCACCTGAGGGCAGAATAATCTCTCATTCATCGGTGTGCTTATCACATTGTAAAGCATTCTGTAAATATTTATTGAAACGAATTGGACAGTATAGTGATGTCCAACCTGGGTCTCCTGCTCTCATTTAAACCTGAAATTGATTACTTACAAATTGTTTTTTCCATTTTTAGGCTTTTGTTCTTTGTTTACAAATAAGTGTGTGTGGTGGTTATGGGAAGGTTGGGGGAAGAGAGACTGAACAAACAATCTTGAATAGGGAAACTGGCTTTAGCTCCACACCAACCTCTTTTTGTATCTTGTATTTGCCAAAAGTGAAGCAGCTTCTGAACTATTCCCTTCCATTTGACTAGCCTGCCCCCGTGTCTGCACCAGGATAGGTCCTCATGTCTGCTTTGATGCTCTTATTGTCTGTGTGCCTGATAAGAACCCTTCTTTAACATATGAGGGGATTTAGCTGAAATGCTATTCAGATGTTAGACCAAGAACCTGATTTAAACATTTTGTTAGAATTGACATGTGAAATTTAAAGAAACAAAATTGAGGAGGATAGGAAGAGAAAACAATCATCTTAAGAATCTCTAGGAAATGCAATCAAAATGG
Source organism: Propithecus coquereli (assembly GCF_000956105.1). NCBI lineage: Eukaryota > Metazoa > Chordata > Mammalia > Primates > Indriidae > Propithecus > Propithecus coquereli. The sequence continues at coordinate 10,315,650 of NW_012150840.1, forward strand.
AAAAGACCTTGATACTATCTCATTATCTCCTGACGTTGAATATTCACATTTCTCATGGCCCAGCAATTCCACTCCTAGGTGTGTATGCCCAAGAGGAACTCATGTCCAGCAGGAGACATGTGCAACTGTGCTCATAATCCCACAGCCTGGGAAGAGTCCAATGACCAATCAGTGGGAGGGCAGACTGTGATGTATTCACACAGTGGAAAATTATACTCAGCCCAGACAAATGAACAATAATGACATGCAAAAATATGGGTGAATCTTGACAATATGATATTAAGTGAAAAAAATGTACAAAGATGCAGGATGACATCTTTTATAAACTTATAAACAACCAAAATTAAAAAAACCTTTTTAGGAATACATATAGCTACAATAAAACCATATGAAAAGCAAAGCAAAGTATTGATGGACACAGATTCAAAGTGAGGTTAGGGTGAAGTTAGGGTGGGGAGGGGGATAGATTGGTGTGGGGACCATGTGGTTGGTGTAAGTTGGTATCAATACTTTACCTTTTTGGGGGAGGAGGAGGATAGGTTTGAAGATATCTGTCCATTATTTTTTTTTTTAATTTCAGCATATTATGGGGGTATAGATGTTTAGGTTATGTATGTTGCCCTTGCCCCCCCTCCCCCCCTAAGTCCGAGTTTCAAATATGTCCATTCTTCGGGTGGTGTGTGTTGCACTCTTTGTGTATGCATATACCCGTCCCCTCCTCCCTCTTCCCCCCTTCCCCCTTCCTCCTCCCCCCTGCCCAACATCCAGTAGATGTTATTCTTATATGTGCACTTATGTGTTCATCAGTTAACACCAATTTGATGGTGAGTACATGTGGTGCTTGTCTTTCCATTCTTGGGATATCTCACTTAGTAGAATGCGTTCCAGCTCTAGGAGTTGATTAAATAAAAAATAAAAGTAGCTGGGCACGGTGGCTCATGCCTATAATCCTAGCACTTTGGGTGGCTAAGGCGGGAGTATTGCTTGAGGCCAGGAGTTCAAGATCAGCCTGGGCAACATAGTGAGACCCCATCTCCACAAAAAAATAAAAACATTAGCCAGGGCTGGGGGCACATGCTTGTAGTCCCAGCTACTCAGAAGGCTGAGGCAGGAGGATCACTTGTTGAGCCCAGGACTTAGGGGCTGCAGTGAGCTATGATTGGGTCACTGCACTTCAGCCTGGGCAACAGAATGAGACCCTGTCTCTAAAAAAGAAAAAGAAAAAAGTGGGCCCTGCATAAACCAATGTTGAGTGTGTCATGAACCAAAGATTATGATTAATTCAAGTCTTTGCACCTGAGGTCAAAAAAAAAAAAAAATTGCCAGAGTAAAGGACTTCTTTCGCACTCCCTTCTGCTTCCTCCTCCCCCTTTCCAGATGTGCACGTGGCCCTATCTAAAATTCCTCACTGGGGAGTGGTTGTGGCTTTTGTTTCAATTATTGGCTAGTTAGACCCAGAACAGGCACAGGCCCTGGCATAAATACCTACATCAGCTGCCTAAGGGCTCATTTGCAAAGCTGAGCTGGCAGTAGGCAATCTTCCCTCCCCCTGCTCAGGGGGGATCAACTCTGTGTGTCTGACTCCTTAACCCTGCGGAGCAGTAATGTTCACTAGTTGATGCGGGTCAGAGGCCTTGTTTGCCAGTGCAGGGTGGAGGTAGTGACTGGGGGAGGGGGAGGCCTGTTTCTAGTTTGATGCCTGTCTTCATTCCCACCGCCTCCCCTCACCCTCCTTTCCAGGGGCTGGGGTGCATGGCCCTGCTTAGCAGGTACAGGGCACCCTTTCTCCCTGGACCACATAGAGATTTATTGTTTCAGCAGCCAAGTTCTGGCATTGCTGCTAGTCGTGGGGGATGCCGGTGTGGAGGGCCCCCTCCTTCCGTGTTTGGAAGAGGACAAAGGTTGAGCTGCTGATGAGAAATTGATCAGAGCCGCTTGTGAGGCTGCCAAACAGGGTTAGCATTGTATAGTGTGTGCTCTGCTGAGTCGTGAGTCACTGAGGGGCTAGGAGAATTGGATCTCCATGAACACTTCCAACTGTCCCCATAAAGACCCCAAAACAACATAGCTCATTATAGCAATTGGTTGGGTTTTTGTTTGCATCAGATATCATTCTGAGCTCAGTTGCTAGATCACAAAGCATCTTTGGCCACCATAAAAGCTTGTCGAGTGTGGAGCTCCATGTACTTCCTGACATCGCCTTGGTTGATTCCAGCCTCCCTTTGTTGAGCCAGAGTGGGGCAGCTTCTACAAAGCAGGGAAGGCAGTACTTGTCTCAGTAGAGTCTCTCCCACCATCAGGGAGGACCAGGGCTGAGCAAGGTTCCGTGAGGTAATGTGTCAGGTGCTTTGAAACCTGACAAATTCTCTACAGATGTGAGCAACTATGCCCTTCTTCTTTAAAAACCATTTTACACCACAGTGTTGGTTGGATTCTATAAGATAAGGGCTGATTTTTTCTTTTTTAAGTATTGACAGTAGAGAAAGACTGGACCTATTTCCCAGAATGGTTTATTTTTAGGACTAGATATGTATCTCGAAGACAGTGCTGGGAGTCTAAAATAATTTATTTAGATGTTTATTGTACCTCTGTTCTTGCACAATTCTGCCAAGCCCTTGGGGAGAGGACACACAAGTAGGTAATAAAAGAGTGAGATGGGGGTGTTAAGATAAAAGGACATGAATCACTACTTCAGGTACACAGTGCCACCGACCAGCTCAAACACTATGATGCCAATGACTTCCTTTCATCAGTGGCATTGTCTAATAGAACTTTCCACAAGGGTGGAAATGTTACATACCCACACTGCCCAGTATTAGCCACATGTAGCTATGAATACTTGAAATGTAGTTAGTAAAACTGAAGACCTGAATTTTTAATTTAATTTGATTTTAATTAATTAAAATTTACATTTGCTAGCCTCGTGTGGCTAGTGGCTATGATAACGGATAGCACTGGTCTGTGCTCAGCGTGCCCACCCTTATCCCCTGCTGGAGACCCCCATGTGCCGCAGACTTCAGCTGCACTGAACTACTTTGCATTTCCTGACTCTCCCTCTCTTCTCATTTGTCTGTCAAAATCCTGCCCATCATTCAGAAGGTTTGAATGCTACCTCCACACGGTCCTCCCAGACTGGTCTCAGGCAGAAATCTTTCAGCTCCCCGTAAGCAAAGAATTCTTTGCTTGCTCCTATGACAGCCTGTGTCCCCATATGCCTTGTGTTCTGGCCAACCAAGGGCAGCCTCAGCACAGGCTAGGAGGCAGCCAGACTCAGGTGTGAGTCTGGCTCTGCCACTGGGCGCCTGGGCTAAGTAATTTAACCTCGTGGGTCCTCAGTTTCCCGATACGTCCAATGGAGGGATGTATCAGAGATGCTGGAACAGCATCTCTGTTCCAGGTTGGTGGGAAGGATGGACAATGTTCATTATATTATTAATACTTCCTATTACTGCTGTGACAAATTACCACAAACTTGTGGCTTAAATAACCCACATTTCTGAAGATCAGAAATCTGACACTGGCCTTAATGGGCTAAAACACTGGCAGGGTTGAGTTCCTTTCTGGAGGCTCTAGGAGAGAATCCATTTTCTTGCCTTTCCCATCTTCCAGGAGCTGCCCGCTTTCCTTGGTTCATGGCCTCGTCCACCTTCAAAGCCAGCAATGGCTGGTCAAATCTTTCTGTGCCATCTCTTTGGTTGTGACAACTCTGCCTCCCTCTTTCCCATTTAAGGACCCTTGTGATTACATTGGGCCCACCCAGGTAATCCAGACTAATCTCCCTATTCTAAGGTTGGCTGATTAGCAACCTTAATCCTCCTTGCCATGTAATATAGCATTATTAGAATTAGGACATGGACATCTTTGTAGGGGGCATATTGTGTTTACCACATTCATTAAGGGTCTAGCACAGTGCCTATGTCACAGAAAGTGCTTGATAAATGGGGACCATTATTTGACCTGCATCTGTTAGTTTCTTTCCTTTTAGGTGAGAACCTCTTAATGGTGAAGTCGCTTAATTTTCTTTATAGACTCTGTCCTGCCCAAGAGCAGGTGCTCAGTAAATGTTTATTGAATAATAGAATTTTCAATAAAGGTAGATGGTTTCTTTCCTTGTAAAGATATATTGGACAGTAAAAAGAAGTAAAATGCAAGCCAAAATATATGATCCCGTTTGTGCAAAAAAAAAGAAAAAGTTGATTTACAAATAGAAACATTGGGTGGATTATATGTAATACTGTTAATGGTGATTATCATGGGAATGTTCACTTTCTGTGAGATGCATTTTAGTAATTATTAAAATGATTTTGTTTGCAATGAACATCTTTTAATCTTAGAGGAAAATAATAAAGATTAAAACATGTATGATTTAAAGACACCCCCGAACCTATCTCAGTCCAGCCTGAGCCCCCAGTCACCCTTGGATTTGGTCTACATCTGACAAAAGTGGCCTCTGTTCATGTTGGGCTAACTTTTAGGGCTAGTACCAGGTCTCCTGCTCATTTTCAGCATGCTTTGAGCTCAATCTGCTTTAAAGGAGAGTTTTCAATTAACCTCAGCAGGACATAACTGTAAAAAATGTATTTATTGCTGCTGGTGGGAACATAAATTAGTACAATTGGTTTGTAGAATTACAATTGAAGTTGCACACACTCTTTGACCTTGTAATTCTGCTCTGGTAATACCCTACAGAGACATATTCAAAGATGTTCACGGCAACATTTTTTTGGTAGTTGTAAAGCATTGGAAACTAGCTAAATGCCCACCAACAGAAGAATAGAAAAATAAATTATTATATACAAATTACAGATTACTGCACAGCACTGAAAATGACTGAAGCTATCCTCATTATGGATCAATTTCATAATTAAAATGTGGAGTGAAAAAGACAAATTGCAGAAGATTACATACATCATGTTACTATTTAGATAAAGGTTGAAAGCATGCAAAAACTATACATTGTTTAGATGTAAAAGATGTATGAGAAAATTAAGGGCAATGATAAATACTGTATGAAGCTCAAGTTAGTGGTTGAAGGCCAAGAGCTCAGACACCGGGGCTCCCCACTTTAGCTGGGGAAGAGGCAGCCTGGCCGGCAGGGACCACCCAAGTGAGCAGAGGCTTTGGGTACAGACCACCCAACCACCCAACAGCCTACCTGCCCACAGCTATGGCTCTTCCCATTATAAACCAGAGGTCCCCTCACCCTGTTCCCTCCCTCAGAGTGACCCTAGCCTCCAGGGGGAGCTGCTCCCACCCAATATCCCCTACTTACCTCCAGGTTCTCCCACTAGGTTCAACCCTCCTCTCTCTGGTGGCCCCTTGCCCCTCACCCACCTCTAACCCTGATGGACATGGACCTCCCAGTCAGGGCCTCCTCATTCTCCTTTTTCACCCAGCACCATCTCCTACCCCCAGGCTGCAAACCACTGTTGAGAGGAGGCCTGCAGTCCTCCCATAAAAGCCAGGGAGAGCAACACACAGCTTATATTTTTTTTGTAGGACTAAACACAGTTTTGTATGACTAAAAAAAAAAAAAAAAAAAAAATAGGTGTGGGCAGGGTGGGAGAGGGATGCATTGGACACAGAAGGCTTGGATTGAATGGGTAGTGGTTTTTGTTTTTAAATTGGGTGGTGACTACATGAATTTTTAAATTCGTTTTTGTATATATTAAGTAATACATAATAAAGCTTTTCATAAAAGATTAAAATGCATTTAGATAGATCACAAATAGGTTTTAGGAACAAATAATAAAAGTGATGTTTCTGTAAAGGGTTGTCTGCTAAGTGATGCTGAGCATGCTATTCATTTGCAAATTTGCAGCCCCATCCCGAATCCGATGGTCACCTCCCACCTTCCCTCCTGAGACCCTGAGGCCATTCATCCTGAGGCCATGAGGCCATGCCTCCTCCCCTGAGCTCAGGTCCCGGTTCCTGGCCGGCTGCTGTTCCTCCTCCCCGCCTGTGTGGGCCGTGTTGCTGCTCCTCTCTGCACGTCCCAGGCCTCTGCTCTTCTATTGTACTTGCTCTCTCTGCGTGGTCAGAAATGAGGTTCATCATTTTCTCAAAGTTCTTGGCCATTCATTTAAGTTTTCAAGAGTTGGAAAATAAAAACAAAAGATACTCAGGTAAATATGAATTTCAAATAAACAACAAATAACGTTTGTTGTTTGTATGTGTAAGTATATGTAAGTGTGTATGTATGTATGTGTAAGTATGATCCAAATAAAACATTATTTCTTGTTTATCTGAAATTGAAATGTAATTGGGTATTCTGTATGGTATCTGGCAATCCTACGTTAGTTCCTTTTCTTTTGTGAATTATCTGCCCAAAGTTTTTGCTAATTTAAAAAATAGGGGTGATAGTCTTTTGTTTTTGAAATACTAAAGGTATTAATCTGTTTTTCTGTCATGTCTGGCAATGCGTTTCTCAGTATGTTATATAAAAAGACAATGGCTGCAGTCCACTAAAATTTCACATCTTTACGTAGCTAATCTATCATTATGGTTTCTATCTTTGGTGTCAGGCTGAGAAAGGCCTTCCCCTACTATAGAAATCACAGAAATGAGGGTGAATAAGTTTCTAGAGACTTGGGTTGCATCAGCAGCCACAAATACATGGCACACAAGTCAGCATTAGTGTTCGCCATGAGTTCATATGGCATTTTCTGTGAGCTAAACTTCTTGATGTGACCCTTTGGAGAGAATGCTTGTTCTGCATTTTAGAAATTCTCAGTAACATTTGGAAAGATGTGTCAACTGGAAGTATTCTGTGAAAGTAATTGGGGAAATTTATGTAAAAAATGTTACTTGGTAAATAGGAGATACTGGAATTGGCACTAGGGCTTTGGCAAAGAATTTAGACTCTCCTTCATCTTTGGGCCCTTTCCAGTCATTAAATTTCTTTTTATTATGAAAACTTCCAAATATACATACGAAAAAGAGAGACTAGTATAATAGATTCCCATGGAACTCTCACCCACCCTCAGCAATGAACCACTCATGGCTAATCTTGTTTCTTCTACCCATCTCCCTAGTCATCCCCCCCCCCACCTCCCACTCGGATTATTTTGAAGCAAAACTGACATTGTATCTTATCATTTGTAAATATTTTCATATGTATCTCTAAAAGACTAGCATTCATTAACAAAAGCTAACCACAATACCATATCACAACCAAAGAATATTAGCAATAATTCCCTAATACAGTACCCTCAAATAATCAACATTCAGATCTCCCTGATTATCTCTTAAATATGCTTTTCTGTTTGTTTGAATCAAGGTTGTTTGAATAAGGTTCACAGATTGCAATTGATTGAGCTGTCTCCTAAGTCTCTTTTAATCTATGGGTTTTCCCGTTACCCTCTTTTTGCTTTGTAATTTATTTGTTGAATTAACAGATCATTCAAGGGTTTCCACACTAGGTTTTGCTACTTGCATTTCTGTTGTGTTTTGTAACATGTTCCTCTATCCTTTACATTTCTTGTAAAATGCTAGTTAGGTCTATAGGCTTGATCAGGTATAGGTTTGATATATATTTTTTGGCATGTATATTTCATGGGAGTTGGTGCGTACTTCCATCGGGAGGTATGTAACAAATTCGATATTAGCACCCATTGATGATCGTTGCTGGGCCTGTTAATTCACTGATTTTTAAACAAGTAACAGGTTGTACTGTAAAGGGCTTCTAACTTTTGAGTGGCATTGCCATTATCTTCCTTGTCTCTGGCGTTGCCATGGAGGGGTACAGAAGGAGGCGTTGGTGCCAACATTCCTTTCTCAGTGGTCTCTCTATGAGAAGGCTGCGTGTGACTGCTGAGCTTTAAGAGGGAAACTCTGCCCTGAGTTCTTGGTTGGTGGATGGTGCCTTGGAAGGGGAGCCACCTTGGTTTCTGGTGGGAGTGGTAAGAACATAGGGAGCTGTTTTACTCTTTAGTGCCTCTTGGGAGTCTTTAAAGTGTACAGGTGTGTAGGTGAGCTTTGTGTGTGATCTTTGGTATGTTTATATCAGTTGAGACTTTATATTACAAGAAACAGATTTTGGACTGGCTTACACAATAAAGGGGATTCATTGGCTCAAGCAACAGAAGGCACAGATAAGACAGATGTTATGGGCTGAATTGTGTGTCCCTCCCAAATTTATGTGCTGAAGCCTTAACCCCCAGAACCTCAGAATGTGACTGTATTTGGAGGTAGACCTTTTAAAGAGGTGATTAAGTTAAATGAGGCTGTTAGGGAGGGCCCTAATTCAGTCTGACTGGTGTCCTTATAAGAAGGAGAGATCGGGACACACGGAGGGACACCAGGGGCGTGAGAGCCCTGTGAAGAGGCAGCAAGAGGGTGGCCATCTGCAAGACAAGGGATAAGGCCTCGGAGGACACCAGCCCTGCCAGTACTTGATCTTGGACTGCCATCCTCCAAAACTGTGAGAAAATAAATTTCTGTGTTTTAAGCCAGCCAGTCTGTGGTATTTTGTTATGGCACCCTAGCAAATTAATGCAGTGGCTTTCCGGAGTGGTTTCATTCAGTGGCTCAGTAGAGGTACCAAACCTGCAGTCCCTTTATGTCTCCCCCTTCTGCCTTTTGTGATGTCTGTTTTATCGCAAGTCAAGCCTTTCTTATCATGGCAAATGGCTACAGTGGTTTCAATGTTTGCTGTCTGGCTTTTTTTTTTTAATGAGCAAGTATGATTTATTATGGACAAATGTTAGAAAAAATGTTATTATATCTATATATAAGTTCCTTAAGTCATATGCAAAGAGAGACTGTTATTAAAAGTTTATTTTTCCTTTCAATCAAGCACTAGCTACCAGTTACCATTAGATTTTTTTTTTGTGCCCTCTAAATGTCAGCACAGTTAACATTGCCTTGTCGATAATCAAATGCTAAACTGGTCCCAGCGGTTATGTTCATGTCTAGGATGTTCAGGTGATCAGGAACTCTTTTACCTATTTGCTCTAGCTTTTAGTTCTTGGTTATATCTCCAAATTAGAAAAAACTGAGAGGCTTCTGCTTCCCCCACAAAGAAATTAACAGCAAACAGACTCTAATTTTTTGGAATAATTACAAGTGAATATCTTGACCAAATAAACTCTGTAGCCATCAAAATAGCAGATTGAGCTGTGCTGAGTTTTTCTGCAGATCTGTCCACATCAGCCAATCCAGCACACGCCAACCCCCATTTCATAATTGGGGCCCTGAGAAAAACTTTTTTGGGGCCTGCTGGGTGGCTGTACAATGGCCTCAGTTTCTCAGGCAGCATCAGCTCCACTTTGTTGATGAGCCGGTGGTAGGTGGCCCGCAGGCCAGACATTGGCTCTCCTCTCCTCTTCTTTCTCCTTTCCTGTATTCCCATTATACATATGTTATACCTTTTGTGGTTGTCCCAAAGTTCTTGGATAGTCTGTTCTTTTTGTTTTTTCTCCAATCTTTTTTCTATTTTGGAAATTGGAAATTGTATTGGAAATTGTATTGTCAGTTTTGGAAATTGTATTGTCATATCCTCAAGCTCAGAGATTCTTTCCTCTGTCATGTCCAGCCTGCTAACGGGCCCATCAAAGACAGTCTTCATATTTCTGTTACGGTGTTTTTTTAAAAAAATATACAAATTAGAGGATTAGTCTTATTCAATGGGCTCCAAAATTATTTATTTCTTTAGTTAGTTATTTAGTTATTTAGACAAGGTCTTGCTCTGTTGCCCAGGCTGGAGTGCAGTGGCATAAACATAGCTCACTCAGCCTTGAACTCTTGGGTTCAGGTGACCTTCTCACCTTGGCCTCCTGAAAGTGTGTGATTGTGTTTTTGATCTCTTTCATTTCTTTGTGATTCTTCTTTGAATTTCCATTTCTCTGCTTATATTACCATCTATTCCTGCATGTTGTCTACTTGTTTCATTAGATCCCTTAGCATATTAATCATAGTTTTAGAGGATTCCTGACCTGATAATTCCAACATTTCTGCCATATATGAGTCTGGTTCTGATGCTTGCTCTGTCTCTTCAAACTGTGTGTTTTGCCTTTTAATATGCCTTGTAGTTTTTGTTGAACAGTGGACGTTCAACTTGCCTATCCCCAACACCCAAAGGCTCTCCCCTTGTGTTAATTATGAAAAAGCTGATAACCAGATGTCCCCAGTGCTGAAGCAAGGTGAGTGGTGCGTCACAGTGTAGCACGTATCTCCATTCTGGTGCCTGCCGCAGCTGATTAGGCTCATGGCCACATGCCACAATGGCCTGGTCCAGCACAGAACCCTTGCACCCTGGGTGCAAGGAGCCGTGGCACACAGGCCTTCAGTAATGTGTGGCGAGGCGTGGGGCAGGGGAGGCTCACTGTAGTCCTGCCATTAGGTCCTGGGCTTTAGCCCAGTCCCGTGTCCCTGGACTGTGAACTTCACAGTGCTCAGTCTTTCCCCTGCCTCAGGTGGGGCAGGATGGCTAGAGAGGGCTGGGGTTGGGTATATCCCTTCCCGCAGGTAGTTAGGCCCTGGTAAGATAGTTTCTCTTGCCGGCAGGCCTTGTTAAGAAGAAGAGAATGCTCTGTTGTACTTCAAAATGGCTACTTTCCCCCTCCCGCTGCTGGAAGCACAAGGGGATTTTTCTTCGATATTCACTGTGGGAACCTGGGAGGGCTTCTGGAGGTAAAACTCACAAAAGTGTGGAGGTCCCTGTGAGACCAGGACCCCCTGGAGTTTTTAACTCTCAGACTTGTCCATACTGACCACCAGCAAGTTGACAGTTAGTGTTTAGGTTTTCCTACCGAAATGGGTTGGATTTAGGTATCGCTTTAGGTTTTTCCGCTGGAGTCCTGTGGAGGTCTCTGCTCTGGTAAGTTGTGATTTGGTGTATCTGACTGTCTCTCCAATTTTGGGGGCAGTGGTTTGCTCTCTGAAAGGAGAGTTGTTGATTTGCAGTTTGTTCAGCTTTTTCTTATAGTTAGGATGGAGTGGAGACCTCCGAGCTTCTTAAGTGCTTGCCACACCCACTTTTATTCACTCCAAACACTCACACAGAGAGTGCACTCAGTGGCGGATCATGGAAACTTCTTCCCAGTTCTGTGCAGGTGGCTGTGCTTTGAAAAGGTTGTCAGTGTGGAGAGAGGCCAAGGAAGAGAGGGGGGAGGACCAGCCTGGCCTCCTAGAGCCAGCCGTGTGGGAAGCAGCCACCCAACTGTCTAGTCTTAGGGGATATGGCTGAGGGTAGGGACTATGTTTCATTTATTTTTCCATGGTGAAGCACCTAGCAAAGAACCTGGCATAGAACTACTATTCCAATCAACAATTTCTACAAATATTTGTTGAGCTATTACTTTGTGCCAGCCAGTGTTCTAGGCACTGGGGAACAACAGAACAAAACAAGGAAGGAGATAGTTCCTGACTTTACAGAGCAGGCTTTTATAATGTGCCAGGTATTCTTCTAAGCCCTTTACACATACTAACCCATTTTATTATTATGACAATCTTATGAGGAAGGCATTATTATTACCCCATTTGCAGATGAGGAAACTGAGGCTCAGAGAGGTTCATTGACCTGAGATGCTTACTTTGGGTAGCAGGGTATTTTCTTATAACTTAATAATGTGATGGAAGGTGTCAAGAAAATAAACATGTTCTTGCCTATCCCCAACACCCAAAGGCTCTCCCCTTGTGTTAATTATGAAAAAGCTGATAACCAGATGTCCCCAGTGCTGAAGCAAGGTGAGTGGTGCGTCACAGTGTAGCACGTATCTCCATTCTGGTGCCTGCCGCAGCTGATTAGGCTCATGGCCACATGCCACAATGGCCCGGTCCAGCACAGAACCCTTTAGCCACGCCAGCTTCTAACTGTATATTGACAGCAAAATCTTGGCCCGTTCTCCAAGGTGCTGACACGCAGCAGTTGAGAATCTTGTTACATTTTGTAGACATGTATTTCTCAAAGAATGTAATTCCTAAAGTACAGTCTGTAGCTCAGCTGAGAAGCTACGGGGTGTAGGAAACTGCATTTCTAAAAAGTACTGCAGGTGATTCTTATGCAAACTCCAGTTTAAGACTGCTTCTTTAGGCTAAAATAGTAAAAGGGAATTAAATATATCAGTCAAGGACTGGAACCTATAGCCTATGCAATTGTGCCTTAAAATAACATGAACAACTCCAAATTCCATTTGCTTTTGCCAGTAGCTACTCACATATGCCAAGACAAGCTCCCTTGGAAGAAAAAGAGCCTCTTGAAATCTCTGGCCTCTGCTCTCCCAGATGTTATGTTCATCTTTGAGAGTAGAGGAGCATCTCCTTTTGGGGTTGGAGCTGTTCATATACTGTCATGAAACTGAGAATCTTACCTGGGCAGCTGCAGTTCTAAAAGGATGTCCAATTCCATGGAAAACCAAATCTTAAGGGCCACGTGCAACTGCTATACTATGTGATCAAATTTAGTATGAAAGATTTTTCTCAGCTTCTTCTGCCATACTCAGGCGATGCCCAGGAAGACGAAGAGAAGTGCTACTGTATAAATCAGTGACCCTCTAGGAGGTTCCAAAGAGATGGGCTGGTTGGATCGCTAAGGTGCGTTGGCTCCTCTGACAATCTTTGCCTCAGGGCCTGAGGGTTTTGGACCTGAAGCACAGCTGTAATTAGGAGGACCATTTTGCTTCCTTTTCTCACTCATTTATTTAGTCTTTGACTCATTCCTTCATTTACTTGTTGTGGAGGGCCTAATTTCTGTAGGTTATGCTGTGCATATTGTTGGGGATGGAATGATCTCAGGAGGTCTGGGAGCTACTAATTTACCGATGGCACAAATCTTCACTGGAGTCCCTCAGCCTTCATGTAGCATTGGCCCAGTTACTTCCAAGATTTGATGAGTTGGCCTACGACGGGGCTGTGGGAGGCCAGGGGGAAGTTGTGTTTGCATAGGATCCCTGAGCTAAAAGACAAAGCACCCTGATTCCTGTAAGGGTAGGGCATCTCAGGGAACAGTCTGACAAATGTCTGAGAAAGGACGTCTTTTACCAGGCTGAAGAACTGTGCAAGTGCATGTCGCAAGAGGCTTTGTCCCATGTCTTTGTTTTCCAAACGCACAAGAAGCTATTCAGTGGTGCACACACCACCCTGCTGGGAAACTGGAACTTGTCACCTGGCAGAGTTCCACGAAGCATTGGTTGAAAGAGATTCCGTGCAGTTCTGTGGTGGCTCTTTGCCGTCTTCATCTTGAGAAGCCTATTGTAGAAAACATCTGTTGTTTTGGTCTGCCTAGCATCTATTCTCTCTTTTCGGGCCATAGAATCTCTACTTTCCTTTGGGAAACACTCCTCCCTCACTCCTAGTCCCCATGACTGAAGTGGACTGATCCCACCTCCCAGTTTTAGGGTGAGTGCATGACCTGGGCTTGATAGTGTCTGCCCTCCACTGGTTCAGGGATGGTCATGTGACCCAAGCTGGGCTCATGGATTCAATTCCAATGTTGGAGCTACTGGGCAGTCGAGGCCCTGGGGTTGGTACACTCTAAAGCTGTAGACTTGTAGTGGCTGGCAGCCATTTGGTCACCATGAAGGCAAAGCTTACCTCAGAATAAAGCCAACACAGAGCACAACAAAGCTGAGAGAGGCAAGAGACAGGGTTCTTGTGGTATATTGTGAGTACCTGGATCCAGTTATGCTTAAAGTTTCCTTGAATCTCTCATTTATATGAGTCAATAACTTCCCGTGCTGGATTAAGTGTGGGCACAGTTTCTTTGTGGTTCCTTTCGTTAACAGGTGGGGTCTGTTTCCCACCCTCTTGAATCTGGGCTGGCCTGGTGACTTGCTTTGACTTATAGAAGGTGGTGGGAGTAACCATATATGAGTTCTGGAGACTAGGCCTCAAGGAGCCTGGCAGCTTCTCCTTTCGACCTCATGGACCTCTGCCCTGAGACCACCCTGTAAGAAAGCCAGTCTCACCCACTAGAGGAGGAGGGGCCATGTTGCAGGGAAGTGCCCTAGCCACCTGCTGGCACTGACTGCCCACTGTGTCAGTGAGGCCATCCTGCACTTCCAGCCTAATTGACCCTCTAGCTGAACACAGCTGCATTGGTGGGCCCAGGTGAAGCCAGCAAATGAGCCACTAAGCTTTGGGGTGCTTTGTTTTGTATCAATAAATAGCTGATAAACTTTCTTTTTTGGCTTAAGTCAGCTTGATTTTATTTTCTGTCATTTGCAACAGAGAGAGTTCTGACAGATACAGTATAATATACTTACACTCTTATAAACGGAGCCTTGTCAGAAATGTACCTTTGTGGAACTTCTTCCTACTTCTGAGGAAACCAGCTGCCTCTGTCTGGAGGTTCTTGTCCAGCATGTGTGGGTGTGAATCCTCTTGTTGGTGGTGTCCGTTTCTTGCTGACATTTGTGTAACTTGTCTGCATGATAGTGCCACTGTCTCTGAAAGTGTGGATTTCTACAGCACATGCCCTGTGAGGGGAGACCTTTCAATGACTCTTTTTTTTCTGGTCACTTGTGGGATTTGACACTTGGCATTCCTCTGCCTCATTGGTAGCGCCTTCTTATAGGCTCTCAGAGATTTGACTTCTGGGGTCCCTGATCTGTCCTGAAAATGCCCAGGAGAGGTGAAGCTCGGATATTTGAGACTAGGGGGGGTAATAGAGACAGTGAAATAGCAGGGGCCCTGGAGTTGGACCCATGTGGCTCAAAGGCTGGCTCTGCCACCTGCTAGCTGTGGCCTTGTGCACGTCATTTAGGCTGTCAGAGACTTGGTTTCCTCAGAGGTAAAGTGGGAGGCGTAACTGCTTTAACTTTGGGTGGCTGCCACAAGGGGTTTTGTGGAGCAGGCACGGCCTTAGAACTCAGGAATTGACAACCACAGGAAGCAGTACTAGGCCAGTTAATGTCTTATCATTGTGGAATTGTATGATTGTTTTGATAACAAAAATTAGTTAACTTCACTGTCTATTTATAAAAGTTAAAATCTACTACAAGGAATCTTAGATATTATCTTTTTGCCTCTACTCTGACAAAGAAATTCTTTCTATGACATTCTTACTGCTCTACTGATAATCTATTTTCTTGCTAAAATATTAATACATAGTGATCGCTTTCTCTATTAAATGTAATTCTACCTTTTGAGTCTTCTACTCATTGGTCCTTGTTCTCCCTTTGGAGCTACACAAAAGAGAAGACTTTCAGGTCCCATTTTATCTTGTAATTAACCAAGGGTAGAGAGAACAAAGGCAAGGGCCCAGAATTTAAGGCAACTGCTATTTTTTGGCTCTAAGGGTAGTGTGGCTCTCATTTGGTGACATTCAGTAAACAAAAGAGAAGAATTAAGAATGAAGTTAAGTGGAGTAGATGTCTTAGTTTGTTTGGGCTGCTATAACAAAATACCATAGATTGAGTGTCCTATAATCAACAGAAATTTATTTCTCATAGTTCTGAAGGCTGGAAGTCCAGGATCAAGGTGCCAGCAGATTTGGTATCTGGCGAGGGCCCGCTTCCTCCTAGATAACCATCTTCTCAGTCTAACCTCACATGTCAGAAAGGGTGAGGGGTCTCTCTCGGGCTTCCTTTTTAAGGGCACTAATCCCATTCATGAGGGCTCTGCCCTGTGACTTAATCACCTCCCAAGGGCCCTACCTCCAAATATCATCACAGTAGGAGTGGGAATTTCAGCATAGGAATTTTGGAGGGGCGTAAACATTCAGACCATAGCAGTAGGTGAATAAGTTATGGCACAGACCTATGATACAAAATCTATAAAAATGGTGTGTTTTTCACATGAATAAGTTCACAATGGATTCAGTATGAAAAAAAAAAGTAGGTTATAAAACATTATATTGTAGAGTCCCATTTTGTAAATGACTGCATAGAAAAAAAACAGTACACGCCAAAACATTGATAGATTTCTGTGGGTGGTATTATAGAGATCTTCATTTTCCTTGCTTAAAAGGAACATGTATTTCTTGTGTGTATAAATCCAATTAGTAAAACCAAAGTAACCACTGAATCTGCACGTCCATTTATTTCAAATACGAAAGCTGACCTATGGTATCGCACAGTTATCTAGTGCAGGTAGGGAAGCCTGTGGCTGTGCCCTTTCCTGACGTTTGTCATCCTTGAATGAGGCCACACTGCATCTTCTTGGTGGCTGCTGCTTTAGAGGGCAGAGGGAACATGGACAGTCTGGCCACAGGACAGGCTGCGTTTAGATGAGGAAGAGGAAGGAACACAGCTAGACCTCTGGGAGCCCGCTGGCTGGGACTGTGAGGGCCTGGGCCTCGGCATCCTCCTTGCTCTCCTCATCTGGCCTCTGTGCTGTTTCTTTGAAAAATATGTATGTCTTGGATGCTTCTCTAATTCTGACGGTGCCTTGGGTTCCACGGGTGCCATGCTGGCCCTGTGCTGCTCTCCAGCTATTCTTCCTGCTAGCGCTAGAGGCTGGACGCGGAGACCACTCTGGTGTATGGTGGTACCCTCCCCAGGCACAATTAGAGCTTGGGGCAGGCAGGGCTCAAAACAGTGTAGGGGAGTTATTTTTCTTTTTGTTTCTCTTCCTTTCCCTCTTTCCTTTGAATCTTCAGTATTGGCGTGTGTGTGTGTGTGTGTGTGTGTGTGTGTTTGAGAAGTATTTATTTGGGAGAATTCTACTTTCTCGATTGCTTCTTTGAAATGTCCCTCTCTTCTTCCCCTCTGCCCCACAGGACTTTACACTCACCTCTGCCACAGCCCTCTGTGGGGATCGATGGTTTGTTTGCTGTATCTCGATCTCTTTGCCCCACTAAGCGATGGGTGGACCCCTTGAGGACAGGGGCTTTTTATTTCCAACGACATCAGAAGAACTCAGCAAACCAGGACCTGTCTTAAGTCTCTATACTCCCAAGGCTTAGCACCGTATCAAGTGCTGAATAATTGTCTATTGGTAATGGCACCGAGCCGCATTTCATCACAAATATGCGAGTTTCCTGTGGCCCTGGCTCAGAGTGCATATTTGCTTTCTATGCTATGTGTTTTACTTCAGTGTGTGGAGTATCGCCTTATGATCTGAACATGTCACACGCCGTATCTGATAGCAGGAATTGGCTGAGCTCTTTCCTTTTTGTGGCAAACATCTCTAAGCAAATACATTTCCTTTGCTGGACTTCACTTTGATTTTACAGGCCGATACATCCAGTGCTGACCTACGAAGGTCCCACTGCGGTGTCTAGGTGGTGGAAAGTTTGGCCGAGGAGGGAGACGGCTTTTATTTCAGAGGGTAGCATCGGGGAAGCGTGATTTCTGGCGAGGAATTATGCAAACGCTTTTCAAAATTGTGACTGTATCTTTAATGAATGTTCAGTCACTTATTTTTGTGAAGAACTATTTTCCATTGGAAAACAATCTTAGATTTTTAAGTTATGCTGTGTAAAAAGTTTCCAGAAAATGTCAGGGCATTTTCCAAGGGTACCCCAGGAGGTAGGAGCAGTTAAAACACTTAAAAAAAAAAGTCTGTATTTTCATGAATATTGGCCATTTAATTTGTTTTTCATTGATTCTTGGGTCCAAAAGAATTCCAACTGGGTGTGAATGAGGATCCGGGAGTGAGACAGCAGAGGTTTCTTGGTCTAACACTCCCTAGGACAGGACGCCGTTGGTTATTATTAATAGTCAAAAGGATGCAATTGGAGACCAAATTTCTTTTTCTTTGCTCACATAGCGTTCACCCCTTTGAACCTCGTTCCCTAGCCTGGAGCACATGGTTTCCGCCTGGCCTCAGATCATCTGCCTCTGCTTTCTGTGTTAGCTTATGTTCTCAGGTTTATGTGGAATAACTCCAGATGGAGGAAGTTACCTAGGGGAAAGAAAGATTGAGTGTGGTGAGCACGTTGTATGGATCAAGTCCCATGTTAGGCGTTTTGCATAGACTCTGCCATGTATTTCTGTCAACTGTCCTGTAAAGGGGACCCATTATTATTCCCACTGACGAATGAGCAAACTGAGGTACAGAGAATTTAAGAAAAGTGCTCAGGGGCCCCGGGGGAGAGTCTGGATTTGAATCCAAGTCTGTCTGGTTACACTATGCTGCACAGGTGGGTGGAAATAAACAGTTGGGAAGAAACCTTTCTTTGCAGGTTTTTATTATATTTTGAGTATCTAGGGTGGAGTATACGATGGCCAAGCAGGAGGCATGAAGTTGGCAAAGCCACTCTGGCACCTCCTGCCTACAAGACAGGCTCTGTTTATTTAATGCCAGCTAATGTGGAGGGTGTCTTAAATGATTTATGTTCAAAGTTTTTTTTTTGGTTGACAAAAATGCCCCTGTTGCAATAAGCCCTGGATACTCAATTTTTAATAAACCAGGCTTAGCAGCTGCATAAGGTCAAGAAAGACAGACCGTGTTTATGCCGAGAAGGCGTCAAGTCAAAGGCACCCCTGGTCAGAGTCCCTCCTGAGCAGATGGATTTTCCATGGCTTGATTCTTAGGGATTAACCCCGCACATTCAAAACTTTGGGGTACGATGCCCTCCAAGAGGTCACCGAGGATAGCTATTAGGAAACCTGAAACTGGGGACTTGGGTGGGAGTGGGTCTGTTGTCTGTATATTTCCAGAGAGTTTCCAAGGACTGAGACTGTTATAAGCTATAGATTTAAGACTGACACATTGAACTGCATCCAGACTCCATGTTACCCTGGGCAAATCCTCAAGTCCTGGGAGCTGGGCAGCTGCAAAGGCCAGTAGCAGGGAGTCACCATGGAACTTGTTGCTAATGTTTATGCAGTGGCCTGTATGGAGCTGCATACAATATAGCTATTGTTCTGCATTTCAGGAGTGCCAGTTAGTGGCTGGTGTTAAAATGTGTCCAGGATTTGGAAGGAGAATCCTCTCTGTCTACCACTGTGTTTGACTTTGGAGGGTAGAGCCTGGGGATGGAACTGATTGGGGCAGATACTGAGATGAGGCCCAAGGTGGACAGCCCAGGAGAACCATGTGGCCCAGGCCTGTTTTCCTGAAGGACTACTTATTTAAACTTTTAAAAAATTTTATTTTAAAATTTATATGCAGTAAATACAATACATTTTTTTTCGTTTTTGGTTAATAGTTCCATGAATTTTGACAAATGCAGTGTTGTATAACCATCACAATCAAGATACAGGGCAGTTCCATCCCTGCCCCCTACTCGGATTCTCTCGTGCTGTTCCTTTTAGTTAACCCACCTATCTTAACCCCTGACAGCCAGCAGTGGGTTTTCCTTCTTTGTCGTTTTGCCTTTTCCAGAAGAATGTCACCTAGGTGGCATGATGTGGCCTTTTGAGTCTGGCTCCATTCATGGACTATAATGCATTTGAGATTCATCCATGCGATTGCATATATCAAAGTTTGCTCCTTTGTATTGCTGAGTAGTATTCCACAGTGCAAATGTATCATGGTTTGTTTATCCATCCACCAGCTGAAGGACATTTGGCTTGTTTCTGGTTTTTGATGATTATCAATAAAGGTGTCAGAAACATTAATGTATGGATTTTTGTATAAAAATACATTTTAATTTCTTTTGAGTAAATATTTTGAGTGGGGTTGCTGGGTCATATGGTTAGTGTACGCCTAACTTTTTGAGAAATGGCCAACCTGTTCTCCAGAGTGGCTGTACCATCTTGTACTCTCACCGTCAACATATGGGGGTTCCAGTTGCTCTGCATCCTTCCCAGCCCTTGGTATCGTTCTTATTTTTCATTTATTTATATTTATATTCAGCATTCTAATATAGTGTGTGGTAGCTCACTGTGGTTTTATTATTTAAATGTTTTGAACGTTGTTTCCAAATGAGGTCACTTGTACAGTCACCATTTTCAGGACTGAAAGAAGTGAATAGCATAATTACATTGAACTGTATTTTTGTATGTGGAAAAAACATTCATCGAGTGTATATATTTAAAATTTACCACAATTCTGGTAACCTTATTTTGGTGCCTCTTTATATTTTGATATACCCTGAACCTGTGGCTTTTAGGAACGGTGTCTGGCTGCTATTAACAGATACTCAGCTGTCGCTGGGGCATAATTATACATGATTCACATAAAGGAAATCCAGCTGTAGACTGTTCAGAGCTGGTAAGTGGTCAGGGACTCTGTGCCATCATCCTTAGATTGTGGCTTGCTTTCTCCAGGTCACAGGTGGTTGCTGGAGTTCTAGAACATTTGCTTTTCAGGCAGGAGAGAGGGAATAGAAAAAGGTGCTTTTGATTTTTTTCTCATGGTGGAAGAGCCCCGCATTCCTTCACCCTCCTGGTTGTATCCCTGCTCAGGCTGCAGTTTGTCCTTTATCCTTCCCTACATGGGACTACCTTCTGCTTAGAAGAAATATTTGGGCTTTCACTTATTTCACTAGGAAATATCCAGGCCTGTTTATTTTTCTTTTAAACACAGTTTAAACAAGCCTATTACATTAAGTTCATTAGAAAATTGGAAGCATCAAATTAGAAAGTTGGAGGAATGATGGCCAAAAGCTGCATGTGGAGACACTGATGACAGCTTGACAATGACAGAAGAGGCAGAAAAACCCGCGGTGATAGCCTGAGGCCATCTAGCACAGAGGCAAACAGCTGTGTGTGGTGTCAAAATCTCTGGCATCTTGATTGTGCCGGTCCATCTGTAGAGTTGGCTTGTTGGGTGACAGAATCATTCCTACATCTCTTTGCTTTCTATTAGACCGTGTGTACCTTCCTGAGGGCAAGAACATGGTGGATCTTCCGCCTACACCCAATGTTCTATGTGCTCATACATGTGAATTGTGTACTCCTTACCATTCTCCTAGGAAGACCAAATCAAAGCAAAATATGACTGGATGCTTTGGGGAACCTTAGAGTTAGAGCTGCTAGGTAAAATACAGGATGTCTAGTTAAATTTGAATTTCGGGTAAACAGTAAATTGTTATGTGTGTGTGTGTGTGTGTGTGTGTGTGTGTGTGTCCCAGATAGTACATGGGACATACTTACACTGAAAAATGTATTCATTGCTTATCTGAAATTCAGATTACCTAGTCATTATGTGATTTTATTTGCTAAATTTGGCAACTCTACTTGGAGTGTATGTCAGGAGAAGGCCTTGATGTAGCTGGTGGGGTAGAATCTGTTTTAACGAAACACTCAGTCTTGGCACAATGGCAGAAACATTTGTTGATCTGATTTTGCTCTGGGTGTGGGATTTCTGATGCTCTTCTGAAACAAGGGAAAATAAGTTTCCCTTTTCATAGCTGCTAATAGGCTAACTCAATACAGCAGACCTTAAAGAAACCCTGGCTAGGGTTTGCAGAGACCTAGGGAGGACATGAGGTGTATGTTCCCTTATCTCCTTGGCTCATTCCTTGCCTGTTTAGAGAACCTTTTGTTTTAGAGTGTATGTCTCATATCTGTTTATACATTTGAACCTATAGTTAGAACAGAAAAGCTCAGGTTCGCTGTGGAATCAGGAATAAGATCCTCATGGTGTGAATACAGTGGGCCTGTGTTGACACTTCAGGGCTTTCCTAAACCGGTGGTTCTCAAAGTGTGGTCCATGGACCAGCAGCATCAGTATCACCTAGGAACATTTTTCTTTTTTAATTTCAGAATATTATTGAGGTATAAATGTTTTGGTTACAAAAATTGCTTTTGTACCATTTGAGCCAAAGTTATAAGTGTGCCCATCCCCCAGATAGTGTGCATTGTACCTGTTAGGTGTGAATTTATACCTCCCCTCTTCCTCCTCCCTCCTGCTTGATCTCTGATGAATGCTAGTCCCATATGTTCACATAAGTGTTGATTGATTAGTTCCAATTTAATAGTGAGTACATGTGGTGTTTGTTTTTCCATTCTTGTGATACTTCACTTAGAAGAATGGGCTCTAGCTTCATCCAGGGTAATACAAGAGGTATTAGTTCACCATTTTTTTTTTGTGGCTGAGTAATACTCCATGGTATACATATACCACATTTTATTAATCTGCTCATGTATTGATGGGCACTTGGGTTGTTTCCACATTTTTGCAATTGTGAATTGTGCTGCTATAAACATTCGAGTGCATCATCTAGGAACTTTTAAGAAATGTAGATTTGGGCCTCAGCACAGACCTCTTGAGTCAGAAAGTCTGGGGGTGGGGCCCAGCAATCTGTCTTTAACAAGTCCTGGGGGGGATTCCAATGCATTTGAGAACCACTGCTCTAGATTAGGGGTCTGTAAATTTTTTCTGTCAAGGACCAGATAGTAAATATTTTAGGTTCTGTAGGCCATAGAGTCTCTGTCACTGTTACTAAACTCTGCCATTATAGTGCAAAAGCCACCACAGACAATATGTAAAAAAATGAGTGTGGCTGTGTTATAAAGTAAATAAAGCCTTCTATTTACAAAAACAGGGAGCCAAGCAAGATTTGCCCCCCGCCAGGAGTTTTCTGACCTCTGCAAAAACTAAAAGACACCTTCAGGGTAGTCAGACTTGCTTGTTACTGGCCTCTTCTATTCGGTGATACTTGTGAAATTCTCACAATCAGAAATGGGAGATACCAGAAGGAAGAGAAAAAAACCAAACCAAATCAAACAAAAGCAGAGCTGTCAGCTGTCTAGGTTTGGTGAAGTAGCTGTTGTCATCAGAGAAGGCTCCGGGTGACCAGAAGTGTCTGTCCCTCTGTAAGTCCTACCCTATTTCCAACTGTAGTACTCATGAATGAGACCATTCAGACCATTCTCGCTGGAAGTTTGTTCTACTTGTCCTGAGTGCTACAGGACAGTTCTATTCTCTTTCTCTAGTCCATTCATGCTTCTGTTGTTCTAGAAGACTAGTTCACACATTCTCTTCTCAAGCCTCCAACACATAGGTCCTCCCTCCTTGCTCTCAGCTGATGGCCTTGCCTCCTCTTTCACTGAGAAAATACAGGCAAGGGAAGAAGAGTTTCTGCAGGCCGCCCTTTCTGTATCTCCGAGCCTACCTGTATCTATACCCAGATCCTCCTGTCGCTGTGGATGAACTGCCATCACAGCTGTCCCAGGCAAACTCCTCCCTTTTGTGCCAGATCTCACCTTGTACTTACTCGAGGACATTTCTGTAGCCACTGCCTCCCTGTCTTCTGTATCACTGTTCCCCCCGACACTAGCTCGTTTCCTGGTTGTCCAAATAGCTTTAATGTCTCTCATGTTACCTTCTTGTTGCCACCTTTGACAGCAGAACTCTCTGAAAAGGTCATCTGTACATGCTTTCCCTGGTCCCCTGTCTCTGCCTGCTCTTCAACTCACACCTATTGGGTTTTTGTCTCCACTACTGCCCTGAAACAACTTGTTAGTGTCATGACCTCCACGCTGGCCACTTCCATGGTTAGGCTTTCCGCAGCACCTGACACGGCTGATCACTGCCTCCTCCATGAGACACTTCCCTGCTTTCCTGGATGCTCCCGGTCAGTCCCCTTTCCTGGTCTCTTCTCATGGCTCCCACCTCTGATGTGGGAGTTCCTTCCTGTTACTTCCTAACTCTCCCCCTCTAAGTGGTAGAGTTCCTCAGGGGCTCAGCCCTTGGATCTCTCTACCTATACTCCTGCCTTTGCTGGTCTCATTTTTTGGTTTAAATAGCATCTGTGTGCACAGCTACCTCACATCTGTGACTCTAGACTGGATATAGCCACACCGGCGTATCCTCCTTCTCACTCAGCATCTCCGTGCTGATGTCTCGTAGGCATCTGAAACTAAAACGAAACTAAAAACCCCAGATTTCCCCCACCCGCCCTCCAAACCCATTTACCCTGTAGTCTTCCCAAGCTCAATACATGACAGCCCCATCTTTACAGTCGCGACAAAGCCTTCAGAGTCATCCTTGATGCTTGTATTTCTCTTGCATCCCAAAACACATCCATCAGCACATCCAAAATGCTCCAAAAATGTATCCAGAATGGGCCCACTTCTCGCCAGCTGCGCTGCCATAGCCTGGCCCACGCTGTTGTGATGTCTTCCCAGCATGACTGCAGCGACTGCCACACTGGTCTCCTCTCTTTGTCTCCCTGCACTCTGTTATCAGCACGGCAGCAGAGGGACCCTTTTATAACGTAGGTCAGATCAGCCACTCCTCTGCTTCCCATTTTCCAGCGTATGACTTGCTCCTCTGCTGCCTCTCTGCCCTCTTTGCTCCAGCCGCTCTGGCCTCTTTGCTGTTCCCTGCGCAGTCTGGGTACATTCCCTCCTTAGGTCCTTTGCCCTTGCTGTTCCCTCTTGTATGGAATGTTCTCTCCCTAGAAAACTGCATGGCTCACTTGTTCCCTTCCTTCCGCCTTTGGTCAAATGTTGCCTTCTCAGAGACTTTTCCTGACTAACCTATGGATAAGAACTGCCATCCCCAACCTGCTGTATACTCTTTGTCTTGCTTTATTTTTCTCTGTGGCACAAATCACCACCTGCTAGATTATACATGTATTGGCTTATTAGATATGTCCCTACACTAGAATGAAAGCTTCATGAGAGCAGGGACCCCAGTGCCTAAAACAATGCTTGAGATTTGGAACATGCTAGAAGCATGTTGAATGAATGGATTCTCACTTCTCACACTTAGCCAAGATGCATTATAATAGGGCTGTGGTTTTCATACTTTTAAATAGCAGGACAACTCTTTTTCCAAACAAATTCAGAAGGAGCCTCAATTTGTAGGACAGATATCAGTGGTGTTTGTGCAGCTTGAATTTATCTAATTTTATATTGTTTTTGTTGTCTTCTTGTAAATGTGATAAAGTCCTGATTTACATTGTAAATAGTAACAGTTTACTTTGCAATGGCAGAGCACTCTTCAGTTAAACTGAGCCAGAAGTCTGAAGGAAGGATATTAAGATATTTTTATTTGGAAGTTGAATATTCATGGGTTCTTAAACAATTGTCCAAAACACCTTGCTGACAATACTCCCCAAGCATGTGTGCCTGAAGTATTGCCCAGAATTTGGCTGTAGTGCACATGTGCTATTGTGGTGAACTTTCCTTGCTTCTAGAATTTCACATGAACAGACATGTGCAGCCTGAACTAAAAACAAAACAAAACAAAACATGTAGAGCTATGGCTTCCTAATCAATGAAAGACACATTTAGAAAATATTTAAATAAACACACAGAAAGATGGCCTGGGACAAGTTTTGTTACTCAGTGTTGTGCAAAAACCTCAGGAGCACTAGACAGTGCGTTGGCTGTCTTCAATCTGTTGTGATTTGGACTATACCACATCAGTTGTTCATTTAAAAAATGGTTTTAAAAATAGTCAAGCTGTTCTGACTTATTACTTCCTTTTTAACTCTCTTTTTAAAAATGACAAACACTGTTTTTCAGGTTTTTTTTTTTTTTTGAGACAGAGTCTCACTCCTTTGCC
>NW_012150840.1:10341537-10388955 GCF_000956105.1 Propithecus coquereli
GAGGGATCTAGGCTGTGCGCTCCTTATGAGAATCTGATGCCTGACCATCTGAGGTGGAGCTGAGGTGTGTTGCTAGCACTAGGGAGTGGCTGCAAGTACAGATTATCATTGGCAGAGAGGTGTGACTGCACAATAAATGTAATGCACTTGAATCATCCCGAAACCATCCCCTTGCCTCAGCCCATGGAAAATTTGTCTTCCATGAAACCAGTCCCTGGTGCCAAAAAGGTTGGGGACCGCTGCTCTTCGATGTCTTTTCCAAAGACAGTTTCCAGGCACACAGTAGACCCTCCATGAATGAATGCTGGATGTTGAATGAACACAGCAGAAATCAGAAAGGGAGGCAACATGCAGTATCCTCTTTAAAAAACAAAACCTTGCCTCACCTCCCATCTTGCCTGTAGTTATGTGGTCCCCAACCCTCCAGCCCTGGCTTTATTAAGGTATAGTTGACAAAAAAAGGGCATATATTTAGTGTATGATGTGTTGCTTTGATATATGTATATATTGTAAAATGCTTACATCATGTAATTATCATAGCTATCATCTCACATACTCACCATTTTTTTGTGGTGAGAATACTTCAATCTACTCTCTTAGCAATTTTGAAGTAGACAATACACGATAATTAACTGTAGTCTCCACGCTCTGTAATAGATCTCCAGAACTTACGCATCCTGTCTATTGTGACCATGAACCCTAGGGTCAGACTGACTGAATTCCATTCCTGGCTCCATCACTTACCAGCTGATGACTGTGGCCAAGTAACAGAACTTCCCTGTGTCTCAGTTTCTTCATTTTGTAATCTGTAAAAAGTATGTACTGCACAGGATTATTCTGAGGGTTAAATGAATTCACATGTTAAACACCTAGAACATCGCCTGGCAATAAAAAAATCTGCTATTATTATAATTGTTAGTATTCTGAGAGGTAACACTTTTCATAGCTGCCCGGCTGGCAAAGGCCACAGAATACTGAGCTGAGAACAAATGTTCTCTGTGTCTTCTGAATTGTAGCGTCTTGAGGTGCTTTGGGTAATTCTCAGGAGATCCAGCACAACCCAGGCAAATGGTACAGGTATAAGGAAACATCCTCTTTTTGTTAACATGGAAAATCAAGCGGGTGGTGATGGTGGGTTTTTCTGATTTCTATGTCTTCAGAGTTTAAGTTGAATGCTTTTTTTTGCTGCTGTCTCTGAGGGCACACACACTTGAGGAAGTTCTGACCTAGGGTTCCTTTTCATAGAAGGGGGAAGACTTCTTTCCCTTGCGGCTGGTGCTTCTCATTGGGAAATCCTCTTGCTGCCTCATATAGCCAGGCTGGGCCCGTGGGAGAGCTGAACCGAGCAGCCCTCTGGTATTCCGGGACAGAGAGAGTGTTTGGGAGCCCAGTGTTTCCCGTGGCTCCTGGGCAGCTCTCACAGCCCTTTCTCCCAGTTTGGACTCCACCTCTCCAGCCCTGTGTCTCGTCCAGCGTGTGTCCAGCCAAGGGGGAAGTTACTCTACTTCCGAGTAGACCCTGAACCTTTTCCCTCTATACTTTAAAAAATAATAATAATTATTTTAAGCACAGCAATTATCACTACTAATATTTACTGAGACCCAGAAGATGCCAGGCACATGTAATATATAACATACCTGTGATGGTTTTCATTTTATGGACAAGCAGAGGAATGTCATGGCTTGTGAATCTGAAGCTCTGACCAGCCCGACTCCAGGCCTCGTGCTTTTGACTCACGGTCGTCAAAGCCGCAGTGAGGCTGGGTGGGCCCAAGACCTGCAGGGAACCCTGCTCCATTCACTCTCCTGGCTCTGATGAAATCCCTGGAAACCTACCAGACATTGACTTTTCAAAAAATGTATTTTAACTATATAATTATTCATAACTTTGGATAACTCATACTGGATAAGGATTATCCAATGTAAAATTAATGTCACCATCTGGACTAAATCATCCTGTTAACATAAATGCCCTCTCCCCTGTCTCCCCTGGAGTAGGGATAAAAGGCACACACACACACACACACACACACATGCACTGTACCTTAAAATGGAGATGGTGCCTGCTGTAACCCATCCGTCTCCAGGGAGGCATGGATGCGTGCTCTCTCCCTGATGGCTGCCTAGGGTGTGGATTGGATCCAGTTTAACACATTAACTGCCATGTGAGTTGTATTTAAGTCATGCTAGTTTTGAGCCTCAGGCCTCCTGAAGCATATGTAACTCACACGTCTCTTTACCTTGGGAGCCGTGTGGTGCACAGGCAACTCATGCTGCCATGCTGTAGCATACATGTTCCGTGATGGGTGGCCCCCCTGGGCAAAACCTTGCAGTTGGTTCATGAAAATCTTACTTGTTGATGTTTGTATTTTTACAATTAATATTGACAATTTAATTCTAAAAACGTGGATTAAATGAATAAAGGTCAATACATTTTGTTTTTCTATTTATGTTTACCTTTAAATCACACTTAAGTCTGACAAGTCAAGAAAAATACTTTACCCTTATGAACTATTTTTCAAGTTATCACATTACTTTTTTTTTTTTTGAGACAGAATCTCACTCTGTTGTCCTAGCTAGAGTGAGTGCTGTGGCGTCAGCCTAGCTCACAGCAATCTCAAACTCCTGGGCTCAAGCAATCCTTCTGCCTCAGCCTCCCGAGTAGCTGGGACTACAGGCATGTGCCACCATGCCCGGCTAATTTTTTCTATATATATATAGTTGTCCAATTAATTTCTTTCTATTTTTAGTAGAGACGGGGTCTCGCTCTTGCTCAGGCTGGTCTCGAACTCCTGAGCTCAAACAATCCGCCCACCTCGGCCTCCCAGAATGCTAGGATTACAGGCGTGAGCCACTGTGCCCGGCCTCACATTACTTTTTACATTACTAATTTTCAAATTTTTATATTGCTTTTTTATTGGAATAAACACAGAAAACAATTAAAAAGAACAAATTTTTCATTTTTCATTAGAAAGGATCATTTTGTTTTCTAAGTTTTTATTCTATTTTCATAACAAAACTTCACGGCCCCAAGGAAAAAATTATTTTTTTCTAGTGTGACAGTCAATGTGTTAAGTGATCTCATCAGAGCGAGGCCCAGAGCCTTTAGCGGGGGTTCCATCTGCAGGCGGAAGGACAGCATGTCCCTGCTGTGGGGGCAAGTGCCCGTGAGCCCCAAAGCCCAGGAACCCCTTAGATTCTGAAGTGTTTCTGTGACTTCTGGGGCTTTGCTGTGATTGACCCTGTGAGAATGAGTGAACCCCAAAGCACTGATGCTAGATACAATTAATGCTGTAGGTTTTATGGATATGCAAATGAGGCGGTACAGGTGAGATGTGGGCCCCTCACTGGGAGCAGGCAGCCCCCATGTTCTTATTGCTAAGGGGCCGTTGCCAGAACTAGGACAGAGGCTCCTCATTTATATGCTTATAACGTCTCAACAGCTTCCTGCCCTACCCAAATGATTTTCTCTACCCCGAATGTCATCACTGTGTCCTCCAACCCAGTTCCAACACTCTCTCAGCACACTTAGATCGCACTTCCACTCTGTGACAGACTCATCATCAGGCGAGGAGACAGTGATGACAGCAGAAACAGACAGTGGCTGCCACTGTGGAGTTTATAGTCAGGTGGGGGAGGCAATGGAATAATCACACGAATGAAATAAAACTCCACCTGTGGTGAGAGGGGCAAAGGAGATCTGCTCTGCCCGGGGGCCTTGCCCTGGCCTGGAAGGTCAGAGAGGGCTGGCCCGAGGACTCCCTGCCTGCGGAGAGGCCTGGAGGAAGTGGGGGACTTGCCCAGTGAAGGGGGTGGGAGAGGTCTAGGCAGCGGGCACAGCACAGGGAAAGGCCTGGTGGCTGGAGCTGAAACTCTACCCATTCTTGAAGCCAGCTCACAATCGTCGTTAGATGGGAGCCGGACTCTGTGCTCCTTGACACAATTTCTCAGGGTGCTGACCACCTGGCTCCTGAGAAACACTGAATTCCTTGGGGGTGAGGGCCTGTAGTTCGTCTCCTGGAATCCCTGGTCCTCCTGGGTGTCTTGAGGGCTCTTCAGAGCACCTGGGCCATGACCCTCTCTCATACCAACTTCCTGCTGCAGGGCTGGCCAGATGCCTCCTGAGCGTTGCTGCCTGTGTGAGTCACAGCCTGGGGAGGCCAGGGCCGGGGTGGTTGTGGGGAATGAGCTGGACTCGGCAGCCCCCAGCACCACAGACTTCCGCCTGGGTCATTACCTCATGGGCAAGATCTTGCAGGCTGGGGGAGAGAAAGCGCGGCTGGCCTGACCGGCCCCCAAGTCTTACACCGTTGGCCTGGGCCTTCCCCCAGCGCAGGCTGTTGGGACATGAGGCTTCCAGCCTGCGCTGGTTTTCCTTTCCACTGACGCACCGCACAATTTAGTGTCGCGTTCTCCTCTGTTCCCAGCACAGTGGAAGGAGACACTGGTTCATTCAACAAACAGTTCTTGCACATCCCCTGGCCTGTTATGTGCAGAGTCCCTGGGCTTCAGAGGTGAGCTGGACTAGTCTGTGAGAGAGTGAATAAAATCCCCGTCCGTGCAGGGCTTCGTATGCTGGGGAGGGAGAGGGCTGACATAAACCCCAGGAAAATCTCGTTGGTCTTCTGTTCTCAACAAAGAGCATTCCCAGGGGCTGGCCTGGGCCCTAACTTGGGTGGTCTCAATGCTTCCTTCAGCTGGAGAATAAACTGATGCTTCTCATGTGTTCCTTTGCTTTTACCAAATGGCTCAGAAGGCCTGGAAGTAACTGGTGCTTTGCGGTGGGAACTATTTTAATAGAAACAGCAGGTTAGGAGTCCAGATGGGGAAAGGTGGGCACCTGGGAAGGGGACCCTCTCTCCACCCCAGGACCGCTTCTGAAGTGCTCCAGATGAATTTGGCTGGCCTCAACTGGGCAACTGCTCCTGCCTGCTCAACCTCCTTCCTCTCCTGCCCCAGCGATCTGCGGAGAATCAGGCAGTGCTCCAGGCTGCAGAATTCACTCACTCGCCTGTTAGAGAGGCAGCTCAGTTATCATGGTACAGGGCTCAGGCTTTAAAGAAGAACTGCCGGATTTTGGCTGGGGCATCCTGGGAGGGTAATGTATCCTCTGGAGCTTTCTCATTGGTAAAATGCAAGTGCAAATACCGCGCGTTGTGAGGGTGGACTCAAAAATGCACTTAATGTTCTTAGCGCTGGCATCAGGTCAGCAAGCTCAATAAAAAGTGGTGATGTTGTTTGCTGCTTTTTTGACTCTTTCCATCATGCTTCAGGCGCAGAGGTCTCGTGCATCATTATGTGCTCAGCACGGTATGTGCTGCTGCTTGCAACGCTGGAGTGCGGCCCAGGGTTAGCTGAACCCTTTCTCTGCAGGAACTGGCTTTCCTGGGGAAAGTCATAGTTCTGATTGACCGCCTGCCATCGGCCTTGACTATTGCCATTGGATGTCATATGTTCTCTTTGCCCTGGGTGCTCAAAGTGTGGCCGCTGACCAGCATCACCGACACCACACAGACACTTCTCAGAAATGCAGCATCCTGGGCCCTTCCAGACCTATTAAATGCGAACCTGCCTGTTAACACAATCCCCAGGTGATTCATGTGCCCCTTAAAGTGCGCCTTACTGTACACCCTCCAGGCCAGCTCCCTGCCTGGCTCGCAGGAGGACTCAATAAATGTTTGAGTAGATTCGGCAAAACTATTTCCACGTAAATGTGAGTTCCCTCTCGTTGGTTCTGAAACCCTAGCACACACAGGGGTTGGGACGTTGGGAGCACTGGGTTAACTTAGCATGGGCCAGAAGGAGGAGGAGACCTGCTTGGCCCCCGTTATGGCACTGGGTTTTCCTTCTTGGTCCCCTTTGCCGCCTCCCCCTGCTCTGCCCCTTCTCAGTGTAGGATTGCCCCATGACTTGGTCCTGGACCCTCTGTCACCAGCTATAATAAGTCCCTGGCTGTAGATCCAGCCCTGGAGACTCTTACATTGTATCTCTTGCCCTTATCTCTAGAAGCCTGTGACCAGCTGCCTATTTGACATCTTCATTTAGCTGCTGTCTTAGTTGGGTTTCCTAGCTGCAGGCAGGACCTGAGGTGGGGATTTATTGAGGGCGTGCTCTCGGGAGCAAGGGCAGGGGGATGCAGGATATGGCAGGATAGGAGGCCACGCAAGGATGTGGTGTCAGGCACTGCCTGGTCCTGACCTGTCAGACTGGGTGGGGATGGGCAGGGTGGCAGCAGAGCCTCCCTGGTATCCCCTGGTGAGGGTCTGCCTTCATCAAGGCAGTTCTGTAGAGAGATCTGTTGCAACTGGGGATGGATGCACCAGCCAGAAAAGGGGATCTGGGTGAGGTGCCAGCAGCACCCTCTACTGATGTCCAGTAGGCACCAAGAACTCAGTATGCCTCGGATTGCCCTTGCCTCGAGAGGTGAGTCCAGCTACAGACTTCGCTATCTCAGTAAACAGCACTGCCACTCACCTGCGTGCTCAAACCCCAAAGCTAGAGATCACTCTTGGTCCTTTTCCCCTCAGCCGCCCACATCTCGTCCAACAGCGAATCCTGTTGAGTCTCCCTTCCAAATACACCCCGTCTGCGTCACCATCTCCCTCCACTGACACCGTCCTACTCGGAACTGCTGCTTCTGTTTCTTGAGCCCGGATAACCTCAGTAGCCTTAATATTGATCTCTTTGCTTCTTTTCTTTTTTAAAAAATAAATTTATTTTTTAAATTGACAGGTAAAAATTGTGTAAATTTATTTTATACAACATGCTGTTTTTGAAATATGTATACATACATCATGCAATGAATAAGGTGAGCTAATTAACCAATAGTTATCATTTTTTTTTGTGGTGAGAACACTTAAAATCTACTCTCTTAGTAATTTTCAAGAATACAGTCTTTTGTTATTATATTAACCGTTGTCATCATGTTGTGCACTAGATCTCTTGAACTGATTCCTCCTGTCCAACTGAAATTTTGTATCCTTTGGCCAGCATCTCCCCAGCCCCTGAGGCCCCTGGGAACCAACATCCTACTCCCTCCTTCTTTCCCGATCCTTCTTCACACAGCAGCTGGGCGACTCTCTTAACAAATGTATCTGAGATCACGTCACCTCCTTGGGTGAAAGCCTTCAGTGCCCTCCCATGGCACGTGGGAATGAAATTCAGACTCCTCATCATGCCTGTGCCCTGTCCCACATAGTCTGACCTCTGCCCTGTCTGCCCCTCCACGATCCTCTCCCTACCTCCGTGTGGAAGGTGAGGTGTGGTAAGGGGAGGGAGGGAGGTAAGGAAGAGGTGACCCTCGCATGTCTGTGCTTTTCTCCTCTACTAGACTGGGGGCCCTTGTGGGCAGGAGCCATGCTCTGCCCTAGACATTGCGCCTGACGGGAAGTATGTGCTTAAACGTCACCCTCCCCAGCCCTCGGAGTCACTTGCTGTGCCACCACCCTGTTTTAACTTCTTCAGAGCACAAATTACTCTCTGAAATGGTTTTGTCCGTTTATGTGTGTGCTGGTCTGTCTGCCCCGACCCCCTAAAATGGAAAGCCCTGTGGCAGGGGCTTGTGTATCTTGCCCACCGCTGAGTCCCCAGTGCAGAGAACAGTGCCGAGCGCATAGTAGGTTCAAATATTTGTTGGCCAAACGACTGAACACTGGGAAAAGTGAACAGGGATGTGAGGGCTGCTGGCTCTCTGGAATCTGGAGGGGCCCATTTAAGATCAAGGAGGCTCCATCTAGAAAGTTCATTGTAGGTTAGAGGTGGTTCTTTTTCTAACTTCTTCTTATCAAAATGAGCAGAGCAGGAAATGAAGCCCAGTTTCCTGCTTATACTTCAGACCACCAGGAAAGATAGACACATCTGGAAAGAGCTGGGCACACACTGGAGAGGTGTCTGGGCTCTTCCCAACCTCCCCAGGGACTTGCTCAGCTCTGCTCAGGAGCCCTCTGGCACTGAGGCCTAAGGAGCTGGTTAATATCACAAGCCTTTTTTCTTTTTTTTAAATCCATCTCCTGAATTGGCTCCTGACTCGGTATTACCAAAGCCCGGACAGAGTCTGGGAGTTGCATGTCTAGGGAACAAACGCAAACTATGTTCTCCTGGATGACAACTTTGTTTGAAGAACAAGAGGCAGGATTGTGCCGATGGGAGATTCCGAGGGCAGTAATGAAGTTAAGACCTTCGGAACTCTGAAATGTGCTCTGAGGAAAAGTTTGCAAGGAGGAGGCTCAGCACCGGGACCAGTCACTCGCCTGCAGCCAGCTAGCTGGGATCTTTGCATTTGATTTCGTGCCAGGGGGCCAGGAGGACCGAACCACCCTTTCTGCTTCAAGCTTCGGGTCAGGCCAGGGGACAAGACAGAGTGATGGTCCTGTTAACTTTCAGAGTCTGGGGAAGGGAGAGTGGAAAAAATAGCTCACGGGGCCGGGCGGCAGATGTGGGAGAGGTTTGGGTTCCTCCTCTTGCTGAATCTCCTTCTGTCTTGTGTCCTGGGGTCCTAGAGACTCTGCGGAGGATCAAATGGTCTTTTGTTCAGAGGCAGCAGAACCCCGCTGTGTCCGGTGGCAGCTCCTCTGACCAACCCTGTCACAATACTCAGAAGCCACATTCCTCTCCTCACACTTTCTGCCCCTCGCTGGGGCATGGTCTGGCATTGCGCTTGCCTTGCCCGCAGCTGTGGCCCCAGATAGCACGGTGCGTGGGCACCAGAGAACCACACTGGATGTGGAATCGTGGGAGTGCGGTGGAGTCAGGAGACCTCATGGAAGGCCATGTTCTAGCACTTCTTTTCGGGGCGACCTTGAGGAAGTCACTTGACCTCCCTGGACCTCAGTTAATTTGCCCAGGATTGCGCATAGGCTGCTGGGAGAACCTTGCTGTGATGACGTGATGGCTGTCGTTAACTGAGCGCTCAATCTGTGCCAGGCTCGTTTCTGAATCCTTCACATGTCTTCCCTTGCACTTCGCTCTGCTTAGAACGTCCTTAGGTGGTGGTTCCCTTAGCATGCCGTTTTATAGACGTGGGAACCGAGGCACAGGTAAGTTAAGCCACATGTCCAAGGCCAAAGGCCAGAGTAGGGACTGAACCCGTGCACTTATTTTACATGACCAATCGAGGTCACAGATACGGAACGTGCTTTGTAAAGTGCCGACTGACTTCCAGCTGTTTCAGTATTACACACGCAAGGTGGCTTCAGAAGGTCCGGGCTTTGGGTCTGGTTTTCATGGGCACGAGCTACTGAGCATTTGCTGCGTGCCTGTGCTGGGGCCCACAAATGCTAGACATGAGGGCTTGACAATTGCCTGAGGACGCGAGGGGGCTGGTGGGATAGGGAGTGGGCTCAGTAAGATGGCATGAGGAGGGACGGGATTGCTTGCGGGGAGGACGCTTCTCCAGCCATTGCTCTGGTTTTCCAAAGGGAGGTTGGAAGGGTCTGGTCCTCCTCGACTGCTTGCATTTGAACCAAGTCTTTGGCAGGACTGAGCACCCACCCAGCGGCGACTTCCAAGCCAGCTCTGTCAGGGGATGTGGAGCAGGGTTCCCTCTGTCCCGTAATGTGAAGCTAAGAGGAACTGCTGGGGGAAACTAGAAGGGGAGGAAACAGGGGCATGGGGGGCACAGCAGGGACGAGAAGGCGGTGGGACCTGGGAGAGAGGGAGCAGAGGGAAGCTGGGCTCGACGCAGTGAGGTTTCTGCCAAAGAGAAAGGATGCCTTGAACGAAACCCAGGAAGCTTCAGACCCGAGGCCCAGCGAGGAGAAGGGACTTGCCCAAGGCCAGGCCTGGAGGAGGACCTGCGCATCTGTGAGTGCTCCGGGCTGGCACCCCGATGGCTGGTGCTGGCCCCTGGCTTGCCAGGCTGGAAAGCAGGAGGTGGGGCTGGCCTCAAATCAGGCCTCCTCCTCCAGGACGCAGGAAGGCTTCCTCAGCTGTTCCCTGCCTGTGCGCAGCTCTGATTTATTTCAAGATTTTCCTTGTCTGAATCAGAGATGGTTTTTCTTGGCAAATGGCAACTTTTTCAGAAGGCAAAAATGCAGTCTCCTCATAGTCTGGGTCAGTGTAATCCCCTGTTTGTTTATCTAGGCTCAGTGTGTTTGAGGCCAGAGCCAGAGCCTGCCGGGGGTGAGGGTCCGGTCCAGCCCAGACAGCTTTATAGCTGGATTTGCAAACTCCAGCGAGGCTCCAGCTTTGGATCCTTCT
This sequence comes from Propithecus coquereli, assembly GCF_000956105.1. Taxonomy (NCBI): domain Eukaryota; kingdom Metazoa; phylum Chordata; class Mammalia; order Primates; family Indriidae; genus Propithecus; species Propithecus coquereli. The sequence goes on from NW_012150840.1 coordinate 10,351,734, forward strand.
GATCCGTGCTGTGGTGTGGCTGGGTGCCTTGGGCTCGCTGTGTGCCCTACTTTGGAGGTGATCTTTGGTGGGCCCCTTTTCTGCTTCCTGGGACCTTTGTTTCAGAGTGCAAGTGAAACAAGAGCCTGCCTCACATATCAACTTGGGAGAAAATCTAGATTAATCCAGAATTTTTCCAGCTCCATTTTGCCCAATTAATATGTCCACCTGAGTAGAATTATTACTATTACATATCTTCAGAGACTGAATAATTAAAGCATGCATATATGTGCTTCCTCTGCTTATGTTTGTTCTTATTTTCCGCCCTTACCATAAATTCCCCAAGGGTGGGTCAGGAAAACATAATCTCTCAACCCCCCAGGTGTTAGACGTGTGGGTACTGGGTATTTTGGACAGGGTCAGAAACCTTTCTGCATAGGGAATGACCATCTGGAAGTCTCTGCACACTGGAGTCAACTCTCTAGAGGGCCCTGGTCCCTCAGGAAGGTCTCTTGCAGGAACCAGGACCTCCCCAGGGTGGCAAGCTCACAAGTTGCATAGGAACAGACCTTCTCGAAGTACCATCTCATGGCTTTGTAGTGACTGGCCAGCATCTGCCCCACCTCAGGTCCCTGGAGGCTCTACGCTGACCTGTTAGAGAACGAAGAGGGAGGAACCAGCTGGAGCCATCCCATGTGCTGGAGTCTTTCTCTTCCACTGCCTGCTTCCTCTGTCTCCCCCATCCAGTTTCAATCTGAGGGCTGTGTAGTAGTCCTGGTAGACATAGCTGTCATTTATCGAGAGTTTGCAGTGTGCCAGGCACTGTGCTAAGTGATTTATGTGCAGCATCTCACTATTCCTGATGACCAATCCTTGGAACGGGCATTATTCTTATTTTACAGATGAAGAATCTGAGGCTCAGAGAGGTTAAGTGACTTGTCTGAGGTCACACGGCAAGTAAGTGGTGGAGCTGGGATTTGAAATCCTGGTTTGTCTGATTCTAAAGGCCACACTCTTACGTATCGTGCTATATTGGCCACAGAGATGCCTGAGAAACGAAGTGCTTGCCAGGACATTGGTGTGTTTGTTTTAGAGAGATGTTCTGGAAGACATGTGAGAGTTAAGCTTGGGACTCAGGGAAGCCAGAGTATTGAATCTTGGAGGTGGCCAGGCTTGGTGGCTCGCACTTGTAATCCTAGCACTCTGTGAGGCCGAGGTGGGAGGATTGCTTGAAGTCAGGAGTTCAAGACCAGCCTGAGCAAGAGTGAGACCCTGTTTCTACTAAAAATAGAAAAAATTAGCCAGGTGTGGTGATACATGCCTGTAGTCCCAGCTACTCGGGAGGCTGAGGCAGAAGGATTGCTTGAGCCCAGGAGTTTGAGGTTGCTGTGAGCTAGGCTGACACCACAGTACTCTAGCCTGGGCGACAGAGCAAGACTCTGTCAAAAAAAAAAAGAATCTTGGAGGCTTCTTTGGGATCTGAGCCCCCAGAGAGGGAGGGAGGGAGGGATATGATCTCCAGGGGAAAAGTACACATCAATAAAGAGCCTCTTGGGTCTGGATTAAACACAGGTGGGACTGCTTCTTAGTGGTAATTGAGATTGTAGGGCTTGTTTCTTGGAGTGGATGTGGAAGGAGGCAGCCCCAGGAGCGTCAGGCTGGCGAAGGAGGAGAGAAGCCTTCTTACAAGGAAGCCTCTTCTTGATCTCTGGGCCGAGCTGGGTCCAGGCTCTGTTCTGGAGTTCAAGTAGGATCAAGAGCTACAGAGCTTGATGAGCTTGGCTCTGCAGCGTGGCGATCCTCCCCCAAGGGGTGGAGATGAGGCCGCAGAGCAGCACCGACCCCAAATCCACCTGGAGATAGGCTGCAAAATCCACTTATGCCTCCACGGCCTTACTTCTGGGTCATTCCCAGTTCTGTTCCAACCTCTGCTCCTACCTCCTCTTGTCCCGTGACTGCCCCTGACAGTGCTCTTCCCACCCTACACCTCCCTGCCAGTGGCCAATGGGCCACAATGCCGCCCTACGCATCAGCGGCTGGGTCACCTCACCGGAGAGGTCTGTGGGGCCCTTGCCTCGTGCCAAAAACATTTCCGAGGATAGATGGATGTGCTCTTGGGATGAGGGTGAGGGGATACAGAGAACAACACCCAGTGAGTTCCAGCCTCCTTTAATGGGTAGGCGACAGCAGCGGGGTCCCTGGGCTGGGGTTTCGGGAGCAGGAGGTCCGAGGAACACTGGGGAAAAGCTCAGGGAGCGGGAGCTCCTAGGCCTCCAGCTCGGGCCTCAGAACAGCTCCCTGAAGGGAGGACCTGCACAGGTTGTCCAGGGAGCGGCCTGCCTGGCCGGGAGCAGCTTTGGAAGCCCGCTGCCCAGCCAGGGATGCGTCCCCCAGTGCCTGACGCCGCTCTTGGCCTGGAGCTGGGAATGCAGGAGGTGACCTAATTCCATTGCATTTACTAAAGTAGGCTGGAACCAGAAGATGATGACAGCCATTTCCAGAATCTTCCTCTGAACGATCTCCTATTATATATTGATTCTTTCTTTCCATCCCCACTGCCACAGGGTCCAGGCCCCTGTCAGCACCTCCTGTCTAGATCTGTGCCAGTGCCTCTTAACTGTCCATTTTGCATCATTCTCTTTCCCCTTCATTCTGTTCTACCCACTGTGGGCAGAAGGAGCAGCTGAAAACACCAGTTTTACCGAGTGACTTTCCTGCCCACGTCTCCACGGGCTCCTCTGGCCCAGGACTGAGGCCCAGCTGTCTGGAGGGAGCCATCCCTTCCTCTCATGGCTGTTTCTCCTCCGTACCCTGCACAGGCACCATCATTTTGCAGAAGGCACTCTCCCCTGACGACGTGCCCTTCCTCGTGTCAGCCATGAGCACAGGTGGCCTTTGTCCTTCAAGGGGCAGCCGAGTCCTGCCCCTCTGTGCAGCCTCCTCAGCCACCTCACCGCCTCCTTCTCCAAGACCCGCAACCCGTCTGCTCTCAGTGCTCCGGACAGCTAGGTGCTGAGGCAGACGGTGTGTGTCTTTGTCTCACTTGGTGGTTTTTTCTCCTCAACCGGAGCGTTGACTTTTGGAGGAAGGAGCCAGATCACGTCCTTTGGGAGCCCACCCAGGCTGGCCCTGGGTCAAGCCTCTATGGGTACTTAAGAAATAATTGTTGAATTGACCAACAGGAGATAACTTTAAATTGCAGCATGAGGGATTTAGGTTAGAATTAAGGAAGGATTTCTAGAGAGCTGTTAGATGTTTAGAAAGGACGACTGAGGGAGGTTGTAGCAGTACTGCGTCTCATAACGCTTGTGAAAAATAAGAGAAAATTTTCCCGAGAAATGCTATCAGGGGATGACAGGGTTTGTGTGGCGCGAAGGGTGGGTGGGGGAGGAGGGAAAGAAATGGCTACATTTTGAAGTCCAGGTTGAGGACTCCAGAGTTTTGGCTGGAATTGTGCTTTCCACTTCTGGTCCTTGTCATCGGCTCAGGGCTGTCTCCACTTTTCCCTCCCGTTACGCAGCGGTGGGAAGAGAAGAGGAGCTGGAGCCATGCAGGGAGGGGCACCAGCCTACTCAGGGCCAAGGCCACAGGGCCATTCACCTGCTCTGAAAGTTCCGGACCAGAGAGTGGCTTTGCCATCCTGTTACCTGAAACCTAGCTGTCCATCAAGCCGGGACCAGGTGTGCAGTGGTGGTATGGTGCTGGTGTGCTCAAAGGAATGGAAACACCCTTCTCCACGTCCATCCCATGTTTCTCAAATACAAGTTCACCCGCGGGCGTGCTGTGGTTTGCCTGGAGGTGTGTGGAGCCCCAGGCACAGCTTCCTGTAGGGACGTTGGTCTGATAGTAAACTCACTGCGCTTTGCAGGAGAATGCATGATTGAGAAGCTGGGTACCTGCTAAGCTGCAGGTGATGAGCTTCCTCTGCTGCCTTGGGTCCTTCCCCCGACTTTGCTGCAAGGCCGCCCTCAGCCCCACATGCCTCTTTCTGTTTCCCTGGGGGTTGGGGGTGCGCCGAGTGAAAGGGGCAGTGGAAGTGAGGAACAAAGACAGCCACAAAGGAGTCAGGAGGAGAGGGGGCAGTGGGAGCCAGAGGGACCTTTTGGTGCCGTGTGGGCTTCAGATGTGGCATTGTTCATACAGGTGCAGCTCTCCTCGCCTGGCTCTCAATGGCTGGATTAGGCACATTCAGTCTTTGTTCTGACACCGCAGCCGGCCCCCTGCTCTATTCATTCAAAGGAGGCTTTGTGGGCCTGGGGACCGACCCTTGCGCTTTGGGAGCCCCTGTGCCGGAAGATTGAGAGTCGCTGGCGGGGCAGTGACCACGCACAGCGGCTGTGAGGGGTTGGGATGCAGGGCACAAGCTGCTCTGACAGGGCTGACAGCATTTTGGGGATGGTGGCACTGGTTCTCCTCTGTCACCTTCTGTCACCCCACGAGGTGTTCTGAGCTATTCTGAGGTAAGCTGTGCAAACTAGGCTAGGCAGCAGTTTTCAAACTTCTTAAAGACATGGAACTCTTCTCACATCAAATCGCACTGTATTCTCTGTGGCCAGACCACTGGGAGTTTTAATGACTAGTACGTGTATGGTGACACAGATTATGGTGTGCAAAGCAAAACTTTAAACTGATGTGGTTCTCTGAGTTTTACCCCTAGCACAGCACAGGCAGGAAAGGGTAAAGTTTTGTTGCAAAGTACATCTTGAAGCTAAAGTTTTTATGTTACTCTTTTACTTCAAGCCAAAAGTGACCCTTATTGGAAAGGTGTAAATAAAAACTAAGTGTTTAGGGTAGTAGTATCGACTTATTGGAAAATTCAGCATGACAATTGTGGGGTTGTAATCACATTGTTCTTCCATTTAAAATAGTCGTTATTGCCATCCCTGCAAGACAAATAAAAGGCATTTTTTGCTATAGTTAGTTAACACTTGTATCGTTTCTTAATTTAAAACTTTTTTGAACTTAAAATATTTCCCACTTCCTTTTACCATGGTGATTTAAAATCACTGTAAGATAAAATTAGAAAGAAATACACTCACAGAAACGTAAAATACAAAGAGAATTGGCTACTTCACAAAATATCTGAAGTTAAACTCTGTGTGACAACCAATCCCTAGAATCTTTGCTAGCTTCAGTGAAACTATGTTGCGCCCATGGAATGCAGTTCAAAACCTCCTGATTTAGTTGATAATAAATGTCGTAATATAGTAACATCTAAGATATATCAAGCACTTTTATGTGACAGCCTCAGAACAACCTTTTTACGAGAACTGCTGTGTTTCTGTGCCTTAACAGATGAGGAAACCGAAAGCTCATAGAGGCAAGTGTCTCGATCCAGGTCCCCAGACCAGGACTGGCTCCCAGGTCTGTCTCATTGAAAGTCCATGATGCCACCACCTGCCCTGCATTTTCTGCCCAGGATGGAGGACCTCCCCACGCAGCGCCACCTTCTTTGCTATGTCCTGTTGAAGGCTCGGATCTGGTTTCTGTTAAAAATGTCACAGCTGATTGACAGTTGGGTATTGATTTAGTTTGGCGTCTGTTTCCCTCTCCCCACCTACTCATAAACAAAGACAGCCCCTTTCTGCCACATCAGAAATAGAATGGCATTGACTCTGAGTTTTGTTTCTCTTATTTTCATCTTGCCGTGTTAGAGAGCAGCTCCCCGAGAGAGAGAGCAACACTCCATCCAGCCAGGTGGGGCAGGAAGGATGGCACAGGAGTCTGCCCACAGCAGGGGAAATGCTGGGTCCCAGGAAGACTGCTGCTGTGGCCCACGTGCCATGGGCTGTAAAAGACTCAGAGTCTTTGTTTAGTCCTACCGCCCTACTGCCTCCTGTTCCATATTTTTTTAAGGGGATGATTGGGAGGAGGGGAGAATGTGGTGGTAGGGTATTAGAAATCTACATTTTCTTTACTCAGTTGTGCAAAAACATAACCACATTGGTGAATTTTTTAAATTACTGAGCCTTTATGCAGTGATAAAATGGAGTCATAGGTCTGGGTTTGAATTCTGACTGTATGGCCTTCAGCAATTGCTTAACTTCTCTGAGCCTCAGTTTTTCCATCTGCAAAGTGGGTTGCAAAATATTACCCTTTGAGTTGTTGTCAGGATCAATTAAAATCATTTGTTTATTGTACTTAGCCCTGTACGTGGTACATGGCAAGCACACAATAAATGGGAATCCCTTGAAAATTTATTTCTACTCTAACCTCTTCCTCTCTAACTCCCTCTTAGAGTCCTTGGAAATTTTAGTGGTGCAATTAGGTGCTTTATAGTCTAGGTTTTGGATAAATATAGTCTTCTTTCTTGGAACTTCTGCACTAAAATATAATTTTTAGGCAGTTTTCTAGTGGATACTGGGACCCCGACAGATTTAGATCTGGCATGGAGAATCTATTTAAAGCAAAGCAACTTCTACTTTAAGTGTCTTCTTCAGAGATGCTTTAAAACAAATGCATCAGAACATGGGAGGATATACTTTATTGGGGTAAAAGGGGGCAATTTAAATGTTGTCTTTTTCTGCTTTCCCTAGAAGGAATAATTTCTTATACGAGACCAAGCAGTCCAGCATAAGTTATCCTTAGCCCTGTCCTCTTGGAGGCCAGGCCAGGAGGCAGTCAGCCCTGTAGCTTGACACAGCCTACATACTCTGATTAGCTTGAGCAACTTCTGGAGTTGGCCTGGGGCCCTCCCGCGTCCCTCCTCCAGCTAGTTTTCTGGGTTCTTGTTAGAGTTATGTTCTTCCAGATAAGGTCAGAAATGGAATTGCCTTTTGTGGGGGGCTCCCGTGTTGTGACTCAGACCAAGAAGAACCTTCTCTAGGGAGTTTGCTACATGTGGGTGGTCGTGCTTTGGCTTAACCCTACGTGGAAATCTGAGGACACTCTGGGACCTGACTGTGTAGTACCAAGGGCCTAGGACATCATCTGGATGTGAAACACCAACAGCAAGGATGTGGAGACTCAACACAGCCCCCGAGGCCATGGCACCATACCCCTCACTGTGTACCCAGTGCCTGGCACAGTGCCTGGCCCATTGAGGGGGTGGTTAACAAATATTTATTGAATGAATGTGGCAAGTCGTAGAGATAGAATATAAAATTTTATCTTGCAGATTTTGAATTATTTTGCAAGGAAGTAAATACGAGGGGACTTTTGTTCTCAGGGCATCTTTCAGGAATGGCGGGAGAGCAGGTGGCACTCTGCTTCCCTCCTGCACCTGAAGCTAGAGCTGCTTGTCCTCCGAGGTCTTATTTTTTGGCCACATGATTTTTATTCCTCCCCCAGCCCCCCTGGGGATGACATATTCACCACCCATCATCACCCTCTAGGCTGATGGCCGACCCGGGAGGCCTGTGCGCCTGGAGAGGCTGCTGAGTGCTGCTGGCAGACTCACGTCAATCCTCGCTTTGGCTTGGAGATTCGAGTTCATCCCGACTGGGGAGGTTGAGCTGCTCTGTGGAGAAGGCTGTGCCTCTGAGCTGAAGAGGGAGACTACGTGGTGAGGAGGCTGTTGCCTGCGTAGACACTGCCCGAGAGATCACCCGGACCCCCCAAAGCTAATGGCAGCGCTTGGAAGGGCCACTGAGCTGGTCTATGCTGATCTTCTGAGAGTTTTGGGTGTGACACAGAAGAACAGGAAACCTCACCAGACTCCTGGAGATAAGGCGGCCAAGAAGACACCCTTCCCTCCCACTCCAAGTCCAGGCAGGCCCCTCCCAGGCCTGGCCTCGGGTGGGCCCTTGGTCGTCAGACTTTGTTGTTCCTGAGGTGACACCAGAGTTTGGGGTAGAGCTTTGTATACAGCTTTGCTTAAGAGGCTGGTCTGGGTCAAGCTGTTTGCAGTTCTGTCTGTGCCTCGCCCTCATTCCTTAGAAACAGGCATATGGTGGGGAACTTGGAAACGAAAGAAAAGTGCACAGAGAAAAACCAAACCCATCTATAATCCATCTGTATTCCTCCCATTTAGAGAGAGCCACTCTTAACATTTTGGTGTACTTCTTATCTTTTATCTTTCTCTCTCTCTGGAATGGAAGGAGATACACATATGTAGATATACCTATATGTATATATTATCTGCATGTATATATATTTATATTTATATGTATGTTTGACATTCTGCTTTGGTCTTATTTAATTTTATATTATGAGCATTTTCCTGGCCAATAAAAGTCTCAGGGACCCCTCTGAAGGCTGGGTGAAAAGTCTTTAGTCCTGAGTTTCGTGGGCACCGAACTTTGCATCAGAAAGCCTGTGAGGTCCCCGTCTCCTGTGAGGGTGCACGTTTGCCTGGTGTCCCCGGAGGCTTTCCTGAGTGGCTTCAGCTTGCCCCTTGCTCTCTCGTTTTCACAGGATTGCTTCACCGGTGGGATCTGCCCAGTGCAAAGGTAAATGTCCTCTCAATCTGTTTCCTAATCCCTTGTTTGAGGGAAATCAGAACTTCAGGGTTACAAACGTATGGACTCATAGAAAAAATCCTCAAAAGTCAAACATGAGTTTTACCCTTAAAAGAAAGACATTCTCTCTGCCCAGTAACAAAAAGGGTTAGAACATGGAAGAACCATTCTTTCTCTCCCCGAGGAGTGGGTTTGCTCTGGTTTTCCATTGATCTCCTCTTCCTGCCTGTAGAATTTGACATGGTTTTATTTACTTTTCCTTGGCTCAGTTTGGGTCAACAGAATTTCTTTCTTGCTCAGAACAGCCTCACACTTGTGCGAAGTAGGACGTGAGCCTGGGCCTTGGACAGCAGTAATCAATCCTTGTCCCAGCTACGCATTGGGGATTTTCAGCTCGAGATGGTCTAACAGCAACAGGGTTTACGTGGCACGTGGCTGTTACATGTGGGCCAAACGATTTCTTCGTCTTTTTTTTTCTGTAAGTGACTTTAAAGGCGCGTATCTGTGTGTGTGTGTGTGTGTGTGTGTGTGTGTGCACATGCACGCTTACATGTGTGTAAATGCTTGTGTGTTTGGTGATCTGAAGCCAGGCACCAGTACCACAGGATCTCAAGATGCAGTGGGAACAGCAATAAAAGGAAGCATGCATTTTAAACACACGCAGCCCCGACAGAATTCGATGATATAGCAAGACTGGGATTTCCTCCTCTGTTTGTTTTAGTCTGCACTTGCTCAGGTTGATCCCCTGGGCTTAGTGCTGTAAGGGAGTGGATTTCCTCAAGTGCTGTGGATAAAGCATTTCTTCCTCTGCTATCTCCCTTGTCAGTGTAAATCTCTCCACCACGTGAGTGGATAAGAAGATGGGCCTCTGTGTGCGCCGCAGGATCTTCCCCAAATGAAATGGGCGCTCAAATGACATTTTCCTTTGTGATAATTCCATGACATCAAAAATACACCAGTTTCTCCATTGAGCGATTATGGAGCCATGAACTAATTCCCAGGGGCCCGGGGGGTGTACTGCTCTGCCTCTTGATCCTGCTATGTTTAGAATTTGTGTGCAAGTCTTTTCTCGTGGGTGGCCTATGGTGAGGCTGCTCTGGGCCCCTCTGTGTTGATAAGGGGAACAGTAAATGGTAAAAGCACAATATGTGAATGGACAAATATTTTCTAAGGTCAGAAAACTAACAGCAGCAACACCAGGAATCCCAAATAGTGGTCTTGGGAACACTGCAGGATGGGAAAGGAGACCTGGCCAAGAGGGGAGTCCGTCTTTTGGGTTCAGTGGCTCAGTCCTGACGCGGGCTGTGGGGCCGTTGCCGTGTTGGGGGTGCGGCAGGAAGCACGTTGGGTTGGGGCTCAGCTGGTGCAATTGGCTCATGCAGGAGGGACTGGGGGTGCCCATGACTTCTGAGGGAGGCATGAGGGCTCTCTCCTGGGGTCTCCATTCACCTCCTTTGGAGAACATGTTGTGACATTGTAGGGCTTGCATCTGATAGCGCAGAGCAGATCCAGAGGAGAGGAAAACAAGACTTCCGGTGCTATTGTTTTTCAAGTAACTCAGCTGGCAGCTCTCTCCTTCAACACTGACCCTAGACTCTTGAACAAGAGCTAGTGGTTGTGCCCTCAAAAGATCATTTCTTAAGGGCTCTTCTGAGCGTGTGTGTGTATGCGCACATGTGCACACATATCCCTGTGTCCATGTGATGGACACACACATGCCCGGCCCATGAACAGGTTCAGCCGATCGGCTCTTTTATTTGGGGGACTATCCAATTCCCACCCCTTCAAACTCTCCTCCCTACTTGGGCCAAGTGGTATTAGCTTTATTTCAGCCACATTGTGAGCTACTGAGGCATTTTGTCAACCAGCCTGGGAGCCTAACAACCAGTTCCGGTGTAGTCTTCATGGAAAATTGATCACTGGATCCACAATTGGCTTCTGCAAGATCTTCCTAAGTTCTGGGCTGCCTGTTGGAATCCCACAGCCTGCTAAGTGGACCTCAGCTCCCATTAGCGTCTATTCTTGCAACTGATCTTTCCAGACCTCTCCTATGTGTGATTACAAAATGGTGCCACATTTACATTTACTCCCAAATTACAAGGACTCCAAGACCCTCATCTGCTCAAACAGTAACTCTCCCTCACCTTAGTCCTTACTTTGGGGTGCCTTACATGCTTCCACAAGCTAGTCATAATTTCCCCCTTTGTCCAAAGGACACTCATTGCTGGCTGTGCCCATATTGAGAGCACCCAGGTCTCGCTCAGTGGGACTAACTCCAGCTACTGCCAAAGCTGTCCATCCAGGTGCCGGAGCAAGGCTGGGCTTCATGCGGAGGCGGGGAGGAGGACCTGCCTCATTTCTGTGTCACTTTGTCATCTAGGCCCTGAAATAGCTCTGTGAGCGCCCAGAATCTCTCAAAGGGCTCTCAAATCTCTTGAACACCCCTTTCAGCTTTGCCCAGAATCTCACCAAGTCTCCTGGGAAAACAATTCTATCTGTTTGGGACATTGTCCTTCCAACCAGAGGGGCTCAGTCACGGCCCAGCCCCCGGCTGGGTTGGGACCAGCTCCTCCCTGGGTCTCCCATTGTGAAACACACCACGTATCTAGGGCGCAAACTGCTGCTAGTGCCGGTGGAGCAGGGCTGGGGGTGCAGAGGAGTGCCTGGGCCCCGTTGCCACCAACAAGGATGCTCAGGGACATGCTAGATGTTTCTGTTGTAACTAATTCTCTGTGGAAACTTGGAGCATGGCACTGGACAGAGCTTGCAGGAGTGTTCAGGACAACCTTGTAAGGAGCCAGTAGCCTTGGCTGAATAAATTGCTCCTGCCAGGTGAAGAAGGAGTGCTAATTTAACAACCCCTTCCTATCAGATGTGTGTGCCGTTGGGATGAAGGGCGGGGCACTTAGAACCAAACAGGCACAGAGAAACGCCTTCCTTGTCCTCTTGCCTTCGCACCTCCACGAGTGGCTCCTCTCTTATAATCCGCAGTCTCTTGGATGCACCCTGAGACTTCTTTGTTGCTACTTGTTAATACCATCCACTTAATCTTTATTTTTTTTCCCAGCGCTAGTGGGCTGAGAGGATTGAAAAAAATTTGAGCCCTGGGGTCCTGGAGAGCCCTCTGTTTATTTGATTTGGAGTGAGAGGAGTTTTTATTTATGTTGGTGGCAGAATTTGAGGGATGAGGAGGGGAGTGAGCATGTGACCTTCTCCCAGCCCAGCCCTTGCTTCCCGAGTCCCGTTGGCTAGTATTTAGTGACTGGGGTCGGGGGGTGGGTGGTGCAAGCAGGAAACAAGAATAAATGCCTTTTGCCTCTGAGCAAAAGGTTTAATGCCCTGTTGGTGATCAAGGAGGCTAAAACCTAAAGGGCCTTTAAGCTACAGGACTCCACTCATTCAAAGGAATATTTTTATCTCCGCTTGTCCTCATTTCTCCTCCTTCCTCGCCAGGATGCATACTTGTGGCATCCCACCTTGCCCTTCCTAGCCTCCTGGAAGTCCTGGAGGGCGGGGATGGAGCACACTGATCTTCCCCCCTGGGCAGCAACCCCATTCTGTACAGAAGCTATAGTGTTTGGTTCTCGGTGATCTTGTTTCCTCCGGCAGCTTCAGGTTCCACCTGGCACATTTGCTTTTCTGCCTGGGGTAACCAGCTCCTGGGGAGAAGGCAGTGTGTGCACAGACACCTAGTGTTGGGCTCAGAAACTCACCATGACTGAGTTGTGGATCATCGCTTCCCTGTGGGGAGTCTGCAGCCCTTGGGGACCGCTGCTGGGTTTGGATTTGCTCAGCTCGTGGTCTTAGTGTGGCCGTGACAGTGTGGCCACGCTTATTACCCAGGACGTGCAGCCACTTCCTTGGCCCAAATATGTCCCTTCTTTTCCATCCCCACTGCTGCCTTTTTCAGGTACAGTAATCTCCTAATTGTCCTCTCTGTTGCCTTTCATACCCCTGCCTGAGATTTCCAAAGCTCAGGTCTGATCTTGTCTTTTACTTTCTTCACTGGCTTCCAATTCCTTAAAAAAATAAAAAAATAAAAAGACAGCAGAGAGTTTTCAAGACCCTCCATGATCTCACCCCCAGCCTGGCCCTGAAGCCTTATTTCTTCCATGAATGGTCATTTCTAAACTGTATTTTGGAATTAGTTTGGTGGTCTATTTATGTGCACCTGTTGCTGTTGCTTAGGGTGTCCTTAGACTTCCCTACCTACCCATGGAAATCTTTGATGATCCAATTTTTGGCCCCTTCCCTGAGAAATCCTCCTGGATCCTTCCAGTCTGAATTAACCTCTCACTCTGACCCCACAGAACACGGGGTCAGCTGCTCTGTCCACGGCACTGGGTAGAGCCCTGGGGCATGGTAGGTGCTCAGAGATTCTTTGCTGAGTAGATGCCTCTTTTTGCTTCCTCCCCTCCCCTCCTCTCCTTTCTTTTCCTTCTTAAGGGTTAGCTGTGGCCATCTCACATCTTGGACTTTCCAGCTTTCCATTTTCAAATATTCTATCCTTTTATCTGTTTGTGACTTTGCTTCCTGGTTGCTGGCTTCAAAAAATGCAGTCCCTGTAGTTAGCTGTCCACATATCAATCTTTGCAACTAGATCAGCTTTTGGGGGCAGGGCCTGTGTTCTTGTTTATTTTCATAACCCCCAATGCACCTAGCGCGATGCTTCGTATTGAAGCGGGTGGGCAGAGAAATCTCCAGAAACCTCTCTGAGTGTTTATCGTCGGGGGGTCGAATGTGCCCTTCAAAGCAAACATTCTTTAGAATTATTATTATTATTTTTTGGTTTGGGTTTTATATTTTTTGCTTGTTTATTGATTTATAATTTACATGAAGTACAATTCACCCTTTTTAGGTATACCCTTTTATGCAATTTAACAAATTGATGTAGTTGTATAACCACTACCATAATCAAGATACAGGATATTTCTATCACTCTCTCATGCTTCTCCCCTACTTCCAGGCCCTGGTAACAACTGATTCGATTTCTGTCCCTTTAGTTTGGCCTTTTCCAGAGTGTCACAGAAGTGGAATCATGTAATACATAGCTTTTTGGGTCTAGGTCGCCTTTCATTTAGAATAATGCTTCATTTTTTTTGGAAATTTGATGACCTGGGCCCTAACCCAGGCTTTATGTGTATCTGCCCTTCTGAAAGATTGGCATGGGGCGTGGGTTTGGGGGTGCGTATGGGGTGTGTGAGTTGGGAGCATCTGAGTAAACTCTATCCCCTTTGCATCCTTGTTGGGGTCTCTTTGGCCCCAGGGTCTCAGCTGCTTTGTCTGACCCACTCACCCTCCCTCCCTGTCCCTCCCCCACAGTGGCACCCAGCGTAAGAGAGCCTTCTCCCCTGGGTCTTGGCCAGGCATCCCTCTGGCTGCGGGGGCCACAGTGGAGGAGGGAAGCTGGGTGGGTGGGGTGAAGTGGCTGCTAAATTCCTCCCTTGGGGAGGGGGTGGCGCTGGGGTGACGAAGGTCAAGCCTCTCCTGGCTAAAACAACAGAAGTGGTTCCAGCTGCCCAACAGCTGGAGGGGGGTGTCTGCTTTCCCTCAGTGGCATGAAAAGCCCTTTAATCGGGCGTGCTGCTGTCAGGCCCCACGGTGGAGGTGTGCAGAGGAAGAGCAGACGCCGCCGTTGCTGCCAGGCCTCTCCTTCCCTTTGACCTCCCTTATTTTCCCTTCTCCATCTTCGCCCGGCCCCGCTCCCAGGCCACCGGATCGAGGCCCTCCTTCGCACCTGTGTAAATGCTGTGGTCATGGGGTCAGGGAAGGGGGAGGCCAGCTGGCAGCAGCAGGGCTGTGGACTTTCAGTGGGGAGGACGGATTTGATGGTGGACGGGTGAGTGATGTGTTAATGTGAAACCGCTCTCCGTTCCCAAAGATGCGGGGCCCAGAGCAAAAGGCCAAAGTCCGGTTTTGCAGATGGTGAAGAAGGTGGTGAGGGGCGGACAGTGCCTGGTTGGAGGGTGAGAGGCTGAGCTGCAGCCAGACATCTGGAATGGGATTCTCCAATTTTTCTTGCAGGCGTTGGCTCCAGCAGTGGCTTTTTCCCCCTTTCAGTAGCAGATTTACCTCCCAGAAATGCTTTTTCATACTTGAGTTCTAAAAACTTGAGCTGGACTTTGATTTACAAACAAGACTGAAAAATACCTCCTCTCTTAGGGAAGCTCTCTCTGCTTCCGGAGCCCTTTTCCTCTCCTGTCCCGCTGAGGGGCTACTGTTAGAGACTCCATGCACTGTTGCAGAGTTGACAGCAGGGCCCCTGTGTCCCTTGGCAGCATCTGGGGCACAGCGCCTGATAAACACCTACATGGAGGGAGGCACTGTGGTGTAGTAGAAGGAATCTGGGCCATGAGAGTCAGACTTAAAGGAGTGCTCTACCATGTCCCGGCCCAGCCTTGCTGAGCCTCATGTTTCCTCCTCATTCATTCAAGCCATGAGTGTTTAATGAGCACCCACTGTGGGCATGGCCCTTGCTGGACACTGGGGATCCAGCAGTGTGGCACCAGATCTTGGTTTCTGCCTGCACAGAGTGTACAGCCCAGTAGGGGAGGATGTAATCACAGTTGCGCACGGGCCACAGTGGACAGTAGAGGGTTTCTGGGGGCTCACTACAGGGGTCTCAACCTACTTTGGAAGTTAGATGCCCCAAGGAAGCAGCATTTGCCCTGAGATTGGAGGCTGTGAGGTGGAAGCACATTCCAGGCAGGGGCTCAGCGTGTGCATGGTCCCAAGGCAGGCAGGAGCAGTAGAGGGGGCTGCGATCTCTGCATGCCTGTTACTTGCCCAGCAGGCACGCAGGTAGGCATTGCCATCCTTCTCTTTCCTTCCTCATAGGCATTTGCAGACTGGGCATTTGCAGGTGGGGAAAACTCACCATTATTTACAATGTTGAATCTGTAGGAAAATGAATTCAGGGTGTCAAAAAAGTGACTTATAAATGCATCCATTTTATCACCTGGCTATTCTTACTCAAGTGCATGCATATGGTAGCTGCCAGAAAAACCAGAGTACTAATCACATTGGCTATTAAATTGTCGGAGCTTTCTACCTTGACATATACTCATTTTGGGCTCAGCAGTCGAGGGTCTCAGATTACTGCCTGCCTGACTTATGGTTGAGATGACTTATCTCTAGGTTGGTGGGAAGGCTTCCTGGAGGCTAAAGCCAGGCTCATTGGGAATGAATTCCATGATCATTTAGTGATATCCACCATGGGAATATGGGTATTGTCTCACCACACTGGTTCCTTCTCTTCAATGACTTATGGATTTTTTTCCTTTCCTTCAATTCAAGGGAAAAATACTGTGTTTAATATGTGGCTTTCATTATCTAACAGATGTTCTTTAAAAGAAAAGAAAGTAACAAACAGCTTTCATTACTCTATATGTTTGAGAACATTAAGCTTTTGGTGGTGGTTGGACAAAGAAAATTTCTTTTCACAGTAAGTGACAGAAAAAGGGGCTACTTGTGGTATATTTTAGGTAAGGTTTGATATTCATTCATTCATTCTTCAAACATGTGCTGAATAACTGCTTTGGGCCAGGCACCGTGTTAAGCCCTATGTATGTAAAGAGGAATAAAACATAGTCTTTTATAGCCATGTAAATAGATAAATGATAATGTAGTATATTGAGGGCTTTGATGGAAGTATGAATATAATGCAGCTGGAGTTCCAAGAAAGCTAATGGTGGCATTTAAAACATGAAAATATTTGCTTTTTAGGATAACCTCAGTGGCAATGTGGAATTTGAGCTTGAATTGGTGGGCCAGGAGGTTGGTGGCAAAGAGTCAAGCACCTAGGCAAGAGATAGAGGACTAAATGAAGTCCTTGTGGATAAGAGAGGAAAGCCTGCTGGAGACAAAGGCCCAGCCAGCCCGTAGCTGTTTCAGCCACCCCAGCTGAAGCACCAGTGAGTAAAGCCATAGTGGTTGTTCCAGCCCCAGCCAAGCTCCCAACTGAATGCAATCAAATGTGTTATCTCAGCTGATACCACGCGGAGTAGAAGAACCTTCTAGCTGAGCCCAGCCAATACACAGAATTATGAGAAATGATAAATCATTGTTGGAAGATACTAAGTTTAGGGGTGGTTTGTTTTGTAGCAATAGATACATGAAGCAAAAATGCTGAAAGCAAGTACTTGAACTTGTGTTACATATGAATTTATTAAAGAAAAACCTGAAATTAGTTTGAGTTTGGCTTGTGATTTCTGAGTGTGATATCATAAAGAGAAATGCCACTTGTTGCTCCAAATTGTGGAATTCACTCTCTCAAACCCAGTGGATGGACCACTGACCTGGTTGTTTAGTATGACTGCTACCCCTTCCTCTATATGCACATTATAGAGTTATACATTTTACAAGATGCCTGTTTAGATTTTAGATGCTGATTAAGTCAGCATGATATTAGCAGGTGGAAGTTAATACTGTGAGAACAGCTCTATATTGTAAAGAATTGAATGTCTCCTTCCAGAAGGAACCTTAGGCTGGCTCTGTTGCTACCCACATTGTCATGGAAACTTGGCATTTGGTCAAACCTAACACAGCTTGTGGTATTGGGGTGGTCTCCCTGAGAAAAAGCGGAGGTAGGGTTTGCATTCTACTCTGCTGGAGATGGAAGGGCAAGGATCAGCATGTGTGCATTTCAGGCAGAAGAGGTGGTTGGTCTAAGACTAATTTCATCTACCCTGATCTCCTCCATGGCAAAGGTGGCCCCAGCCAGTAGCTTACTTTTCCAATAGGAAGGATAACTTGTTTATATGTATTTTAAGCGTCTGTCCTACTTTACAAATGTGACCAAAACACAAAATGTTTGGAGTCATATACTCCCCAAGGAGAGAGGGTGGGAGAGAACTGCAAATACACAATTATCCCAGCCCCTTTTGTTTGGTTTCCGTATTATGCAATCCTATTTAACATTATTATTTTGTTTTTATTGTTCTTTGGTTAGGAAGAAGGAAGGAAATCTATGTGAGGATTTTTATAAAAATACTATTTTCCCACTATAGGGAAGTGGCTCAGTGTTTGGCTTGTTGGGGAGACAGCTTGCCTCTACCCAACACCAAAAATTTCCACCAACCATGGTTGTTGTTGTGCCCACAACAGACAGTCGCAGCAGGGTGACTCAGACTCTGAGGTTTGTCTGTGTGCTGGGAGAACTGACATAGACCACAGGCTGGTGCTGGGGACTGCTAGTCTGGACTCCTGTCTCCTGCAAGAAGAGAGGAAAAAGCCACCTTCATGACTTCAGGTGGACTGTGACAGACTCTTGGGATATCCTGGCTGTTGACCTATAAGTAATGAACTGATTTACTGTCTAGTTTCAAAATGCAGATGTTATTCTCAGGATTGACTTCTTTTTTTCCCTTAGTCCAATCAGTCTTAGCCTGGCTCAAGTAGGAAAAACTCGGTTGAGGACTCTCCTCATCTCCTCCTCTCTCTTGGTTTGTTTGCTTTGTAGCTGGGCTGTTGCATATGGCAGCCACTAGCCACATGTGGTCATTTAAATTTAAATTAACTAAAATTAAACGCAACTAAATATTTTGTTCCCCACTTGCATTAGCTACATTTCAGTGTGTGATAGCCGCAAGTGGTTTGTGGCTACTATATTGGATGGCACAGATATAGAACATTTCCATCATTGTGGGAAGTTCTGTTGCACTGCGTGGCTTTGGTGCATTCCTGAGTCCCTAGGACTAAGTCCTCTCCTGGTATCTCTATCTTAGTGTCTCTGTGGTATCCTGCTACCATGCTGTATGGTAAATGTCAACTTGCTTGTTGTCTCCACCCTAGAGTGTAAGCTCCCTGAGGCCAGAGACTATGTTGGTTATGTGTTGCTTCCTCTGCCTGGGAGCGTATTGGGCTCACTGTTGATGCTCACTTACTGAGTACAGAGTAGAAGAACAGATGGATGAACAAGCTGGAGGATTACCTTTTTCTTAGTGTTTGTGGACACAAAATAATCCCTTTCGGGCCCCGGAGGTTTGAGTGATCCTATTAGGGCATAGTCATTCTGTTTAAGCTCCATTTTACGGACTTATTTGGGTTTTTTTTGTTGTTGTTGTTTGTTTATTTGTTTTTAAACAATCACAAATACACACAGTTCTTGACACAGATGAAAACGAGACCCCACAGTCAGCTGAAAATGGTCTCTAGCAATGGCCCCATGCTGTCTTTGAACTTTTTACTTGGCCTCAAGAACTGGTGATTTCTAGACAGGAATCTTTTGGGAGCGCTTCCGAAGCTGAGAACGATCTCCGTGTGCTGGGCTAGGTGGGGCTTCTGGAGCTCTTTAACCTGTCTGTTTGCAGACAGAGTGTTCCTCTTGTTATTAAGCTGGTCTCTGGCACAAGTGCTGTGGCGTCTCTGCTGGCGCAGAGCAAACAATTTTCAAACTGAATTTATGGCCCATGGCTCAACCCCACAGGGATGCCTGCAGCTCCCCTTTCCCGTGAACTGTGGAGTAGACGGCAAGGCAGCCTCAGTGGGTTTAAAAAGAAACTTTGTCATTCTCTCTCCCTCCTTTTTTTCTGTGTATTCTCTTTAAAAAGCCCCTTTTCTCATTTAAATTCCAAAGAAAAAAGATGAACAAGAACCTATATGTGATGTAGGATATGTTAACTAATTTAATCTTCCCACAATACTAAGAGGTACAGGGTATGTTACTACTATCCTCCTTTTACAGATGAGAAAACTAAAGCCCAGAGAAGTTAGGCAACTTTCCCAAGATTAAACAGAATGTAGGTGTGGGATCTGGGAGTGACACCCATCCCCTGGACTCAGAGCCATGCTTCTAACCACTGGGATGCACTGCCTTTCATTGTCACAGAGCAATACTGTAAACGGAAACACTAATCCCGTTGCAAAAATGACTTCACAAAGTAAAAAACTGTTTACCAAGCGCCTACTGTGTGCGCCAGACACTGAACACTGAGTATCCAGATAAGGCAGCCCTGCCGTCCAGGCACTTCAGGCCCACTGCGAGATGTTCCTGATAAGAGATCTTGTTCCGAGGTGGCGTGAGGACAGGACGCGCTGGGCTACCTGTGCCCGTGTGTAATGCCATAGCGGGGGTGAAGGGGGGATGTGGCCTGAGAAAGCAAGGCTCAGAGCATGGGGGTGGGGGAGTGGCCCCAGGGATCCCCGCCCTGGCAGGAAGCTGGGAGGCCAGGTCTGTCATGCCACGCCAGCAGGGTTTGAGGTAATGCCATGTGGAAAATGCCCCTCAGCGATACATTCATCCCACAAATAATGGGGTGCCCCAGCATGGTGCTAGACGCTGGGTGGGGGCTGTTCCAGGCAAAATAGACATCATCCTCGTCTTCGTGCAGCTCAGTTGGGGATTCCATTGCTAATCAAACCATACAAATAGAGTCATCATCACAAGCTGTGTCACGGGCCATGAAGGAAAAGTGAGGTGTGAGAACTTATTGCAGGGGACCCGTCCTCACCGGTGAGAGTCGGGAACACCTCCCAGAAGAGATGGCGTGAGCTGGCGTCTGAAGCAGGGTGGCAGGGAATGGAGAAGGGTCGGCGTGTCTGAAGGCCTGGAGGTGGAGGGAATGGAGCTAGTTTGGGAGGTGGAGAGCAGGCCACTGTGCCCCCACAGCAGTGAGCTGGCGACAGAGGAGCCAGAGCAAAGTCTGGGTTGGAGGGGGTGTCCCCAGGGACAGATTCTGCCTGGCTCGGGCGACTGTGTGAAGGTCCTCAAGGGCAGTGGACACCACTCAAGGGGCAACCTGAGGGAGCTGAGGCTGGGGGTCCTGTGAGGGGGTTGACTGTGGACAACACTGTCCCCTCTTGCCATCCTCATCAACTCATCCCTCCTCTGTGTGGCAGCCTGGGAGGCAGTGGCTTCCTCTCGATATGACTTTATATGTTATTTATTTTTGCCCTGAACACTAGACTCTACCAAATGCTGTGCTCATGAGACACTGCCAGGATAGTTCCCTTGGGGCCTTGGGCAGGACTCAGGTTTAACCTGTGAGACGGCCAAGTTGCACCGTCCATCCCGACTAGGCCTGTGTAGTGGTGTCGGCCCGCAGATGGCCTTCCCCTTGCTAAGCAGCCAGCACCCAGGCATGAGGTCAGGGTGGCGGGAAGGACTGGCTTTATGGCTGGCCTGTGGTCTGTGTACTCATGGACAGGCTTGGACTCTCTTGGAGTTTGGCCAGTGTGGGGTGTGTGTTTCCAGTGCTCCCTGGGAGGGTGTGGTACTACTTTCAATAAGTCTCATCTGTGTGCTTCACACAAAGGGCCTGCAAATATGTCTGAGACGGGGCTTGTATTCACACTTTCCCAAAGTCTCTGTGAGCTTGGTGTGAGTATACAGTCAACTCTAGCATTACCAACGGCCAGATGTGTGTTCCCAACGTTGCCGTGCATTATTGCAGGATATTGAT
Source organism: Propithecus coquereli (assembly GCF_000956105.1). NCBI lineage: Eukaryota > Metazoa > Chordata > Mammalia > Primates > Indriidae > Propithecus > Propithecus coquereli. Next base: position 10,372,513 of record NW_012150840.1, read on the forward strand.
CCTCTAACCCTTCCTGCTAAAGATCCTCCAGTGTGCCCAGGGCTCTGCCATACGGGAGTGAGAGAGAGTGGATCTAGCTCTCAAGGCCCATGTGATCTATTATGGGTTATTGACCAGAAGCACATAGATTGCAATGGCCCATTATTGTTCTCCAACTGTATTCTATAGTTAACAGGAGGTTCACTGATAAATGTGCTCAAGATCAAATGAGTTTGAAAGATGCTTCTTTGTGTATGCTTCTTAATCTGGTTATTGATTGCCAATAACAAATGACCACGAAACATAACTGCTTTAAACAATTTAGTGTTATCTCTCACAGTTCTGTAGGTTAACTGGGCTCAGCTGGGTGGTTCTTACTTGGGGTCTCTCATGAAATTACAGTCATCCCTCAGTATATGCAGGGGATTGGTTCCAGGACCCCTGAGTATACCAAAATCTATGCCTACTCAAGTTGTATAGTTGGCCCTGCTGAACCCACATGTATAAAAAGTTGCTGTCCGTATACAAGGGTTTTGCATCCCATGACTAATGTATTTTCAATCCACATTTGGTTGAAGAAAATCTGTATGTAAGTGGATCCATGCAGTTCAAACCTGTGTTGTTTAAGGGTCAACTGTACTTATTTTTCATTTTTATTACTTGCAATCAGATAACAGGTGGAGCTAGACTCATCTTTACTCACATATCTCTGTGCCTGGGCTGGTTGGACATTCTCTTTCCATATGGTTTTGACACATGCTAACTTGGCCTTCCTCACAGTATGGTGGTCACAGGGTTGTTAGGCTTCTTACATGGTGGCTGGTTTTCCTCAGAGTGAGGATTGCAAGAGGCCTAGGAGGGAGCTGCAAGGCTTTGTATAACCTAGTCAGAAATCCCAAAACATCACTTCCACAGCATTTTCTTGGTCAAGCAGGTTTCTGAGGCCAGCCAGTCCAGATTCAAGGGGAGGACATTAGATTCCATAGCTCTATGGGAGGAGCAGTGAATAATTTGCAGCTATCTTTAATTTGCTTTACCTCCTGGAGGTTCATAATGCATAAGCATGTTTCAAAGTTATCTGAGAAATCCTGCACCAAAGAAATGTGTTTCCTCAGCATTGCCCACGCTGATTATTATTGCTGTTTTTAAAATCAGGAAATCCCTTTCCCACAGAAAATCACTTAACCTGTATTCTGCCAGGGAGAGGTGGGAAGAAATTGAAGGGTGGTAGGTTTGGGGCTCAATACTGTCTAATAAATAAAGCTTTACAAAGATGGAACTTGGAGATTTATAGTGAGTTCCTGATTTGAGGAAGTACCCAAATAGGGGAGTGCATGACCATCTGCATGGATGGTTAAAGCTTTGATTTTACTTCCAGCAGCAGATCTAGGTTCAAAATCAGCCTCTATCACTTATAGCTATGTGACATTGGGAAAATTACCGCGTTCTGGTCTTTAGTTTTCTTGTCTACAAACTAAACAGTTCTTATTTTATAGGATTGTTGTGAGGACTGAGACCCTACATGTGAATTACTTGGCACAGTGCCTGTTAATGGTCTGTTATCCTTAGGCATTATTGTTGTTATGCTGTATAGAGAATGCCTTCCTTGGTTAGACTTTGTGGCTGCTAAGTTCCCTTCATCTCTAGGGTTTAACAACTTTGGGTTTATTTGGGACTTGCTTCCCAAGGGCAAACTAGTACTGTAAGTCATAGACTCACCCTACTTTTCTTGCAAAAGTAACCCCTATTCTCTTTTACTTTTTTCCAATCTAGTTTCTAATAAGTGACCGTGACCCTCAGTGCAACCTCCACTGCTCCAGGACTCAACCCAAACCCATCTGTGCCTCAGATGGCAGGTCCTACGAGTCCATGTGTGAGTTCCAGCGAGCCAAGTGCCGAGACCTGACCCTAGGCGTGGTACACCGAGGTAAATGCAAAGGTGAGTGTACGCCCCTGCCCAGCCAAGGAGAGGCTCCTAGGCACCACAGCTCCCCGCACTGTGCACTCCCCAGGGGGAGCTTGGAATGAGTCTGTCCATTTGGTTTACTGTCCTCTCACTCTACCCCTTCTACTGGGGCATAGGGAGGGAGAACTGGTCTACCTGAAGCAGTGAGCGCTTTTCTGTCTTGCAAACACTGCCACCAGGCTAGGACTTAGAGAGATGTGCTGCTGTCTGGCTAGTGCTTTTCTTTTTTTCTTTTTTCTTTTCTTTTAATAGAGATACTTAAAATGGCAAGACATTATTGCTGGCTCCTGAACAGGGATTCCAGATTGTTGGCTGACAGATATGTTTTATTTGGTCTGCTCACATGTTTAAAAACATTTGGTTCAACATTTAAATATTGGGAGATTCAACATAAAAATCTGGCTTTTTGTACTTTTCTTCCAAAATTGGAAGTTCTGGTAACATTAGGTCTGTGTTCCTGCAAAGCAACAGAAGGCTAGAGCTGAGTAGCTACTACCCGCTTTAAAGGGGACCCTGTTCTCCAGTTTGCCGCAGTCTTCAGCACTCCCTATAGTCTCTCAGAACTAAATGCCATTCTTCTCATACCCGGCTCATTTCTCTAACTTATGTCACCTTCCTGAGTCCTGTAGATATTTGAGTGTGTGACCCTGGACTTCTTAGAGCCATCACAGGAGTGGCAGCAGGCTAAGCAGGCTGCCCTAGAGCCTTTGATTTTCTAAAGAAAGTATTTGCAATTCTTGAACCATAAAACATCTTCGAGCCCCCTCGGGCTTACTACTTGTATTAATAGAATAAACCAAGTGAAAAATAATGGAAGTGAAACATTTTTTTTCTGGGTTAGGGTAGGGGTGGGTACTTGGGAGAAAAGACAGGCAGAAGCTGGTACAAACATGAAGCCTCCACTCCCCGTTTTTCTAAGGATAACTTTACAAGGAAGGTGGGCTGAGCGACAGTCGCTAGCCACTGCCCTTTGATTGTCAGACAAGCCCGCTGGGGGTGCGGCTCCCCCCAGGTGGAGGGGCTTCCTCTGCGTTTCTACACGGGCCAGCCATATTGTCCCGTGGCTCCAGCGCGGAATCCAAGTGAAATATGAAATACACTCCTCTCCCCTTTTAGATGCTGGCCAGAGCAAGTGTCGCCTGGAGCGGGCTCAAGCCCTAGAGCAAGCCAAGAAGCCTCAGGAGGCTGTGTTTGTCCCAGAGTGCAGCGAGGACGGTTCCTTTACCCAGGTGAGACCTCGGACGATTCTCCCGGGCCCGTTTCCTGGACTCAGGCACAGGGGAGGTGTCCGAGGGGCCGCTTGGCGCCTCCACTTTCTGGGAAACTGCTGAGGGAAAGGCTCTTCAACTCCCCCCCGTGCTACCTCCCCGTCCCGGGCCCTCCACGCCACCTCTTGCCAACTGGCAGTGGGTCTTGAAAAGAGGCGTGGACGTCTGAGCCAGGAAACTGGCATGGCTCGGTCCGTCCTCCCTGCGGGCCCTCTCCTCGGAGGGCTAGACCTGCGCTTCTCTCTTCTGTCAGACGTGGGCTCATGATTTTTTCTTATTCCTGCCAGTTTCCATGGGCAACCCCGGCATTCGCTTCACTGTTTATTGCTACCCCTCTGGACTCCCTGCTTCCCAGCCCCAGTCCTTGAATGAAGCGGGGCCCTCTTTGAGCACAAAGTGTTCTATGATTGTTGGAGTGAGCGAGCGAGCGTGTGTGTGCGCGTGTGTGCGTGTGTCTGCACACGCGGGCGTGCACACGCGGGCGTGCGTGGGTATGCATGCACTCAGATTTTCAAACCTCTTTTCAGGCCGTCCCACCTCTCATCCCGCATGATCTTCCGGGTAGTGCTTTGTAGAAAAGGAATGCTGACCGTGTTGATGTTGGCACAGACTATTTCTAAAACACAGGCAGTGGCGGGACAGTAAGGTGCTCCTTAGGGAAGCCCTGGGCTGCCCCCTCCTACACAGGGGCTGTGGCTGAGGTGGGAGGTAGCATGGGTCGGGGGAGGAGGCTTCAGTGAGATGTGTGCCCTCTGGATGGAGGTGCTGTGGCGATGGGAGTGGGGAAGGTCGCTGGACAAGGGCGAGCTTAGCCAAGTGGTTGGGGACGGGTCTCAGTGCCTGCGACTTTCATTGTTTAATTGAGCAGCGTTTGGGGGAATCCCTGTCTCTTAGAGCTGGGGCAGAGGCTTCAGGGGTTTAAAAACTTCCCTGTAATTCTGAATCAATGGGGCAAAGGGTGTTATCTGGCCTTTGGTCCGGAGGGGTCTTGGGTTTCATTTCTGGGCAGGGTGCGGGGGATTACTGATTTGAGACTGACTGACTGCCTGTTGGGGTGGAAATGTAGAGAGATGGGCGGAACTGAATATCGGTGTTTTAAAAGTTTCCCAGTTGATTCGAATGTGCAAACAGGCTCACGAACCGCTGGGTTAAACTGACCTTAGCTGCCAACCCTGGGAGAGGTGCTTTTTATCTGTTTTCTCCTCTAAGCCTCGCATAGCCTGTGAGGTAGGTGTTTTACCCCTGTTTACAGATGATGCAACAGCAGTGGGGTGTGGAGTAGCAGAGCTGGTTCAAACCCAGATGTCCCTGACTCCAGAGCCCCGCAAAGACCTCCCTACTCTGCTGCTCTCTGAACTGGCACCTGTCCTAGAGGCTCTGCGGTGGCACTGGAAGGAGGCAGTCTGGTGCTGTGGTTAGTGCCGCTTCTGGAGCCAGACTGCCTGGGCGTGAAGCCCAGCCCCCACCACCTCAGGCAGGTCCCTGAGCTTTTCAGGGTCACAGTTTCATCTCTGAAGATCGGAGGTTGATATCTCCATTATTGTTATGTGTTATAATAATAATCGTGTGTAATCATAATGTTATATATATCATTATATATTACTATTATTAGTGACTATTAATATAACTTCCCTCATAAGGTTGTGATGAGGATTAAATGAGTTAACACATGGAAAACACTTGGAACACGTAAATGCTATATAAATATTTATATCATCATTATTCCCATCTCTGCTGTGGTTCTACTACTCAAATCTTTCTAGGATTTTATGGTTGATATCAATTAAGGAAAAAAAAAACCAAAATCTTTTAAACTTGAAACTCCCCACGTTTGAAAATTGATGAATTCTCTCATCAATTTTTTTATTGACTATTTGTTCTAGTAAGAAGAATGTAGGTGATCTTTGTGTATATTTGAAACTGCATTGCTAAGAATTCATGTCAGGGGGTGGGGGCAAGAAATCAGACCTCTCTCAGATTAGTTTGCGCTTAGACAGGGTACAGGTAACAGAGGGGAGGGGAGAGTCTGTGACATCGGTTTTCCCTTTCTCAAGGCTTGTGTAATCCTGGGTGTGTTGCTTATGAGGACAGTTGACCCCTGCCCTCCGGATTCTGAAGTGTTTGCTGCCTCGTGACAGACAGCCTGCTGGCCGGCTTTTGTTTTGTCGAGGCCAGGCTGGACCAGGTGGTGTTTGCTGGGGGAAAGGAACTTCCAGATTAGTCCAGGCTGAATTGCTAAATGAGAGGGCCCCTGAAGTTCAGCAAAGGTTGTGTAGACAGTCAAGAACCCGCTCATTTGTTTGACACGCTAAGCACTGCCATGTGTCTGTAGGCTCGCCCCTGTGGGCAGCCAGACAGCCAGACAGCAGGCCCGTCCCAGCCAAAGTGATTGAAATGGATGTGCCTTTCCTCTGATCAAAGACACTGCAATAACTTCACAAAACGAGGCTGCCTCTCTGAGTGTGCTTCAGTCACAGTGACAGGCTGCCAAAACGCCGAGACAGATGCTTTCTCCTTCCCCCAACCTGCACCACCACTTAGCTGGGCTTTTTTTTTCCCCAAGAACAAAACCGAGAGACAAACTACATTGCTTTAATATTCTTTAGAATATTGATAGGTACACATCCTGGTGTTAATAACATATTTTAGGCCTGTGAATATTACGCAGTAACCCTCTCTTGAAATTTATGGAGGGGCTCCACCCCCGACCCAACTCACACACACGAGTGGCTCATCTTCCTTCCGCAGCAGCAACGTTGTGCATTAGATTTTTCAAAGTCCCAATACCCGGGCCACATCCCAGACCATTAAATCAAATTCTGGGATCGGAACCCAGACATTGTATTTTTTCAAGCTCTCCAGGTGATGCCAGTATTTGGTCAAAGTTTCGAACCACTGTTCTAAGGACTTCATCACTCTTGTTTCTTGATTACGTCATTGGGTGATAGAATTAAGCCTCTTTGGTGATCTGTTGAGGAAGGGCAGGAGCTACAGGCTTTGTCCTTGGCTGTGGTCTTATCTGTTTTCTCTTTTGGGTATAGGAAACATAATTCCTGACATCTGTTCTACCGAGTCTTCTGCCAAGCAGTTGTCTGGTACCCAAGCTGATTAACTGAAGCATCAGTCATAGTGGGAGAGTGTTGGATCTTCACCACCAGACAGTGTGGGCTGGAGCTTGGCAAGAGTGTGCATCATTGAATGATAATGATGTTTGTTGACTCTTTATTGAGTGCTCCTAAGTGCTAGGCACTGAATTTTACACCCATTAATCTTCTCTAAAACCTTTTGAGGTTATTAATATAATATCTTTATTTATAAAAGAAAACTGAGTTTTGAAGGGGTTGAATAGCTGGTTTGAGGTCACTAAGCTAAAAAGGATTTGTATTTAAGCCTGCCTAATTTTGAGACCCATGCTTTTAAATTTTGGGAGCTACAAAAGTGGCCTTGATGCATATGTATTCCATTTTCATCACCATTGTTATTCCAATTCTCTCTCTGATGTTGTTGAACGATCAATTAAACAAACATTAAAAAACCCCAAACTTTTGATTATAGAAATTTAAAAAAATACAAAAAAGTAGAAATAACAATATAATGAACTCCATGTACCCATCACCTAGCTTCAATGATGATTGACATGTGGCCAATTCTGTTTCATCTTTACCCCATTTTCATCTCCCACTTCAAATTGGATCGCTTCAGAGCAAATCTCCAGACACAGTATCTTTTCATCCTAGACATTTCTGAGCTCTGCTGTATTCTGGGCTGCAGGCTGGTTGCCATGGGGCATTCAAAAAAATGTCATGACCTCTGCCTTCAAGGAGTTTACATGTAGAAAAGATATTAAGACGTATGATAAAATAATTATGTAAAAGACCATATATACACAACTGGTGATGTTCCAGAAGTCCATTTACAAGTCAGTTATTTGGAGTTCTGAATGCATTTTATTGTTAAGAAAATATATACACATATAAAATTTCTGAACATAAACCCCTTAAACAAAACCCAAAGCAAAGCTGGGCATGGTGGAACGTACCTGTAGTCCCAGCTACTCGGGAGGCTGAGCTGGGAGGATTGCTTGAGCCCAAGAGTCTGTGGTGTGTTATGATCGCACCTGTGAATAGCCACTGTATTCCAGCCTGGGCAACACAGTGAGATATCGTCTCTAAAAACAAAACCAAAATCAAACCAAAAACAAACAAAAAAAATGCAACAGCAAATGCCACACATTAGCCTTAATGACAAAAGCCAATCTTATGTAAAGAACTCCTACAATTCAGAAAGAAGAAGATTCTAGTAGAAAAGTGGGCAAGAGATATCAATAAACAGGTCACCCAATAATAATAAATAGCCAGTAAGTGAATAGAAATGATGTTATCTTCATCATTAAAGAAATACAAATAAAAATGATGATGGATTATTTTGCTTACCAAATTGGTAAAAATTGGCACAAGTTGATAATATTCAGGGTTGGGTGAAGGGAAAATACTATCCATACATTGCAGTTGGGAAGGTAAATTGGCACTGACTTTTCAATGGGATCATTTTGCAATATGGGCCCAAAGTCCTTCATTGTGCCCACATTGTGGGCCTGCAAGGTCACTGCCAGGAATGTATTCTAAGGAAATAATCAAAAACTATGTGAAAATATTTAGCCACAAAGATGTCCATTTAAGTTCTGTTTAAAGTAGCAAAAATTTGGAAACAACCTAAGTATCCAATAATAGAGAATTGTGTAAGCAAATTATGACATAGCCACACTATGCAACTACTGAAATGGTGTGTTGTAGAGGCTTATTTTATATACGTGTGTGTGTATGTATATTAGGGACTTCACTAAGCAAATAGTTAACGAGAGAATTATTTTCATTTTTTTTCTAAATAGAAAAGCTATCTACATGGTTAAAAAACATTCTGACAATACAGAAGTACATAAGGAAGAAAGATAAAGCCAGTGATTTCATCTCCCTGAAATAGCAACAATTAAGTCTAACCCTCTAGATTTTTTTCCTTGTGTGTACTTATTATCACTATACCAAAAATGTTGTAATAGCGTATATCGTTTTATAATATTTTCTTACCTAATTGTATTGCAGACTTATTTTTAGGTAAGTTACATATAGCTCTACCTTATTTTTTAAAAATGGCTGCGTTGTATCCCATTGTTTGAATGTATCATAAATCCTGGAAATTTGGGGATTACATTTCCAGAAGCTATATATTGGGTCAAAAGGACATGCAGTTTTTGGGGCATTTGATGCACACTACTGAATTGTTTTCCATAAATGTTGAGCAACTATGTGGTTGATTAGTAGCTGTTATCAGATACATTCCCAAGCCATCTTTTTGTGTAGATGGATTGTAGTTCTAACAATATTATATGGTATGGAACACTATTCATTATATTACTTTTATGTGAAAAAAAATGTGTTATTTTTTCCCCTCTTTGAGCTGTTGTGTTCCAGGAACAATTTTTCTTGATGTAGCTCTATGTGCACCAACGCTTTTCCCATTTTCACTCATTCTAACCACTGCTCCCCCAACCAGTGCACACACATATCACACACACATATATGTATATATATACACACACACGCTTTTTTATTTCTGAGATAATTTTCTTTCATATAGGGGCCTGGGGAGCTGTAATTTCTTGTTGATGATGTTTTGTTCTGATGTTGGAAGCTAAAAAAAAAAAAAAAAAAACCCAGAAAAGTTCTGTGCTTTTTGACAAAGGCAGAGGGCTCCCTTGCCATTTCTATAGTTCTTACTGTAAAAAAAAAAAAAAAAAAACCCAGAAAAGTTCTGTGCTTTTTGACAAAGGCAGAGGGCTCCCTTGCCATTTCTATAGTTCTTACTGTTGTATTTCTATATTTTTTACGGTTGTGTTCCCTAAAACGTGGGGAAATACACATTTATTTCCTAGGTGCCTGGGGTTGAGCTATGAAGCAGGTCTTGTTCCTCTTTAGCTCCCCTTCCCCCCCACCCCACCCCCACAGCACAGAACCTCTTCTTCCTGATGTCAGACCCTGTAGACCTGAGTCATGTGGCTACCTTGTCCTGGAAACACCTTGGTTTACCCTCTGGTAGCTTCCTTTTCCAGATTTCCAGCAAGTCCTGAAGGTATCTATGCTTTTTTTTTTTTTTTAAATTTCAAAATACTAAGGGAGTACAGATGTTTTTGTTATGTGGATCACTTTTATAATGCTTAAGCCAGCGCTATTGGTGCACCCATCCCTGGTATCTATGCTTTTCATGAACGTGAGCCTTCATTGCCCTTGGCTGATTAAACGTTGGCAGGCTGGAGTGCTGAGCGTACTCGTGGGGTGGAAAGGTTTTGTCCTATCTTGATGAGCCTAGAGGTCTAGAAAGAGTCCAAGGGCAATGAGCTTTTGTCTTAATGTGGAAAGATCTTGCCTAGCGCGACAGACAGCGTGGCTCCCTCCTCAGACAGAGTAGAGGACCCTCTGGGTAAAGTACAGAGACCTGGGGTGCATCTGTAAGGTGGAGTGTTCCTAAGCTGTTTCAGCCACAGATGGTCCCTTTGGATCCTGCAGATAAAGCCAATTCTGTGTGTTTTAGTGGATGGAGCCCTGCTTTAGACCTCCTACAATGCCAACTCTTTTCTTGTTTTTTTAAAGAAAGCAGTCATAGTGTTAAAAATTCAAGCCCATCTTTTATGTATAGATGGCATAAATGGTAAATGGACCTACTGTTGGGCAAGTGATTGCTTTTCTTTTTCCTGTTTTGCTAAGTGTTCAATAAACATTATTATTATTACAATTTAAACATCTACTGTGTCCAGGGCGTCTTGCTACTTGTTGTACGTGTGTTTTCCATGGAATTGCTTTTGTTCCAAAAAACCAGATACTGCACATGATAATTTATACAAAATGCCCTCTTTTTAGCACATAATTGTTGCTTAGCACGTGTTAGTTTCCCTCCTCTTTAGGTTCTTAGTGTAAAATGGGAGAGCTAGGCCAGAGGTTGGCAAACTGCACTGTGGGCTGGACACCTGCTTTTGTTCTTTAAAATAGTAGCTTTATTGATATACAATTCCCACACCATAAAATTTACCCTTTTGAAATATACAATCGCATGGTTTCTAGTGTATTCACAGAGTTGTGCAAGCATCACCACTATCTAATGCCAACACATTTTCATCTCCCAGGAAGAAATCCTGTACTCATTAGCAGTCACTACCTATTACTTGTCTGCTCAGCCCCTGGCAACCACTGATCTACTTTCCATGGCTATGATTTGCTTATTCTGAACATTTCGTATCAATGGAATCATAACATATGTGGGCTTTTGTGACAGGCTTCTTTTACTCAGCAGACTGTTTGCAAGGTTCATCCACATTGTAGTATGAATCAGTACTTCATCCCTTCTTATTATCAAACAATATTCTATTGTATCGGTATACCCATTTTGTGTATCCATTGATCAGCTGTAAATAATGCTGTTGTAAACATTTGTGTACATTTTTGTGTGCACATATGTTTTCAATCCTTTTGGTAGGTATCTAGGAGTAGAATTGCTAGATCATGTGGTAACTCTATGTTTAAACTTTTGAGGGACTGACAGGCTGTTTTCCAAGGTGGCTGCACCATTTTACATTCCCACCAGCAATGTATGAAGGTTCCAGCTTCTCCACATCCTTGCCAACACTTGTTACTGACCATCTTTTTTGTTATTACCCTTTCTAGTAGATGTGAAGTGGTATCTCAGTGTGGTTTTGATTTGCATTTTCCTAATGACTAAGGATGTTGAGCATCTTTTCATGTGCTTTTTGGTCATTTTTCTGTCTTTGGAGAAATGTCTATTCAGATCCTTTGCCAATTTCCTAATTTAATAATTAATCTTTTTATTATTGAGTTTTATGAGTTCTTTGTATATTCTAGATACAAGACTCTTATCAGATATATGATTCACAAATATTTTCTCCAATCCTATGGGTTGTCTTTTCTTAAAAATTTTCTTAAAATTTTTCCTCTGAGGCATAAAAGTTTTCATTTTGAGGTCAAATTTATCTTTTTTTTTCTTTTATTGCTTATACTTTTGTTGATTTACTCCTATATTTTCTTCTAGGATTTTTATGGTTTTAGCTCTTACATTTAGGTCTTTGATCCATTTTGAGTTAATTTTTATGCATAGTGCAAAGTAGGGATTCAACTTCATTCTTTTTCAAGTGTATATCCAGTTATTTCAGCACTACTTGCTGAAAAGACCATTTTTCCCTCCTCGAATTATCTTGGTGCTCTTGTCAAAAATCAGTTGACCATAAATTTGTTGGCTTATTTCTGGACTCTCAATTCTATTCCGTTAATTTATATGTCTATCATCTTTCTGCCAATGCCACATTGTCTTGATTATTATAACTTTGTAGTAAGTTTTGCAATCTTCTTTTTCCTTTTTAAATGAACAGTGAGATGAGTGTTGTTCCGCACCCACGTGTGGGGTTGATGTCAGCTCCCTTCACCAGCGCAGGGTGTCTAGGAGGGGGAACGCCCAGGAACCTGTAGCCTGTGCTATGGTGCAAGGTTTTGTGCTGTATAGTGACCTTGGTTTGATGCTTGCAAGGGAAGGGATAGGTGGGGAGAGAAAGGAGAAAATTGGGGGTGGGAAACTCTCCTCGCCAAAGATGAGACTTATGTATCTCCAAGAGTGCTTATCCTTCAACAGGGTAATATTTCTTTTCTGAGTCTATAAGCAGGAAAGCAATTTCTTTTTCAAATTAGAAACTGTGGGTTATAGGGAGCCTTTTTGCCTTCCTGAAGGAGGTCTGGATGGCATATATTAATAATTTTCAGTGAGTAAGCACTCTAAGTTACGCAGTTATGAATTTAAATTTTTAATTTTGTAAATGATGGCAGGAACAGGGCCTGTTCCATTCATGTGCAGGAAGGATTTGTCTAGGAAGTGACTCGTCATAATCTCTTGCATGTAGTGGGAGCCACTACTCTCATCTTTTCAATGGGGGAACTGTTACCGCTGGGTTACCCATCAGGTGCAGGGCTGGGCAATAAGATGAGGGTGGGTGGAGCATGCTTTGTGCTTAAAACACTGTATCCACTGTGTTCTCTGGGGACTTGCCTATCCCAACCTCTGTCCTACTCTTCAATGGCTATTCAGTAGCTGAAAGGCTGCTATGCATTCTCTCCCAGACCGGCTGGCATCATTTGCTTTGGAGCAAGCACGCGTGGCTTGGGTGCTCCCAGCTGGGCATCTGAGCTCCCTGTAGCCCTTGGTGATTCTGTCCCTACACTTTGTCTATTGTGGAAATGAAAGGAGAGAGCTCTGGCTGGTGTCCGCAGCTGCTCTTCCCGAAGTGGGTATACTTGGGAGGAGGAAGAGCCGGAAGCCTGCTTCTCTGGCCTTCCTGCTGCCTTTGGGAGAGGAGAGGCTCCGCGATGGGAGGCTCCAATCACTCTCTCTGCTATTCTTTTCTTTTTTCAGTTAATCATCATCATCATCAACACCACCATTTTCTTAACTTATACACAATGTGCCAGGCTGTTTTATACATTCCTGACACATATTAACTTATTAAATCCTCTCCAATCAATGAGGTGAGCGCTATTACATTCCCATGTTGCAAATGAGGAAACTGAGCCCCAGAGAAGCTGACTAGCTTGCCCAGGGTCATGCAGCCTGCAAGTGGTAGAGTCAGGATGCAAACCCAAGCAGCCTGGCTCCAGAGTTTTCGGTCCTAACCACTATTCCACCCTGCCTCTCTAAAGGACATTGCCATCTTTTAAAGTGATGTTGCCAAACTAGGGCATATCCAGGAGGGTGACCCAGATGAGTAAGGTCAGGAAATTATGTCACATGAGGAATATTCAGTGGAGACAGAGATACTTGGTATGGAGAAGACAAGAACAAAGATGGATGGAAAAGAGATGACCAAAGGGATACGTGAGAGCTTGATTCCGACCTTCATCTGTGAATAGCCTAGTACTATTATAGTCCCACAGGGCTGACCCAGGAGCACTGAGTAAAGTATGTAAAGGTTAGGATGCTGATTCATAATAGGGAAGAACTCTTTATCAGTAGAGTAATCCACAGATGGAATGTCTGACTCTAAGAGGACTTACCTTCTCATCCTGGGAAGTAGGCAAACAAAGACCAAATGGACATCCCACAGCAGTGCCATGGGGGTGGGGAGGGTGTGCACCTACTTTGGGAAGGGGTTAAATTGATGACCTTGGAGGAGGTAAATGCCACACTTTTTAGGATTTTATGAGATAGTAGCTAATGTCCAATCAAGTGGCTAGGCACACACAGTAGGCCCACTTATTCAGGAAACTTCCAGGCAGAGACACTGATAGGTACACATTTAGGCTGATTGCCTCTGCACCGTGAGTGCAAATAACATTACAGGAAGTGACCCTATAGATCAGTCAACTAAACTTCTGCAAAATTGAAGGGATCAGAATTTTTTTCTATATCAAAATAGGGAAAGATAATAGGAACATAGGTGGGAGTTATGAAGACAAGAAAGTTTAATTAAAAGTGAAGTTAGACATGGAAATCAAGAAAAGGCTTCCACTCTTGCAGGCTACTTTTGTCCCGCCACAAGCCAGATTTTTCACAGTTCTGATCCAAACAAATTTTATGAGGGACTTTCTTATTGGGTATTTCTTAAACATAAAAACATACTTGATATTTTCTCCCCAAGATGGAAATAAAAGTAAAGGAACAAGAGGTGCCATATTTGCTGTTTACAAAGCCTGGACCATTCTAGGCACCAGAGGGGCAGGAGTCAAGAAAATAAAGTTTCTTGGGTCCCTGATGCTCTAACACTTGGGTTTTTAAGATATCTTTATATGTGTGTTGAGGGAATGGTATCCAAATTTTCTGGAAAATGTAAAAAAAGATCCTTTACCATATACTTGGAATAATGGCCTAACAATTAGGTACTATTACTAGTTTGTAAAATTCCACCTTACTCTTGAGCAGCAAATGTTCAATTTACAGCAGGGTTGTAGAACTGCAGGCCTTCTGGGTTAAAGGGGACCTCAGAGCTATCTGCTTCATCTTCTCCTTCCTCTCCCCACCCTGCCCTCATCCAGGGCTCAGGTTCCATAATTTCTTATAATTTCTCCCAAGTAGTCTTCCACTTCTGCTTGATTGCCACCAGAGACAGGAAGCTTATTCCTGCAATGATGAAATCCATAATGCATTTTGGAACAATTTTGTTGGAAAGCCCTTCTCTACATTGATTTCAGAGATGCCTTCCTGTAATTTCCAACTGATGACTCTAGTTCTAGCTATGGGGCTTACAGAATCCACAGAAATCCCACTTTGCACAGAAACAGTTGAAGACCAACATTATTATGTCCTTGTGACATTGTCTCTGTTAGCCAACAAATTTTTCTTTTTGCCCTGGCAGAAATCTTTAGTTCTGTCACTCATTCCCATATTGTAGGGATTTATGTCTCTTTCCTCCTGGCTTCTTTCTTCTAAATCTAGTTTGCCAAGGCCCTTCTTATAAAGCATCCTTCCCCAGACTGGACACAAGATTTCAGATGTGGTCACGAACAGCCTGGGGAAGAACGGGGCTGTCTCTTGTTCTAAACACACCACTTCCAACTAATGTCATGTTGGCAGCCGTATCACACCATCAACTCATAAAAAATGTAGTTGACAAAGACGCCCATATTTAGGAGGATTGGAAATTGAAGGATTATCTTGCTTTCCTGCATCCTCTCTTAAATTCTGGCAAGTGAGGTAAATACTCTTACAGGAAAATTCTTCATTCCCCAGTAGACAATCCTCCCTAGACTTGGCATAGAGTAGGAGACAATGCCTACAGCCAACAAGAACAGCAGTGCTTTGAGGCTATGGGCTAGGTCCTTCCTGCAAAAGGGAAGGGGAAAAAGATGAAATCAGTGTGTGCTGAGTGCATACCCTACTCCCAACACTGTTTTAGATGCTTCACGTATCTCACCTCATTCTGTCTTCTCAATAACCTTCCAGGTGGTACCATTAGCCCTATTTCATAGACAGGCTCAGAGAGGTTAAGTGACTTTACCAAAGTCACACAAGTAGGTAGTAGTAGAGATGTTACATAAACTCAGGTCTTTTTGTCTCTAAAACTATGTTTTTCCTTCTACATCTTATTGCTCCTTAGCCAAACCTGACTAAAGATGAGGAAGAAATTTGTGGGATAACCTTTTCCAAATTAAGGAAAGAACAGCTCATGCTAGACAGACCAAAAGGGTTACACCATCCCTTCCTTCTCTTCCCCTCCTGGCTTCTCATGGCAGTCAGACTCTCTTCCACGTGTGAAATCACCCAGAAGATTTAATGCTGTAGTCACTAGCTCCATGCATTAAAGTACCACATGTCACTAAAACAATGGGAATAGAGAAACTTCGTAAAAAAGTATAGTCACAAGGCCCCTTGTTACCAAATGCCCACCTAGAAAAGTACTTGTTTCTTGAGTATTCAGTGATCAATGCCAGAAAATGTGGAGAGGGATGTTTCCTTTAAAACGCTGGTTCTTCAAGTGTGGTTCCTGGCTGAGCAACAACAGCATCACCAGAGAACTTGTTAGAAATGCAAATTCTCCAGGTGACTCCAGGACTAACGATCCAGGAACTCTGTGGGTGGGGCTCTGCAATGGTGCAATAAGCCCTCCAGGTGAATCTCATACATGCTTAATAAACAGTGCTGTCCTGCAGCTTCTGGTGAAGAGAGAAGTTCTGGATGGGTAAGTGGCCATCTCAGTTGATCTGGAGACTCATTCTTCTAGCCAGAACCCCTAACACCAATGGAAAAACACAACTTCTCAGACATTCTGTAGGGAATGCAGCCCAGAGGAAAGTGGGGCAGCTGAAAATACTGCCCTGAAACCAAATCAGGGTTTGCTGTAGTAGGACCAACAGTAAGACGCTTAAGTTTCACTGTTCATTAGGTTAATCCAAAGACCCTGCTAACTGATTTGGAGCAATAGGAAGATTAAAAAGAAAAAAAAAACCGAGTCTTATATTCCCACTGCCAAAAGAGAGTTAGAACAATATCCACATGCCTTATGCTTTTAGTTTAACTTTTTCCCACTAGGAAATGTTCGTGTACAGGATAGGGATGATTTCATTACACATTTGGTAGTTGGTAAGAATGCTGAGTCAAGCCTTCCCCTTTGCATGTGGTTCATGTTTTCTATTTTACAAAGAGGCACAAAGAAATGGATGGGGAGAATTTAAGCCACGAGGTGAGAAG
>NW_012150840.1:10390780-10406111 GCF_000956105.1 Propithecus coquereli
AGCAGCAAAGAAGCCTGGAGAGTGAGTGGTGATGAAATTGCGAAAGGCGTTTTCCACAACTTGTTGAGAATTGAATATCTTTCCTTGCAAGAAGTGGCCCAAAGCCTGGAAGAAGTGGCAGTCAGTTGGTGCAAGGTCTGGTGAATATAGTGGATAACAGAGAGTTTCCAAGTCCAGCTTTTGTAGTTTGAGCAGCGTTGTTTGTGCGACATGTGGTTGAACATTGTCTTGCAAGAGGATTGGCCTGTCTCTAGTGACCAATCTCGGCTGCTTAATCATAAGCATCCTCATGATTTCATCCAATTGGTTGCAGTAAACATCTGCTGTAATCGATTGATCAGGTTTCATGAAGCTGTAGTGGATAATACCAGCACTGGACCACCAAACAGATATCAGCTTTTTTGGATGAGTATTCAGTTTTGGACTGTGTTTTGGCACTTCATCTTTATCCAACCATTGTGCTGAACACTTGCGATTGTCAAGAAGAGTCCATTTTTCATCACAAGTAAAAATATGGTGAAGAAATGGTCCGCCTTTATGTTGTGACAGCAAAGAAAGGCAAGCTTTGAGACGATTTCTCTTCTGACGCTTGTTTAATTCATGCAGAACCCATCTATCCAGCTTCTTTACCTTACCAATTTGTTTCAAATGGTCCAATATTGTTGGAATAGTAATGTCAAACCTTGTTGCTAATTTACATGTAGATTAAGATGAATTTGCTTTTTCTACAGCTTTCAGCTCATCATTATCCACCTTGGTCTCAGGTTGCCCATGTGGTTCATTTTCAAGATTAAAATCACCAGAACAGAAGTTCTCAAACCATTGATGTACCATGTGTTCATTAGCCACATCCTTCCCAAACACTTCTTTGATATTTCAAGCTGCCCTCATTGCATTGGTTCGACAATGGAACTCATATTTGAAAATAACATGAATTTTCATCTTATCCATGATTTCACAAAAATTGCTCTAAAAAAATTTGAAAGATAATCACAAGCCAAACCATGTGTTTGAGAGACTGAGGATGTACCTTCACAATCAAAATAAAACAAGAAGTGTCAAAGTGAAATGTCAGAGATAACAGCTGTCAAACTTAGTATTTAAGGACATTGGACATTTCATATTTAATAAGCTAATAGCAGGACTGGGCAAAGCAAAGAAATAGGGCAATACACCAAGGCCCTGCAGTTCATTATGCTGCAGCGTCCTCCCTCACTCCCCAGCACATTTCAGAGAACACTAGTACCATCAGAGATGCTCCTCACACAAAAGTTAGGGGAGGGTCCCCTAGTTTAATAAGTTTGGGAGTTGATGCAAATGGCATCTTAGAGCTAAATCATCAACTGATTTAAGGCTAGGAGAAGTTCTGCAGTAAAGAAATGTTTTAACTTTGTTTCACCCAATAGTTCCAGAGTTATTTGGCTAGAGAACACCTTTATCCCCCAAAATTCCTATGCATGCCTCACAGACCACCCCCTGCATTCATCCATGTCTATCACAGCAGCAGAAGCGAAGGCAGAGAGAACTGCAGCCTCCCATTTCTGGAAAAAAAGAGAACAAAGTGGGCTCACCCAGGGAGACTGGTTTTATCTGTGGTTTCCTAGGGAAGTAGGGGTGCTTGGTAGGAAGGAGAGCTAAAGAATAAGCAACAAAGAAGCTACTCTGGGAGGTGATGTCTCACCCCTGCCAGAGAAGGCCCCAGAGAACAGCCAAGGGGCCGCAGGCCAGACAGCGAGAAGGTGGAGCCTCCGTGCTGTTGTCCATTCCAGAAAAGGCCTCTCACGCAAACTGCAGTGAACAACTCTCTCCCAGCTGCCTCCTTGATGAGCATATTTACCCCTCAACCCCACCTATTTGCCAGAGAATTCCAGTTGTAACCACTTCCTGTGTCCTCCCCTCTAGTCCGAGACATTTCCATGTGCCAGCACTAGCTACTGGAACCATATTACTTCTCTGTCTCTGGGCCTCAGTCTCCTCGTTTGTAAGATGTGTGGGTTAGATTGGTGACCTCTAAGGCTTTTTCTCATCTCTGTCAAATCTGAAATTTTCTGAGCATTTGGATATAGGGATTCTAATTTCCGGTGCTTTCTTAACTAGCTGTGACCTTTGAACAAATAGCCTCTGCCCTCCGTTCTTCTCCTGTAAAGGACTCGCACACAGGGTGACTTTGAGGCCCACAGGAGCTAACGCATAGATCATCGATGGTCACTGAAAAGCCGTCGTAAAAGTAGAAGGTGGTGTTTTCCGTCCTGGACACGGCACCTGGGGTGGTAGCTGTCTGTATGCAAGGTCCATTTGTCTCCTCTGGTTTTCTCGGCCTTTCCTCCCATTCACTCCCGGGTCCGCGTTCCCCTGGGAACTGGTGTTTGCTCCTCTGGCCCATTGGTCACGCAGCGGCTTTGCCGGGAGTCCTGGTCTCCCCAATTCTTCAGGTGTCCAGGAGTCGGGCTCATGGTGAAGATTAGCAGGCTTAAAATAATTTCAGATTTGTCTTAATTTGGACAGAGTTTGGCCTGAAATATACCACTGGGCTGTTTACGTAAAGGGCTTCTTGCCAAAAATATTAAAGTATATGAGCCAGAGACGAAACCTACTTATCTAACATATGGTTTTAAAGTACCTTTAGGGAACACCAGTTACATTCAGCCGTATGGTTACAGCACAAGCAGAAAGTAACTTCACTTAGGTTGATGAGCAAACACTTTTGTCCTTTAAGGAAATCTCATCAGTTGACACTTCAGCCTTCCCAGGATGCGCTAAAGTGGGATAGGAGCAGATGGCGTGGTTTGTATCTGTACCTTTGGGGCCAGAACCACCTGGAGTTTTGAGAACTGCAAGATATTAGCAATGGCCGATCGCCTCATCAATTCCTCTTGGCCCAGGTTTCTCCCATAGGTTAGGTCTGAGAGTCGATCAACTTGAGGTTCTCAGGGGAAGAAAAGGATATTACTTATTAATTTAGAAGAATAAGTTCTCAAGGGAGGATGCTAAGCCAGGCAGAATTTATGGCTTGATTGTGTGTATGTAAATCATCGATTCCATAGAATTTACACCCTGATTGCTTTTCTGCAAGAAGACTTGCTTCTCTCCTCTGAGAGTAATAGAACAGTTTCTACATGAAAACAAACTTCTCCTTCCTCCACCCAAACTTTTTCAAACTTTTTGCTGATTTCAGACTGCCTGTTCCTCTCCGGCTGCTCAGAATAGGATGTTCTTTCGTCCTCATGAGATAATCTAGCTCTGGCCTTCTTGAGTGTACAGTTAGCTTCCTAAAAAATAACACAGTGATAATAAAAATAAATAGCTAAGGTTAACTGGGCACTTACCCTGTGAGCTAAGTGCTTTATTTACATTATCTGATTTAATTCTCCTAGCAACTGAAATTGGTATTAATATCATTATTATTATTACCTTCCCTTTTTAAATAGACGCAGACAGTTCGAGGCTTAGTTTGATTAAGAAACTTTCTAAGGCTGCAGAAGGAGTGAAGTGGTGGAGCTGGAAGTTAAAGAAGGCCGGCTACAGTCTGTCCCCAGACTTGTTTTCTGCAAGAAGACATCTTGAAAATTCCCCAGAAAAGCTTAAAAACAACCTCTCAATTTAGCATCCTGGGCTGATTCACCCAGGGCTCCTTCAGCAGAGAGATTTTGCTCAGCTACTTCCAAAGTCCCTGCAGTCACACCTGCTTGGGTCTTCGCCATATTCTTTTGCTCACGGCTGTCCTGCCTCTGCAGCACACCTGGGGTAGGTGTGCCTGTCACTCTGTACCCCAGGCCTCAGAGGAACATGGCAACAACTCCTCATTTGATTTCAGTTTTATAGGACTTGCAAGGAGCTCCCAGCCTGAAGATTTTATAATCTGAGGTCTGTTCTTCGTAGCCCAGACTGAGGAAAATGCAGAGGGCCCTGGAGAGAAAGGAGCTGTGTTGCCTGTGGGCCAGCTAGGGGCTGGGAGGTGGTGTCCGTGTGTCCTCAGGGATACAATGGGGGCACTCAGTGAGAACGTGGCCCTTGGGACCTCCGATCCCAGAGGTCAGATTGTATCCCCTGAAACAAAGCTTTGGGTTTAGCCTCTTATGCATTTCGTTTCATCACCAGTAGCGTTGTCTGGTGGTCTGTGCATGCCCCAGAGGAGGGGGCTTTCAAAGCAGCCCATTCTGCAGTGCCTGAATCCAGCAGTGCAGCACCGGCCAGAGGCATAGCCTCAGGTGCTAGACTTGGGGGTACAGTCCTCGTGGAGAGAGAGGCCTGCTTGTCTGTGGGAGCCAAGGGCCTGGGAGTGAGTCAGCCTGGCTTCCCAGCCCCTGGGACAGGTTTTCCCAGAGGTGATTATTGGCCAAGGAGGAGAAAGCAGCCAATGAGGCCCCATTAAAATGCTGCCGCTGGTGAGGAATCATCTCTAGGAAAACACATCCCCTGCAGGGCTGATGGAATCTGAAGGGGTCGACTCCAAGTTTCCAGCAGTGTTTCCCACCCAAGCACGTGGAGGTCACTAGAGGAGCTCTGGCCTGTGAGGAGGCCAGCTTGCCAGGTGTTTCTGACACAGCTGAGAGCCATCATTGCTGCAGTCACTCTGTAGTCCTGACCAGAGCCCTCCAGGTTTGACGCTGTTATCTCCGTATCATAGATGGGGCTCAAAGAGCTAAGTATTATATCTGGTTTGTAACTGTCTGTACCAGGATTCAAACCTGGGTCTGTCTGGATTTTTTTCCATTCCACCATTCGGCCTCCTCAGAAGGGAGCACTGACCCAGCCCAAGATATTGATCTTGGGTGGGCATCTGAAGTAGCAGTGATGGCCATGAGAAGTGGAGTGGGACACGGTGCAGGGCAAAGGCATTGAGTGCAGTGGCCTTGCATAGATGGGAGAGGCGAATGCCTTGTTAATGCCCAGCCACCTCACTGGTAGGAACGAGGGCCCTCCATCTTGTGTTAGCCTGATTTCTGTGGGTAGGTCCATATGAAACAACTTGTCTTGGGGAAAATCATGGTGTTTCGTACCCATGCAAGAGCAGAAGTCTTTCTGTAGCATTTCTGCATTAGTGATAACTCTTGGATTTCACCGAGGCTATCAGATCTCTTTTCACTCTGTTCCCCTCTATACCTCGCCACTCAATTTGTATGCTATTACTGTCTAGCCTCGATTCCAATTCATCCTGGATTCCAAGAGGCACATTTTTTCACATTTTAATATCTTTGCAATTAGCACACATCTTGTAATTGGGATCTACATTTAATATAGTGGGGCTGTTTAAATTGATGTTGCATTTTTAGAATTGATGGAGACTGTGAATTGAGGAAATATGATAATTCATGCCTTTATTCAACTCATCAATCACCCACAATAAATGACAGGCATTATGCTAGATGCTAGGAATGTGGAAATAACTAGTATGCAGTCCTTGAGGTCACAGTCTCGAGGGGGGAGATGGACCAGACAAATTGACAGCTAGAACTCACTGTAGGAAGGGCTGTGAATTTGGGGAATACAGGATGAACAGAGGATCGGAGGAAGGAGGGCAGGGAGGCAGGGGAGGCTGGGACTGCCTTGAGGAGAAGGTATATCAGGAAGGAGGGTGGGAATATAGAGGGGTTAGGCATGGGCTGGGGATGGGCTGGGGAGTGGTATTCTGGACAAATGGAGTAGTTGGAGCAAAGGTTCAGAATCATGAGAAACTGGGGTGTATTTGGAAGTATCAAAGGGTTCACTGTGGCCAGAGTGGAGGGTGTGTGTGCAGACATGGGTTAAAATGAGGCTATAGAACAGGAAGAGATCATGGAGGACCAGGGGCTCTGTGCACATGAGTTTACCCTCTATCCAGAATCCAAGGACGAATCACCGAGGGATTTTAAGGAGGGAAGTGTGCCTTGCATGTGTTTAGCAACTGCGTATAGAAAGCAGGTGGGAAGAGGATAGCGGGTGGCGTGGGAGGAGGCGGGTAGGGTTACAGCTATTGGAAGAGGGAGAAGAGTTACCCTGAAGGATGCAAAAAGCCTCATTTCCATTTACCATTCCCAGGCAGGCGGACCTGGCCATGGAGGGTTGGGGAAGGTGCAGCAAGGCTTCTAGACTTGACTTAACTTTCTCTTGCCTTTGCCCCACCATGTGTGCCCTTGTCTCAGGAAAACTATATGATCAATGATCAGGCTGATCTATGAATGGATGCTGGGAAAAGCTAGACAAGGAAGAAAAGCTTACTACTTGTCTCTACTTATTAAAGAAGTAGCCTATCAACCTACAATGGTGACATTCCAACCTGTATTTGCCAACTTAATTCACTGATCAGAAATTCTTACGATTGAATGGGAGCGTATACCAGAGCTTGGGGAAAAAATGTACAGGAATTGCTGAGAATCATCTCAGGAAAAACACCGTGGTCACATCTCAGTGTGATATCAGATATTAAGTGTGAAAAGTCGTAAGAAAGAAGCAGATAAATGGCTGTGGCTGTGCATGGGAGTCACACAGCAAACGCATAATCAGTGCTGGTGACTGACTGGTCCACCTGTAAGAGACACTCTGCAGACAGATGTGGGGGTGAGAGGTGGAAGGTGATCTTCCACTGTATGGGGGATGCTTTGAAAGGTGTGGGAGATGATTCCTGATGTTGTGACCCAAGACTTACGGTTTTCTTCCCTTCCCACTTCCCTAAACAGGTGCAGTGCCATACATACACCGGGTACTGCTGGTGTGTCACCCCAGATGGAAAGCCCATCAGTGGCTCTTCTGTGCAGAATAAAACTCCTGTATGTTCAGGTACCGTAGGGAGGGGCGGGAAGAATGAAAAGGGTTGGAGAGAGACCCCTTGGTTGGTTTCCTGTATCTTGTGGGGGAACCTTCGAAAGGTTGGTGGCGGTTATGAGCCCTTTTCCAAGTCGGGGGGATTCTGCGGACACGCAGATCTGTATATGCCTGTGTGCATATATTTATTGGTTTTGGGTTTAGGTTTCTGGTCCAATGCTCTTTTCCTAAGCATTGGCTATGATCCCTAGAGCTAAGATGGCATATAAGTTATTAACTTGTGTGCTGATTCTGATGCTAGTGGCTCTGGAAGGACTTCATTGAGATGGATTTCGAGACTGCATGGGAGCCCCACATCAAAGGCTGTGGTGATCAATTAGTGATGTCTGTCATGGGCACAGGAGAGGAGAGTGGTGGCTTGTTTGCCACATGTTTGCCACCCTGGAAGAATGTAATGTAGAGTAATGGAACACTTCTATAACAGGCCCTTACATCTGGCTGGTCATCAGCAGTGTGTGGGGAATTAAAAAGAACCCTTATGTCAAGCTCCCCCTTGTATATACTGATCCAGGAGGTCTGGAGGTCCTTATTTTTATGAAGCTTCTCAGGTGATTCCGGTGATTAGACAAGTTAGGAAACCACTGCCTTATAGTGATCCATTGGGTTAGTCTATAGGAAAAGTTAAGACCTTTCTATTCCTGACTTTATAAGCATAGAGAAATTTTGCTCTTAGGTCAATATCATGGGATTGTGGATTATAGATTTACAAGGCCCCACACTGCCCACCTCCACTCAGACAGGAAGGGACTCCAAGTTGCTTCCTTAATTCACTGTGTGGCTCAGCCCTCTTTCAAAAAAGCCTAACTCATCCATCAGCTGATTCATATTTCTCTATGTCTGTGTTTATGGGTTTTATTGACTTTCTTATTTTTCATTTTAAATGTAAACAAAGTATAAAGCATTACGCTAAAACCTATGGGAAATTCCAAAGTCTAGTGGTCTTGCTATTGTAACTTTCCCCCTTTTTAATTAATTAATTTATTTTTACAAAGTTTATTCATTTCTACTTGCCGTGCTTTATAAAGAGAAAAGTAAGTGGAAAGGGCAGTAAGAAACTACATCAGGAAACCAAAAATTTGCAGGCCAAAAAGGGAAGTTTACTTTATTTGTGGTTTACATGGAAACTGGAAACCTTAATTGGGGTTGGGGTGGGGAGGGGCAGGAATTAGCCCTCCTTGCGAATGACCTGGAAAGTCTCATTTAAAGCAAACAAATGCACTAGAAACAAGCCATGCAAGGTAATGTAATTGAATTCTCACAAAAGTGGTATATGGAGAAGGAGTGTGATATGGATTAGGGAAATATCAATTCTTTCTTTTCTTTTGTTAGTGGGACTCCATAGATGCCCTTCCATGGGTGAGCTGGCTATAGCCTGTATGTGTGGGGCTGGGCTTCATGGAGAGGACAGGTGCCACAGGGCCGGGACTGGAGGATGGGGAGCACATGCCATCCCAGGATCTGCAAATGTTTGGCCAAACACACATGCTGCCCCCTCCTTGAGGAACAGGCTGTGTCTAGAAAATTGTTTCCATGCCTCAGACTATTTTGGCCCATTCAGTACAATTGGGCCAACAATTTTCTACTTAATGCAGATGGAAAATTGCTGATTTCCTGTCCTAACCAAGCAAGGGATGTCAATCATTGAGTTTGCAGTATGGGGTGGGGGTGGAGGGTGGGGAACGGGGCTCTTTTCACTTGGCCCTGGTGACTTCATATGGTTCAGAACATGGAGCTGATGAGAAGTCAGGGAGGTGGGGTGCGAAGGTGAGGGACAGATATTGGAATGTTCAACAGGGGAGTTACATGAATGTGGAATTTTGTAAAAATCTGGTTAAGACTGCTGCCGGGGAACCTGGAAATCATAGTTCGTCTCCACAGTGCTGGGTTATCAGTGACATTGATGTTAAACAAACCCCACTCGACATGTGTACAGGCACTAACTTTGTATATAATATCCCTAGATGTGTATACAATGCAAAAAACGACCGTATGCTCATAACATCAGGCTCTGCCAACTCTTTGAAAGAAACCAACTGCAAAGCGTTCTGAATGGCTATGTTTTTGTTTCCCTTCTCACCCAAGGTTCAGTCACCGACAAGCCCTTGAGCCAGGGTAACTCAGGAAGGAAAGGTGAGTGGAGTTTTATGCTTTATCTAAATGTTTGCTTCTCGAGCCAGTCTGAACAGGCGTTCTTAGAAAAGATATTCGGAGCCTGGCTGGGGTGAAAGCTCCAGGTGCTCCCCGCAAGTCTTCTCCATCCTTATTCTGTGATTCCTCCTAGAAGCACCGGAGGTAAGTAAGGCTCACACAGTGACGGAGCCTATGCTCCCAGAATTTCCGAGGAAGGTGGGTGAGTCTAGAGCCCAGAGCTGGCAGGGACCTTTAGAAAGTGAGCCCTGAGAATCTTGGTTCCCTGGGCAGCTCTGTCAATAGACGACCAGCATAGCCAGAAGTAAACCAAAGAGAATGAGGAAGGTAGAGGGGCTCACGTCTGCCCCTGGCTCTCTTGTTTTGTAAACCTGTTGGAGCTGGTTTTTCCCCACGAATTCTCCTTCATCACTGGTCCTGCACATCCAGATTCTCTTCACTGAGTCCATGCTAGGGCATATGAACTGTGTAGCTGTTATCCTGAAATACTGAATCACTGTGTCTTTGAGTCCAGTGGGACAACAAAGATGTGCATGAACACAGGAGATGTGTGTAATGTGAGTGTCCACTGCTCAACCTTGTCACCCGTTAGTATATACCTTTCGTGATGCGTGCTATGTGGCTTCCATAGCACGCTTAAAATTTTAATTTTTCTTGACCTAGAACAACATTAAATAGCAAATTAAAAAACACCATGACAAAGTCAATGGAAAAGAGGATAAAACTTTAAGGGCCTATAAAGGCACTTTTCTCCTGCTTTTTGAACAAAGGATTGTGCATTTTCATTTTACACTGGGCTCTACAAATTATGTAGCCAACATTTGTCTGAGTGACCACTGTTTAGTGGACAAGTCAACATGAGCAGTATAGGTCTCTGGAATATGCTGATCATAATTTTCTGTGTGGAAGACAGTTTGAGGCCTAAGATTCACTGCTACTGACCTCCAGGACGGCATGCACACAGAGAGCTGGTGGTTGCATGGAAAGCAGCTATGCATTCCATCCCACGTGCAAGTACCGCAGAACTCCCATCTCAGGCTGAATTTGAGGCTTCCCGCCTGCATCAGTAAGGCCTTGGGAACTACATGCTCATCAGAGTCCCTGTGGAGAGTTGGGCCTGCTGAGGGTCATTGTGAAGGTCACAGGTTTATCCTACACACGTAGTTGCAGGAGGACCAAGGCAAGGCCCTGAGCCCTGCCCTCGATGCTTATGCCATGGGGATAGGAAGAAGAGGCAAAGACACTTGCTCTGAATGCAGGAAATAAGAATCTGGAGAACCAGCTGCCCCAAGAGGCAGGTTCTCTGAGAAGATGTGGAAGTGGAACATGGTGATGCCACCACCCACCAGAAAACATGGACTAGTGGGCCGGATGGGCTGCTCCTCTTGCCCTGGGCAAAAATGGGTAAGTGGGTGACAAGGAAGGAACAAGTATCTTTTCAGGTCCTTCCCAGGGCAGGAGGGGACAGCCATGAGTGTTGCTGGTTCCCTCCCAAGTGGGAGAATGGGGAGAAGGGTCTGCAAAGACCTGAAATCAACACCGAATGGTGCTTTTTTACTGGGCTGGGAAAGGAAGTTGCCTTCAGTTTTGCTTGTTGCAGCTGAAATCTTCAGGAACATCGCCTTTGTTCCTGAGTATGAGGTCCTGGGGGTAGGAAAGAAAAACTGTCAGTTATGTGAAACTGACCACCCAGATTTCCACTCCCCCTCTCCCACCCGCCAAGGGGAGCTGAATATATGATGCTGAATAAGGCATACACACCAAAAAATCCCATCAAAATCCCATCCCTGGGATTTCGGTTCTTAAACTGGACAGAGAAGTCCTGCCAGGTCGATGTTGCTTTGCACCTTGTGGATAACAATGTGAG
This sequence comes from Propithecus coquereli, assembly GCF_000956105.1. NCBI lineage: Eukaryota > Metazoa > Chordata > Mammalia > Primates > Indriidae > Propithecus > Propithecus coquereli. The sequence continues at coordinate 10,401,597 of NW_012150840.1, forward strand.
ACAGACCTGTGGACATCCCAGGCTCTCATTGGTCCAGCAGGAAGAGGGCAGAGGGACTGGGGATGTCAGTTTACAATAAACAGCAGTGAGCAGGCTTTGCTCCTTTTTAGCTCTAGGGTCAGTGGCCAGAGCATGATTCCTCCAAGGGTGATGCAGGAAAGGAGGGGGAATCTGACGCCTCATCTTGGAGGGATGAGTGGCTGTCAGTTCCCAGCTTTTCACTCCCCTGCCCCGGCTGGTTCCTTCCTCCCAGATGGTTCTGCAGAGGCTTCCTCTTTGGTGCACAGGTCAGGACAGGAATTGAAAATTCCCCGGTGGGGAATTCTGGGACTCGCTCTCCCCTGGAGTCTTGAATTGTACCCAGTGGCCACTCTTTCCCTTTGCTTTGGAGGCTCCGATTAGGCCCTGGATCCTCTCCTCTTTGTCTGCTGTGGGCAGTGCAGTGAAGAGCAGATTTGGGCCACCTGTAGGAAGGGCCACCTGAAGCCACACCTGTCCAGGAAGCTGAGGTTTGAATGGGGACAGGGTGTGAGAGGGCATTTGTAATATCCTGTGTCGACTCGCCAAGGTTCCTCTTTCAGCTGCCACTTAAGAATGGAATGTGCTCTGGAGGGCAGCAGGTGGGAAGACACAAAGGCCCCTTGTCTGAGCTCGTGCCCGCATGAGGGTTCTCCTAGAAAGCATCTATCTCCCTGCCTGCTGCAAAGAGATGCTGGGCCTGGACCCTTGTGTAGGGGGAGGGGTATGGCCAGGGGGAGGGGTATGGCTAGAAAGGAGATGAGGCCAGAGGTCTGGGGTGTGAGGGGGTGGGGAGTTGGGCAAGGACCGGACCTGGCCTTTTCTTTCTCTACCCTCTTGCCTTTTTGAATGTGCTCCACTGACAGGGCTCAGAGGATCGGTTCTCTCTGCCTGGAAGGAATGAAAAGACGTATTGTGCGACCACGGAGAGTCTGGTTGCCAGCCAGGAATTGGTCTCTGAAGGAGAGAAGGAGAAAGGCAGAGCGAAAGGAGGCTAGGGGAGGAGGCCCAGAGAGATAGTGGAGGGAGGAAGGAGAGAGGGAGGCCAGGCGGTAGCAGGTCACAGCCGCTTGGCCCGGGTGGGAGGCCTGGGTTGCCGCGGTTCCTGGGTCCGCAGGTGTGGGGCCCGAGGACAGAGGTGGGGGAGGGAGGAGGAGGCTGTTATCTTACCCAGATGCACATGTTCCAGGAGGGGCGGGAGGTCAGAACTTCAGACTATTTACTTAATCCCTTGGAATGTCCTCTCCTCACTCTGTTCTTTGGGCCCCTTGTGTTTAACGGACTCCTTTATGGGCACATGTGTGGTAATTAACACATGCGGTGTGGGTCCTGGGCCATGTGTTTGAGTTTCAAATATCCATTGATCTGGGACAATCCCATCCTGGCTGCCCCCTCCCCTCCTCCTCCTCTGGTCTTGGCCCTTGGAGAGAGATGTGAGGGTGTGTGTGCCGGGGCTGGTGTGCACGTGCATTCACATGTGTTTTATTATGATCACACATGTTTTGTTCCTACTACAGAGGAATATCTGAGCAGAGGAAGAGGGCCCCACACAGCCCCTTTAGCCCTGAAAATCTGCGGCTAAAACAGTTGAAGGCTGCAGAGGTAGAGATATAGGTTACGTTTTGGTTTTCATTGAAGTGGTCTGAAGGAAAGTAGCTCGGAAGCAAAATGTATTTAGGGGTCAGGAACTTGTCCTGGGCAGCTTCACCTGACGGCACCAAGGCCTGTGGGTTTTCCCACCTTGCCTCTTTTTGGGGTCTTGATGCTAATTACTGCAGGTGATTTGAGGAGCTCCCAGGATAACTGAGCACAAAGTCAGGGGCTGGGCCCGGCCTTCATCACTTGTGAAATGGTTTCTGGCAGTTCTCTGGGAGCTTTTGTCTGCTGAGTGCCCAGAGTCGCAGAGCCCTGGGGTGATGCTGTGATAAATGGCAAGTGAAAGTTTAGGGTCATCAGCAGTTTTCTGCCCTTTGCTTTTTCCTTGTAAGAGATCTGGGAGTTAGTTGTTTAAGGAAAGTGAGAGAAAAATAAAAACATTAATGAATGCTGCTTAAATTTCCTGCATGGGCTTCTGTATTGTCAAGCCAGTCATGGAGAAGGGCAGAACTTCCAAAATCCAACCCATCATTAATTTGAAGAGACTTATTTTGAAAATCTCCCGCTGGCTATTCCATAGATGTGCTCCAAGTAAAGAGTGAGTCACATTTATTTCTCCAAGGTCCCTGTCTGTGTCTCTAATTTTAGACTCTCTCATGGAGCCAGGTCTACAGGTTTGTGCCAATTTGGAGACCTTGTCGCTCAAGTGACGTATCAAGCAGCCCGGAGGGGCAAGCTTAGGGCAGGGTTAATAGTGGGCATGCATCTCAAAGGGGACCATGTGGCCCCCAGCCTCCTCCCTCATGAAGTGTTAGCACACCTGAAAGGGGTGCTTCATGGCCCTGAGCCTGGCCAAGGTGTGCTGGGCTGGCTGTCAAGGGTCATTTCACACGTGGAATGTAATTCCAGCTCACAAGACTCCAGCCTCTTCCCAGCTACATTTTTTTTCTCTTTCCCTGGCACCCATGGTGGGGAGGGGTGCTGGATCAGTAGTCGATCTCTCAACATTGCCATCGGATGGCAAAGGTTTGATCACCTACCAGCCTGGGCTGGATTTGGATGGAGGTGGGCAGCTGATGACCTCTGTGGTGTTGGCTTCTGCTCACGTTGCCTTTCCCTGGGAAGAAACACTCGCTCTGATTCTGTGCCTGCTGAAATAGAACCATGCGTATCCAGCTCCAAGCCCATGAGAGGCAGCTCTTTTGTGTTCTCCATGCATGTTGCTGCTGCTTTCTGGTGCTCCGAGCCACCTCGATGACCAAGCCTGGCATGTCACTATACCAGCTTTGCAAAGATCAGTTTCAAAAGGGGTGTGTACGAGTGTGCTTGAGTGCTCACGCGTGCATGGGGCCTTCCTCCCTCCAGCGGTTCACTGCTCATCCAGCTTGGCTCCATCCACTCCACCACCTCCAGCTTGGCCCTTATTCTGGGGTCTTTGAAGGAAAGTTTGTGCACGAAGACTACTACACTAAGAGTTTGAATCCCCGCCATATCCCCATCTCCGAGGACTGGAGAGAAAATGAGATTTAGGGATCTGAAAGCCTCCTAGTTATAGATTCATTCAAGTCCCTTGTGGTATTAGTAACCATTGGTATTTTATACACAGTTCTTTTATTCAACACATATTTGTGGACAGCTTTCAAATGTAACTAGGCTTGTCCTAGTTACTGAGGACCCAGTAGTGAGTAAAACAGTAAGAGTCTTGGCCTCACTTAGTGGACCTCACATTCTAATTGTTCTTAACTTTTTATTATGGAGGTTGTCTTTGGGTGGAGGTAAAGCCTTCCAGGGGAGCAACAGACTTCTAGAACCTCCGGGAAGTTGTCACCTCTGCAGGGGAGAGAAGGCAGGTGGCCCCCCTCCCTGAAATAGCCCTAGCTGATAGCTCCTGTAGTGAGAGCCCAAGACCCCTGGAGGAGGCTGCCTGAGATGAGCATAGCCTATGGCCAAGTTCTTTAGACCTGTGACTGGTACCTTTGCGGGGCCCATGAAGTCCAGATGAGAGGGCTCAGAGCACGTCAGGCCAGTGAGAATACATTCTTTTGCTCGCTGTCCGTTGCCTGAGTGAGCTAAGTTCCATGAGCGGCACAGCAACTTGGAGAAAGCCACGGATATGGGCACGTGGATGGACAGGCCTCGGGGCCACTTATGACCCCTTATCTCCGACTCTGAGCGCCATGTGTCTTCTGCAGTAATGGCCCAGAAAGTGTCACTCTAAGGTCCCATTGCATGGACCCTGTGCCTGCAGAAAGAAACATGTGAGATTCAAGGGCTGCTTATTTTCAAATTTCTGTGGAAAGGCAATGGGAATAGAATAGCTAAAACAATTTTTAAAAAGAAAAATAAAGTGGGAAGAATCATTTTACCTGATTATAAGATGTATAAAGCTACAGTAATCAAGACAGTGTGGTATCAGTGGAGGAAGAGACACATAAATCAATGGAACAGAATAGAGAATCCAGAAATGGATCCACGCAAATAGAGCCAACTGATCTTTGACAGAGGTGTGAAAACAATTCAATGGAGGAAGGACAGTACTTTTAACAAATGGTGCTGTAGCAATTGGACATCCATAGACCAAACAAACAACAAACAAACAAAACCAGTAAATAAATACCCCAACCTCTCAACCTAAACCACTTTATACAAAAATTTATTCAAAATGGATCATAGACTTAAATGTAAAATGTAAAGCTATTAAAACTTTTAGAAGAAACCATAGGAGAAAATCGTCACCACCGAAAACATAATCCAAAAAATAAAAGAAATAATTAAATTGAACTTTAAAATGTCCTCTGCAAAAAACTCTGTTAAGAGAATAAAAAACTGCAGGCAGGGAGAAAATATTTACAAACTACATATCTGATACAGGACTTGTATCCACATTGCGTCTATTATATT
>NW_012150840.1:10406641-10541964 GCF_000956105.1 Propithecus coquereli
AGGCTTTCTGTTGACTCTTAGTTGAAGAATATTAATGACTATCAAGTGGAAAATGTCTAAATATTCTTGCGAGATGGAAACCTCTGGTGACTTGGGTCTTTAATCTTCTAGAATGTACAAAGAGCTCTTAAAGCTCAACTGTTAAAAAACAGTTTAATTAAAAAATGGACAAAATGCACAAATAGACATTTCACCAGAGCAGATATACCAGAGGGCAAATAAGTGCACAAGAAAGTTCAACATCATTAACTGTAGGAAATGCAAATGAAGACCATGGTAATCTATCACTACTTATCTATTAGAAGAGCTAAAATGAAAAATAGTGACAATACCAAATGCTAGCAAGGCTGCAGAGAAACTGGATCTCTCATACATTGCTGGTAAGAATGTTAAAGTGGTACAGCCATTCTGGAAAATACTTTGGAAGTTTCTTGAAAAACTAAACATACATTTACCATATAATCCAGCAATTACACTCCTGAGCATTTATTCCAGAGAAATGAAAATTTATAGTCACACGAAAAGCCTGTACATGAACAAGAAGCAGCTTTATCTGTAATAGCCCAAAATAAAAACAACCCAGATGTCCTTCTGTGGGCGAAACAGACTGTGGTACAGTAGTCCAGCCCTCCGCGTGGTTTCCATTTCTACGGTTTAAGTTACGCACACTCAACTGTGGTCTGAAAATATTAAATGGAAAATTCCAGAAATAAACAATTTATAAGTTTTAAATTGCAAGCCGTTCTGAGTAGTGTGATGAAATCTTGAACCATACCATCCTGCTCCATCCCGTCCGGGGCATGAATCATCCCTTTGTCCAGCATATCCACGCTGTCTACACTCCCCACCTGTTAGTCACTTAGGCTCGGTTATCAGAGCAACAGTTCACAGAAAGAAGAGTGAGTACAGTACTAGAAGGTATTTTGAGAGAGACACCATATTCACATAATTTTATAACAATATGTTATTATAATTGTTCTATTTTATTATTAGTTATTATTGTTACTCTCTTCGGTGCCTAATTTATAAATTAAACTTTATCATAGGTATGTATAGGAAAAAAACAGTATCTATAGGGTACATGACCATCTGCAGTTGCAGGCATCCGTTGGGGTTCTTGGAAGGTGTCCCCTGTGGACACTGGGGGGACTACTGCCCATCCATACCATGGAAAAGTACTCCGCAATAGAAAGGGATGAGCTGTTGATACACACAACAACTTGGATGGATCTCAGGGGCATTATGCAAGTGAAAAAAGCCAATTTCAGAAGATCATATGCTGCATGATTCCATTTGTATAACATTTGAGAAATGACAAAATTATAGCGATGGAGAACAGATTAACGGTTGCCAGGTGTGAGGGATGGGTGGAAGAGGGAAAGCGTGACTCTAAAGGGTGGCACGAGGGAGATCTCTATGGTGACGGAGTAGTTCTGTACTGCTGGTGGTGATCACGAATCCACGTATGCGTAAAACGGCAAAGAGAGAACTACACACACACACAAACGGGTGCAATCTGAATACAGTCCATAGATTATACCAATGTCAATTTCCTGATTTTGATTTTGTAGCACAATTATATTAGTATTACCTATATAATTATGGGTTACGCAGGTAATTATGTTAACCATAAAGGTGTTACCACTGGGGGAAACTGGGTGAAGTATACACGGGACCTCTCTGTGTTATTTTGGCAACTTCCTGTGAATCTCTAATTACTTCAAAATAAAAAGTTAAAGAAGAGTTAGCGGGGCCTTCCGTGTGGACCCAGCCCTGACCTGACTCCTCTGCTGCTGGTGCCTCCTTGTCCTCTTTCATCCTTGGTCTGCCTTTTCCACCAACCTCATGTTCCCGCTCTCATCCAGGGGAATGCAGAGCTGGAGGATGTGGGAGCTGCTTGCAAAAAGACAGCTTTAAGCTTGTTTGAACTTCTTTTGGGAGGGAGCATGCAGGTGGGTAAATGGAATGCAGAACACTGACCTCTTGCTTTGCAAAGGACCCTGAGTGCCCAGATCACTTCTGCTCTCACAGGCCAGTGTGGGACAGTTCACAGTGCATTTCGGAGCCTCGTGGGCCATGGGGTGTGCATCTCAGGGAATGTTGAGGTTGACTGACAGTCCATCCTCCTCCTGGTGTGACTCAGGCCAGGTTCTTAAGGGACCTTTGCAAATGGGCACAGTTGTCTCTTTATGATGCCCAGATTGAGTATCTACTTCCGTACAGGGCCCTGAGCCACATGCTGAGGGGGATGGTGGTTCTGGCAGAAATGTGGTGCCTTCAAAAGCAAGAACCTTCCAGCACTTCTACCAGGCTGAAGTTTATGTTTTTTTGTGGATAGACAATGGCAGCCTAAAAGAATATGAGAGAGTCACCAATGATGAACAAGATTTGGGAAGAGCCCAAGTATTGAAGGGGACTTGGGATTGTTGAGAGACCTTCCGAATCTCAGGATGGGGGTGGTGGTTTCTTTTTTCCTCATTCTCCAAGGCTCCTCAGTCTCAGAGACCCCAAGAGATGCCATTAATACAGATTCCTACTCTGGCCCCTTTGAGACATTTGCTTTTGAAGGACCTGGAAGAGAAAGCTCTTTGTATGTGGTCAGAATAAACTCATTGTACACCCAAACAATTAACTCCTCAATGGACTTGCCAGTCCCTTGAAAGGCTCGGCCCTGCTTCCCTGGACCTCGTGGGCTCCATTCAGTCCCTTAAGCACACCAATGTTTTTGGGTTTTTGTTTTGTTTTGTTTGTTATTCTGAAAAGTCTTTCCCTGAGAATGGTCCAAGCGGATCAACATTGTCCTCGGCCAGGCATTTATCTCTCCTCGCCAGTGAATGTCAATCAGGAATCAAAAAGCCAAACAGAGGAGGCTTTGAACGGTGTCATCGGGGGTCGAAGTGACTTCCAGCTGTCTGTGCGTGGGCCAGGCAGGCCTTCTCGCAGGGCAAGGAATTGTGCTGTCACACAAACCCACAGTCTGTATAGGCTCACAGAGCCCATGTCGGGGCTGCAACTTTCTGGGGCTGCACCTGCAAGGACAAGGCCTGGTTGGGGGTGGGGGAATCTGGGAAGGCCAAACGCCACGGCTCTGGGTCTGGGCAGTTTCCAAAGCTGCTCACTGCCTCTGGGACCTTGAGCAAATCACTTACTGCACTGAGACTCAATTCTCTCTTTATCTGCCTAGCAACTTCCTGCACCCTGGCTGGTGGTGAGAATAGATGAGGAAAGCCACCTGTCAGAAACCGAGTGTTGCAAAATGTGGTGATACTATTATTGTTGCTGAGCTTGACGTCATCCTTGAGAAATTCTCTTGGGTTTGCCTTATTTATGTATTTCTTTTAATATTTCCAAATTTCCTTCCCCCTCCCCCCCGTAAGAAAGACGATAATCTTTGAATTGGCTTTGTTCGTCTTAATCCTCTTCCCCTTAGTCTGGAAGAGTATTATGATATCAAATAGAAATAAAATCTTACTATTTGAGGTCCAAAAGAATCACCAAGAATAATCATCAGGCATCAAATTATCGTATGTGTATACATAAACAGATTCAGATATATTTTAAAATATGGAAAAATCTTTCCCCAAATTAAAGATTGCTCAAATGGTCTAGCTGCTGCTGCCTGATGATTTATCTGTAATGACTTTGGCACTCCCCCCTCGCCTTTTGTTTTAGCAGCTTTATTGACGTATGATTTACATACCATGAAATTCACCCACTGTAAATGTACAATCCTGTGGATTTAGTAAATTCATAGAGTTGTGCAACTGTCACCAGAGAACATCTCCATCACCCCAAAAAGAAACCTTGAGCCCATTTACAGTTACACTCCACTCCCAGCCCCGCCCTAGGCACCCACCGATCTGTTCTGTCTCTATAGCATCACCTTTAGTAGACATTTCAGATGAATAAAATCATGCAAACTGTAGTATTTACATGTGGCTCATTTCATGTGGCATAATGTTTTTGAGGTTTGTTATCTGTATCATCACATGTAGTAGTTATTCATTTCTTTTACTTGGCTAAATAGTCTTCCATTATATGGATATATGACAATTTATCTGCTCACCTGTTGACAGACAGTTGGATTGTTTCCAGTTTGAGGCTATTATGAATACTGTGATGAATACTTGTGCACATGTCTTTTTGTGGACCTGTTTTTACTCTTTTGGATAGATCCCTAGGAGTGGAATTTCAGGGTTGAGAAGTTTATGTTTAGCTGTTAAAGAAACTGCCAAACTCTTTCCCAAAGTGGCTGTCCAATTACACATTTTCCACCAGCAAAGAACAATGGTTCTGTTTCCCCACATCCTTGCCAACACTTAGTGTTGTCTGTTTTTTTAATTTTAGCCATTTCAGTGGGTGTTTAGTGATATCTCGTTGTGGTTTTAATTTGCACCTTTCTAGTGACTAAGTATGTTCAGTATCTTTTCATGTAGTCATTAACTGTCTGTATATCTTCTTTAGTGAAATGTCTATTAAAATATTTTGCCCATTTTTAAATAAGGTTGCTTGTCATCTTGTTGAGTTGTAAAGTTTACTTTATTTTTAATTCAAAGACTTTGATAGGATTTTAATTTGGTAAATACAATTTTAAAAGTAAGCAGTTAAATAAGATGGTTAGCCTTCATGGAATTACACACCCCATCTAATAGGCCTTTAAAGTTTTTTTGATACCTACACAGCGTCCAGGGGCTGGCATCCTTCAATTTCAGAAGAGGAGATTGCTGTCCAGAGAAGTAAAGTGAGGGGGTCAGGTTATCCAGCTTATTGTATGTAAAGCGGGAATTGGAGTGTGACTCCACTTGAGACCGGGAGGCCAGGAGCACACATAGAAACTTTACTCTCTCTCCAGGGCTCAGTGTGGGGCCTGGTGCTGCTCCAAGGCTTGCCTGGAAGCAGAACTGATGTGGACCTTGGACCTGTGTTTGGTAGAAGAGGTGCGCTTATTTGCTGGGTCAGAAGCCAGGTGCCCAGGTGCCCGGAGATGATGGTTAGAGGGTCCTGTTGGCTTTGGCTTGAATTCCCGGCCTTTGGGCATGCTGGATTTCACAGGTGGCTCCTGGCAGCAGGGCATCTTGTCTTTTCTCACTTCATAAAGTTTTCCATTTAGGGCCTCCCTTGTGGCAGAGCAGCTGTATCTCTTCACCCTCGGTGACCCTACCCTGCAGGAAGATTCCCTCCCTGCACGTGGCTTCATGCCCTGTGGGCTGCTGTGCCTGCATCTGGGCAATCTGTGGAAGTCCTTGACCTGCAAAAATGCAAAACTTCCCCAGGAAACCCTCTTTGCTCTCCTCGAGCACAGATCTTTGCTGATGGCTGGACCAGATGGGCAGTCCTAGGCTCTCAGCTGGGTAATAGGAAAAATAAACAGAATGTTTCCAGTTATCTTGCTCCAGAGAGGAAATACAATTCTTGTATTATAGGAGGATTTTAATGTCTATGTTGTATATTAAAATATTGCATAAGCCATTTTGCACGTGGGTTCTCACCGTTGTCCCTCTTGGAATGTTTGATTTCTCACTTTTCTCACTTTCCCTTTGTTAGCCTGTAAGACTTCTAAAATGAAGCCACCCTGTATGGAATAGCTGAGCACACTGTGCTGGGCTATTTAGACTGTGAACTCTGCATCCGGCAGGCGCAAGCAAATGTGCGCTTGCAGCTGCCAAAAGACTTCATTCAGTGGCTCATTGAATTCAATGGAAAGAGGTGTTAATAGAGTCAAGGGAAGTGATGCTATTAAAAAAAGTGACATTGTGTGGCTCTGTTCTGTGTTTCTTCTCCCTCAATGACTTCCAGATCAAACTCACACAGTTTGGCATCAAAAGATGCCTGTTTTGGACTCCAGTTTGAGGCAAATGAGATATCCAGTGTAGTTACTCCTCACTTCCTGCTATATCTCGTTCCTGAGGATGATTGTCAGATAGTTCAGAACAGCTTTGGCCCCTGTGAGAGCTGGGTCGTGGTGTCAGCACATGAGAATAATAGCAGGGTCAGGTGTCACACGACTGTCAGCTCAGCTGCTGGCCTCAGCCTATAGCAAGAGTTTGGGTCTCCATAGCTCTTGAATCATAAGATCCCAAGGGTGAGATGTTGATACAAAAAAGAGATCGGGACTCTACATCCTCTCTGTCTCCCCAGATAATGTGCAAGGAAGTTGACCAAAGGTACTGGGAGCTCCAAATTGTGGTTATTACTGATGGTCTGACGGGCATTGTGGAGACTATATGAGAACTCGCTTTCTCCATAAATAGTTTGTGCTCAGAGGATATAGCGTGCCATTCTAAAAGACTTCTGGGGGCTGGGTGTGGTGGCTCATGCCAGTAATCCTAGCACTCTGGGAGGCCGAGGCGGGCGGATTGTTTGAGCTCGGGAGTCGAGACCAGCCTGAGCAAGAGCAAGACCCCGTCCCTACTAAAAATAGAAAGAAATTAACTGGACAACTAAAAAATATATAGAAAAAATTAGCTGGGCATGGTGGCGCATGCCTGTAGTCCCAGCTACTCGGGAGGCTGAGGCAGGAGGATCGCTTGAGCCCAGGAGTTTGAGGTTGCTGTGAGCTAGGCTGATGCCACGGCACTCACTCTAGCCCTGGCAACAAAAGCGAGACTCTGTCTCAAAAAATAAAAAAAATAAAATAAATAAAATAAATAAATAAAAGACCTCTGGGGAGTCTTGGGAAGGGAGGGATGGTGTAATCATCAAATGGGCTGAGACAACAGTGCTGTCAATCCCTCCCCCCACAGAGGGAGAAAACAGAGAGGAGAGGGGTGAAGATACCTGCTCGCAGCCTTCACCAAGGGGGTGAAGTTATTTCTTGGGAGGTTAAAAAAAGTTATGCTTTTGACATAGAAAGCACAAATATATATACAGTTTATCTGTGTTATTAAACTTTCATTAGGGAAAACATCGTCTGAAAGTGCTCCATACGTGGGTGACAACAGAAAAAGGAGTGAGAAATACTGCTCTAGACTAAGGTTTTGGGGGCCTTGATGAAAATAACTCAGAGTCCTGGAAGGTAAATAAACAAAATCTGCACTAACTCCTGACCTGTTGAGGTTCCTGCGCTGCAAAGACAGCTGCCAACATTACCAGAAGGATAAGCATTAGGACTTTGTTATTAATATTAATACTAGGTGCTCCCTGCTTCCATCGTCTGTGTTAGAAATTTCAAAACAAGTCTAGGGTGATTTCTGCAATTTCCCATGTCCTCTCCCATTTTGTTTGCCCCCTTACGGGGAGTTGGGGTGTGCTATTTCACAGTTAACCTGTCCTAAGGATTCCCGATTCTCTTTAGCTCAGCATGCTGGAAAGAGAATGGTCCTTCTCACCTTCTCATGTTTTTTTAGGCAAGGTTGGAGAAACTGCTAGGAGTTTGGAAGGGAAGAGCACCCTGGTCTCTGGTTTTCCTTAAGCTCTTTACTCAGGGCTACTTGAAAAAAGTCCTGATCCAGTACCTTTCACAGAGAGCAGGAAAGAAACTGGGGTCACCAGAATTTGGTGCCGTAAGAGATGCCAACCTTATCCTAACATGCCTGGCCAAAGTTTAGGGCTGCCGGGGGAGACTCCTCCTCCCAGCTCTCCTGCAGGAGGAACAAGGCTGGCGGAGTCATACTGGTATCCTCAGATTTATGAGAAAAGATCCTCCAAAGCCACAAAACCTTAGGTCCTTTTGACCATCTGTTGGGATGGTGAGCACACACTTGGATTTGTTTTACTGTTGGTGTCTCTCTGTGGTTCTCCTTTCCTTCTTGTTCTTTTCTTCTCTCATTTCTTTTTCTTTGGTCTGTTCATTGGGACTTGGCCGGGCCATGTACAAACCCCAACCATTCAACAGTGCTGGAGAGTAGATAGTATTTACCTCAATAATGGTAGTCTCTTTTCGATTCTTTTTAACCCTCAATTCAGATGACGGATCTAAGCCGACACCCACGATGGAGACTCAGCCGGTGTTCGATGGAGATGGTAAGCTCTTGCACTGCTTCTGACTTATGTTCTCCCACCTGTCTTCAGGTTTGGGAAAGGTCTTAACTTTGGGTGTTTATTTAAGCTTTATTACTATTATTTTCTTTTTTAATTTCAATTTTTCCCCGTGTAAGCTGGGTTGTTTTAACCTTTCAAAAAATGCAAATCCTCCAAGGAACTGGTACACTCTCCACTTCTGGAAGGGCCCTCTGTTCTCTCCAGGCTTCCTGCCTGTCTCCTGATGTCCAACAATAACACAGCCTGGACAGAGCCTTTGAGCTGCCAAGACCCAGGAATCATGGCTGAGAAAGACAGTCATGCTGGCAGCGTCCCTTCCGTAAACTAATCAGCACTTACGAGGGTCTGCTCTGTGCCTAGCATCAGGCGAGGCCCTCTGGGGGATGAAAGGAAAGTGTACAAATGTAAGCCTTCGCTCTCAAGATAGCTGCAACTATCAGAGAGCGTTATGTGTTTGATTTTTATTGTAATAGATGTTTGTGGAAGAAAGAGATCAGAATGGTCTGGGAAAAGCTTCTGTGAAGAGCTGGGACTGGTCCCGGATCTTGGAAGTGGAGGGAGGAATCAGTGTGTTCTGGGCAGGGGTCTGGCATGGACAAGGTGGGCACGCAGTGGGGATGGGGTACAGCGAGCAATGCGGCAGGGAGAAAGGGTTAGTGGGGCTGATTTGGCTGGGTTGTAGGGACTTTGACAGTTGAGTCAAGACATTTGGGAGAGAAGAAATTCTAGGTTAAGAGAAATAGTGGTGGCTGGTGGCAAAATAGAAGCTGGAATTCTCTGGACACATGGAGAGTGGATAGAAAGAGCATGGGATGCAGAAGGTTGGCCCTGATTCAGGGTGGAGCTGCTCAGGGCCTGTATTTTCAGTGTATATTGCCGAGGACTCCAGATTCCCCCGAAGAGGAGCAGAACATTTGGCAGAGTGAGGTCTCTAGAAAGTCTGACAACAAGGTTCAGCTTTTAGTGCAATATGCAGCAAACTTTTAGCAGCTCTCAGCCGAGTGTGTCCAGGCCTAGATCATGAGACTGGTCAGTTAGACAGAGGAATAAAAAGTTGGCACTGTGGCTAGGGCTGTCCCTCCCATAGGCTCAGCTCTGGGGAAAAGGATTGCAGTGTGAGATAATGGGACATATGTATGTTCATGTCTAGAAGTTCAAATGTCTCTGTCATCCACAAAGGTCCTGGACCATTGGCAAGTCTGGGACCTGGGTGATCTGCTGGGGAATGGAGACCTTGTCATATTGGGAGACCTCCCCAAGGCCCTCGCTGAAGATCTTATCACTCCACAGTGTGTTCAGGGCCACCTGGGATTCTTATACCACCTGCCCACTGGGTGACCCATGTCCTGGAGAGTAGGGGGGCACCCTGGCACTCTCTGGATGGAGGAATTCAGCCTCTGTTCAGTGAGAAACCATTAGCAAGGGGATTGAAGTGAGCATTAGACCTGTTACTCTCTTTCCCATGTGGAGCCGAGTCCCAGCGAGCTGAATCTGCTGTGGCCCAGCCATTTCCTCTAGAATGGTCTCTGTGGTTTGTTTGGCTTTCGTTTGTTGATTTATCCCCTTTAAATCTTCTCCCAGGGAAGCAGCTGAGCAGGACTTGGCTTGGCCCATGTTCCTTCCCTCCTGGGATAATATTTTTATTCCTGGATGGAGTGGCTCAGCGCCTCTGGACTCTGCCCACTCTGCCTCCTGGCACAGGATGCCCGGCTTGGCTCTTATGAGCTGGTGGGGAGAGGAGCTTCCTTCATGAGGAAGGAAGAGGGCACTGGGACAAGGTGGATGTGGAATGAGGGAGATAGCTGAAGCTTTGATGCCTCAGGCTTTTTAAAAAAAGCCATTAAAAAGCCTGGGGTTACACTGTAAGTCACATATTCTCTTTGCCTAGACTTTTTCTCTCTCCTTTTTTTCCCTCCCAGAAATTACAGCTCCTACTCTATGGATTAAGCACTTGGTAATCAAGGACTCCAAGCTGAACAACACCAACATAAGAAATTCAGGTAAATGATCTTCCTTCGATTAGATATGTACCCAATTCATCCCTGGTCGCCCCAGGGTTGCTCTGTGACTACCTATGGTGTGACTTTGGCCAAGTCATTTAATCTGTCTGGTCTTCAATTTCTACAGCTATAAAATAAGAACATTGGGTGAGTTAACCCTTTCTAACTTTAATTTTCTTCATTTATCATCTCAGGGATCATCATTCATAAGTAGCTGATCCTTTTAGCTAAAAAAATTTTTGACTGTATATTGTAATATTTTGCTTGACTTTTTATATGGCCTGTGGAAGAATTTGAAAGAAGAATGGCTAAGCATAAAGAAGTTGGACTTCAAGCCTGGAGGGACTTGGTTCCATGTGTTTTTAAGGCTTTAAATGGTCACTTACAGCCATATCTTTTCTGTTCTGATCTTTTGGGGGTCTTGTGAATGGTTAGTTTTTGGCACTGTCTGAACCCTTTGCAGAAAAGTGATAATTTTTGAACAGTGATCAGATTTGTAGGATTTATTTGTAGACTTTATTTATCATCAGTTAAGACCAATATCAATAAAGTTCATTTATCATCAATAAAGACTAAATGTCCACCAGCATTTGTGGAAAATGTATCCACAA
Source organism: Propithecus coquereli (assembly GCF_000956105.1). Taxonomy (NCBI): domain Eukaryota; kingdom Metazoa; phylum Chordata; class Mammalia; order Primates; family Indriidae; genus Propithecus; species Propithecus coquereli. The sequence goes on from NW_012150840.1 coordinate 10,417,233, forward strand.
GATAAATCTGCATCTCTATCAAGGAGGATCATCCTTCTTTCAACCAAGGACTTCATTGTTAGAAATACCGCTCTATGTCATTTATGCCTGGCTGTTGAATTTAGCCATACCATCTTTTCTTTATAGGTGGCAAGGACGATGAACAAAAAGATACAGGCAGAGTTTTCCACGCCCATTAATGAATAAGTGTGCTGTCATGGGCCCCCTTAAGGTTTATCTGTGCACCAGCTCTGTCCTAAAGGTGGCAGTGTGAGGTTAGAGTGCAAGGAGTGATATAGACCGGGGGATAAATTCAAGTGGTATTGGTGGAATTCCTCGGTGGCTTGGGGTAGTCAGTACCTCTCCATGTGTCTGGTTCACTATTTGATAAAAGCCAGAGGAATGGGATGATGGGGTGCAAAGGGATTGCGTGGACTCCCTTGGGTCAGAGTCTTTGATAGAATAGTGCAGTGGTTAAAGCACAGGCTTTGGAGTCAGCGAAACCTGGGTTCACATTCTAGCTCCAACACTTAGTGAGTGACCCAATTGAGTCACATAATCCCCCTCTGTTCTCATCTGTGAATTGGGATTGTTGTCCCTCCCTCAAAGGACTGTGGTTAAAGGTTAACTAAGTTAATGTCTGTGTAGTACTGAACTGATGCCTGGCTAAGCGATCAATTGTAAGTACACGTATTTATTATTATCATCGTTATTGGTAGGAATAATGGGAATATTAATGATAGTGCTTATGGCGAGAATTCTTCAGTCAGGAAAGAATTTATGATTGTTGCCATAAAGCAAAGACATCTATCAGACAGGCTGCTTCTTAGGACCTCCCTCCTCTGCCCCTTCATTGTTAGGCAAATATAAGTCAACGAGAAGTGGTTTTGGTGCCTACAGTACATGGTGCTGGAAGTAACATTTACAACCGTCCCTAGTCCCTGAGACCCTGGAAGGTTTGCAAGGTCCCAGTGAAAGGGTTACTGTCATTCTGTCATTCTTACCAAGTGGCAGGTAAGAGGGTGAGCTCTCTGAATTATACGGCACCTTTGCCTGAAACACTGACTTGACGTTTAGCAACTGCTTCCCTGAATTTCTTTTTCACCTACCAGTAGTTGACTCCTCTACATGGGTTATAAGCTCTGTGAGAGCAAGGGCTTTACTGCCCACCTATCATATCTATTATAGAACTTTGCTCAGTGTGTTCAACTGCTCTGGGTAAGGGTGGAGGAGAAAAGATCATCATCACCATTATTAATAAAATGAGAATGGCACTGTCATGACAGCTAGTCCCTGCCAGCTGCTATAGAACCTTACATTTGTCATCTCACTTGAGCCTCACCATACCCCTGTGAGATAACTGCGATCCCAATTTTGCAGATGAAGAATCAGAGGCTGAGAGAGAGGAAGTAATTTTTCCTGGGTCATAGCTAGTAAGGGGTTGGGCTGGAGAAAACTAGTTATCCTTGGGAATAGGATGCCTGTCTTCTGGGGCTATATTCTCTCTGAGTGTTGAAAGTCAGTTGATAATCTTTGCTTCCACTGAAGTTCTTCTGTTTTCCATTTCTACTTTCCAATTGGATGAGTATAGGGTCGTGTTGAGAAATGGTTTCCAGGCAGGTACAACCACCTACCTTTTGTTGGAGTGACCCGGCCACCTTTATTTTTCCCTGTTTGGCCCCAGTTATGTCTGTAAGGTTAGTGTGTAGGACAGGATAGTTGGGGTAGACTTAACAGTTCTCTGGGAGAGAGTGAGACCAAGAATAATTGTTATGGATCAATAACTTAGGAATCTCCTACTAAACTTGGACTTTCTCCAACATGATCAATATGGACCAAGGGCCTGCCAATCTTTTTGTTGTAATTATGCTACTATATAAAAGACATGCCCACAAAGGCCTATAGCAGGGGTTGGCAAATGACTACTTGCCCATTTTTAGCAAATAAAGTCTTATCGTAGTGCAGCCACAGCCATTTATCTGCATATTGGAGCCATTTATTTGCATATTGGCTGTTTTTGTCTACAACAGTAGAGTTGAATAGTTGTGACAGAACCTGTGTGGCCTGCAAAGCCTGGAATATTTACTGCTGGGCCCTGGCATATCTGATTGAAATAGAAGCATTTGGATGGGAGTGTGAGTATGGGGTTGTGTCACTTGAGTGTTTTGGCCCCTCTCATAGACCGAGCAGACAGCTGTTTCCTGATGTGCCCACGTAAGCCTGCACCAGCACAGGGCCTCTTCACCATCTCACGCGAACCTTTTTCAAGCTTTAACGTCCTGTTCTGGTGCACGCTCTCACACATGGGTTGCCAAGGAAGTGTCCTGAAGCTTGGCTTTCGTAGGCAGAGGGTAGGGAATCTTTTAGCGGAGATAAACCATGTAACGGCAAAACCATTTGGTGTCAGGCAAACCTGTAGACCTGGCTTCCAAAGCAAGCTCCCCACCGAGAGGCTTGGTGAGCTCAGGAAGGTTAATGAACTTCCCTGAGTCTTGAATTCCTTACATGTAAAACAAAGTTAACAGCAGCCTTGTAGGATCTTTGTGAGGACTCAGCAGCATCTACATAGTACCTGGCACATACATAGTACCTGGCACATAGTCGGTGCACCATACGTGATTTGAAACAACAACAAAACAATGCCTACTCTTGACGGAATCTTTATGTATTGTGCCAGCCATTTTTCACGTGTTATCACATTTGGTTTAATGAGACATCAGATATACTTTAATGATAACTCCTGTCTGGGCAGCTGGCTCCGGTAAGGACTGGAGCCTCTGGGTCAAACACCTGGGACGGTTTTCCATTAGGGTTTGATGAAAGATTCTGGGTTCAGGTGCTCTTCAGCTCGCTTATGTGGGGAGTTGCAGTGGGACCCTGAGAAGCCGTCAGGGGGAGAGCTCTTCTTCTCAGCTACCTCGCAGAGGCACAAAGGCTATCCCAGTTTCTTTTACACCCCAAACATCCTTTTTTCACACTCAGACCCTGTGACGCCAGGTTTGTTTTCTGGCCTGGGAACTGTTGATGTTGGAAAGACTCCACTGGGCAGCTGAGGTTTTGCAATGGCATGACACATATGCACGCAGCCTCTCCCAGTCCCCTTCTCTCCTCCTGGAAGTCTTGGTCCTTGTTTTTAAGGCTTTGTCATGTGTTCACTGCGGTCAGTGTCACTGTTTGAGCACTTGGCTGGTTCAGCATTGATGGATTTGCCTCTCTGGTCTTCTTCAGTTCTCTCCTCCATTGTAGCCCGGCGCACCAGGACTTCTTTCCGCATTCAGGACGGCAGTGGACCTGGCCGGCTAACACCCTAGAACTTGGGAGCAGCATCTTCTCATAGATGAGTGTTGGCCAGACCCTCTGTTCCGCTTTTATGAGGAAATATGAACTCTTGCTGAGTTGTATGTGTGTGTGTGTGCGTGTGTGTGTCAGGGCTTAGCCATCAAGGCATTTCTTAATATACTTAGAGTTTAAAATATTTTTTAACAATCTACATTTTATAGAAGAGGGTAAAAAGATTAAATAAATGACGAGAATTAGGTTTCATCTAATTCTTCATCCTGTGTCCCCCTGCTTCTAATTTGATTATATGCAGACACTTTCCTACAGCTGTGATTTATATCTTTTTGTTTCTGTGTGACAAAATTCTGTGCTTTCTCCTCTGGGAAAGCAAAATCTCTCAGGAAATGTGGTCCTGTGAGCCTTAACTCTTCCTGGTGTGACATAGCCATGCTCCCAAGGCCCACGCTCATTCCCTCAGCTACAGGGGGGTTAAGTTAACTCCTGTAGCCTTGAGTGGAGTGCAGTGGTGCGATGTCTCTCTCTTCTTTTCTAGCTAACTTCTTTCATGATCTGACCAGGAATTTCAAGAAGGCCCTCTCTGTGAGTTAAATCCAAAAGGACCACACTTTGCTTCTTCGGCCGGCAGAGCTTCCTTCTGTACATCAGTGAATAGAGCAGCTCTTGGTAACTCTGTTCCCAGAGACAGAGCCATTCGCAGAGACACAGGGTAGAAATGCATTTCTTACAAGTTTTGCCATGAAAATGACACCTCTATCTCTTCGTACATGAGAGTGTCTGTGTTTGCCCAAGTCACTGTACCTGTCTCAGGTAAGCTATCTACAGCATCCTGCCCTTACCTACCAGTGCCAGAGCGTTGCTCTTCTGGGCCTGCTTCTGGCCCCTGGGCCACATTTTGGATTGCTCCTGCCTCACCCGGGAAGTTCCTGCTGGGATAGCTGCTATGCTTGGGACTTGGGGTCACTGAGGCAGCTGCACCTCCTGGCTGGGTCCCCCAACCCCCAGGCCAGCACTCTTGGCTCATCTAGAAACCACCGCTGATGTAATGACCTGAGGCCTGGAAAAATAAACAGCTCACAGGGAAACCAGCGGTAGCCGTTGTAAGCAAATACCCCACAGCCACCTGGAATCTCGCACATGACGTGATTGGAAGGAAAAATGAGTAATCCACTAACGTTAGCAGGCGAGGACGGGTCTGGGCTTGTGTGCGTTTAAAATATCTATATAAAAACAAACCCTGGATGTTTATTTCTGTAACTGGCCTTCTGGGTGTCTGCCCATCTGGTGCAGGTGCCTTGGTCCATCATGGCCAATAAAATGGAGCTGGGGACGGAGACGAGGGGTCGTCCCTATGGCTTTCTCCATGGAAGCAGAGGCCTTGCTCTTTTTCAAGTTTTCCCTTTGCGGAGAGGAGCAGTAAACCCATTTGGAGGCCCCAGAGAGCCTAGCCGCAGAGTCCATTTTTACCGTGTTTTAAAATTAGCTTTCCCGGCTGCCTTGCGCCTTCACCCCACGTGGTCTGCTTGGAACACAAAGGCGTGGCGTGGGTGGAGGCATGTGCTGCCTGATCCCGCGCTGGGACTTGCTGGAGCAGCAAAGGTTTTGTTTCTGGAGGTGAGTTTGTGCTCTTTTTGGTGTTTGATAGCAAAACCACATGTCCCAATATTTTCCTTTTGGCCTGTGCCTCTAAAAAAACCGAAATCAAAGATCCCGCCCAGGTATTGTCATCGGCTCATTCCAATTTGCTGGAAGTCAACCACAGTCTCTGCTTTGATCTGAGGGTCCTCGTCCCATGTTTATTTGTAAAACGACTTTGGAAGTAGGCAGGGTATTCATCTTATAAACACACATGTGCAACACCCGTGTGTTGGGGAGTAAAGAGTGAAGTTTTGATACTTTGACAAATTTAAAAATATCTCTTCCATCTTCCACTTTTGTCTGTGCCTTCTCTTCCTTTCTTGCCTAAATTTTTTATTTACTGATGGTTGCTCCTTAGAGTACAGAATCTGTCAGGTCAAGGTCAACGAAGTGACTGAGAAAAACTAGAAAGAAGATAGCTTGCTTTTTCTTAGTGCTTGTTCGTTGCAAAAATACTGTTATTTTTATTTTACGCATTTCATATTCTTTTTGGTGGAAGGGTCATATCTGCTTACTTAATGGCATGAGTCAATAGAGATGGGAACTTTTCTAAAATTTGAGTGGATGTGAGTCAGTGATGCTTTGGGGGAAGAGTGAAAAACACAAATGCCTATGTGTTATATTGGAACAATCCATCCTAGAAAAAATACCCTCTGTAGAGTTTCTATCTTGTTCTTCCCTACCCCTTAGGACCTCAGTCTCTGCGTGGGAAGGAAGTGGTCACCACTTCAGACCATGGTGAGCCACGCATGGCCATTTTAGGTTACGCAGAGAGAAACTATTTAGACAGGCTGGTTGGTTTGTAATTTTCCCTTACACCTCCTCAGCCATGACACTGCATCCCAGCAACATGCCCTATTTACGGTGCCAACTGTAAACATCCCCGTGAGTAGGTGCCCTCGGCCAGCATCAGGGATGTGGGATGGGCAGTGTCAGTTTTGCTCTGAAGATGAAGCCTCCGGGATGCAGCACGTTGGGTGTGGCTCACAGGCCACACGGCAAGACTGTGGAAAGAGGCGTGAGGTACGAGGGAGAACCTGAAAGTACCAAGCAGTCTGGACCTTAACTCAGCCCCTTCCTGGTGATTGGGTTCCACGGGGCCTTGGGAAGCTAAGTCTGGGTCGGAAAGAGCACCTGACCCTGTCTAATTGTAGGACTATGGGCAAGTAGAGTGAGAAGGGCCTGATAATCTGCTGGTACTACCATTTAATTTTAAATGAGGAAACAAGAGACCAGTTGGGGCTTTGTCTAGGGTCATAGGCCTATCAACAACTATTATGAGCCAAGGCCTCTGCTTGGTGCTAAGGGGGTCAAGGGAACTGAGACAAGGAACATCGAAGGGAGGAGCTGACCATTGGGCAGTGGGTACCAAAGGGAGGGGTGATGGTGTGGTCCACCTAGTGGGGAGGAATATTTTATCACTGACATTGTTTTGAATTGCTGGCACAGTAATTATAAAAAGCAGACTGACTCTTAGCTCTACATACTTTCTAGTTCACCTACTAAACTTTATTAACTGCATCTGGGGCAGACTTCTCATCACCCTGTCCTTGGTCAGCCACTGCAGTCCAATTGAGGACACTAGTCATTCATAGAAGGCCGGAAGACCGGCTTTACTCCACACTTGCTGAGGACACTGCTACCTTAGACAGCTAATAGTAAGTGCAGCTCCCATTTATCAACTTACTATAGCTCTGTGTTAAATGCTTTACATCTATGATTGCGCTTAATCTTCACACTGACCCCATGAGGCATGTGCAAGGGTTATCCTGCTTTTGCAGGGGAGGAACTTGGAACTTTGAGAACTTAACTGGCCAAGGTCATAGAGCCAACAAATGGTAGAGCCTGATTCATTAACCCCAAAGCCCGTGCTCTTGACTGTACACTATACTGCCTCTATTCCAACTGTTGTGGACGTCTGTGAAATAGTAACAGAAACTTCTGACATGCCAGACCCTGTGGTGGAAGCATGCAGGAGTGGAGTGACAGGCACTTACCAGGGCTTTCAGCCTTGCCACGGAAGCCCAGATAGACCCACGCCCCACTCCAGGTCCCTCTGAGTGCCCTGAGTTCCCTCTGGCCAGTGCGAACAGCTGTCCAGCTGAGCTTTTATGCCATCCACACCTCTCCTTCCAGGGTGGAGCTGGAGACGAGCTGGAGATGACGCTTCTCTTGGCCAGTGAGTTAACAGAAGGGGTGCCTCTTCCAGAGGAGTCCTCCAGGAGGTCCCTTTGTAGGTTACAACTGGGTGGTGGTGTTAGGTTTTTCACTTCCTTTTGCTATCTATTTGGTGGGGAAAATGTTTTTTTTTTTTTAGCTTAAAGGAGATGCGGAAACCCATTCCAGTGGAAGAGGTGACTTTTAAATTTGTGCAAGGTCTCTTTCTATTCTCCCCAGCCCCACCTCTACCTGATACACACCTGAGCACAATTTCAGGGGCTGACTTTGTTCTGTTTGCCAATGACTTTGGCTTTTTCCCTGCCCTGGCAGGGTCTCACTTCTGGGCCCTTCCTTTTCTGAGCCAATTGTCTGCCTCTGTTCTGAAAGGAGCCCTGAGCAATGGTTCTGTGGGCTCCCCTTGTCTTCAGGGGTTCTTGGAGCCTCCGGATGACTCTGAGTCACATGGATGTTGAGACTCAGGACTGGTGTCAGGGGACAGCCAGCCCAGCAAATCGTGCTTGGAAAAATGATCCTCCGGGGGCCACTTAGCCCCTCCTGTAAAAAAGTGAAAAGTCCACAAGTAAGAAAAATAACCTGTTCACATAGTTGGCTTGAACCTATAGGTGCTAAACCCCCATGTGGCTAAGTAAACAGAAAGGGTCTGCTCAGCGATGCGCCATAAATCACTCCCAAAGAGCAGGGACTCCAGCAGGGCCCCTCCCCTAAGCACTGCGTCTCGTCCCTGTTCTGGCTCTTCCAAAACAGCAGTCAGTTCCTTAAAATCTGGTCCTATCTTTCCCTCGCTCTGCTTCTTCAGTCCCTTCCTCTGCCAAATTCTCAGCCACCCAGCAGTTCTGGAACGGTCCCGACGCCACACACTCACATGCTCACACACTGACCTGGAGAATCCTGAGGCAGGAGCCACACAATTTCTTACGCCTCTGGAATTTCATGTTGTGACTTAGAGAGGTTGTTTTTTAACACACAGTTTGTTATTTTGGGTTATCTTTCAGCATTTCATTCATTTTTGATAAGAGGCTAGGTGGCCATGAGGTATTTGAGGGGATTTCAGGGTCATTGTAGGGGACACAACACTAGTGTTTTCCTTAATATTCTTGGCCCAGTGGGATGATTCCTTTTGCAATGAAACATAAGTAAGCTCCTCTCAGTTTTCAGGCCGGGTAACATTTTATTGATTTTTCCCCTAAGACAATCCAGTGCCTGATGGTCTGAGGGTTGAGTGTCGCGTTTCCCAGGATGAGTCAAAGGGATAGATGTTCTTTGTTCGCCCTCTGTGGTCTCGTCCCTACCGTTTACTCAACAGTGCGAGGCCCTATCTCTGACGTGTCGGCTGGAATTCTGTGGGAGGGGTGGCGTAACAGGGGATTCGAGCAGAGAGGGGACCCGGGCTAAGTACTCTTTATGGATCCCGCACACCTGAGATTCCACGGTTCTCCTATGAGGGGCTGGGCGCCAGGGATGGGCACATGAAGGACCAGAAAGAATGTAGTGGAGCCCTTGCCCTTAGCAGCTTGCAGTCCGGGGAGCTGGGGTGCCCAAGCCAGGGGGTGCATGGGGAGATAGGCGCTCAGCAGGGCCACGTTGCTCCTTAGCCTCGATCTAGGGCGGGGGTCCTCCAGTGAAGGCTTCAGGGGTGGAGGCAGCCGTGAACAGGGAGGGTTAAGATCTCAGGGCTTGTTCTTCCTGCTTGCTACATCTTACAGAACTTTTCTGGCCCCTCGGAGCCTGACATGATGCCAGTGCTTGGTACATACACACCAGGGAACAGCCTGGGTGAGAATCTGCGGCCACCAAGGTCCCAGACCCTCTTTGTATCCTCTTCCTGCACCGTCATCTCATGTGTTACTCGGTCCTGTTTTAGGTCCTCCTCTCTCAGCACATTGTCCTGGGCCTTGTCAGCTTCCCATGCCCTTTTTCTGTAGTGTAACTCTCTCCCAGAGTGGCCCCAGTAGGTGCCTTAATTACCAGCTGAGCCTCCTCTGGGAGGGCCTCCGGAGGCATCAAGACATCTTCCCACTCTACGTGTCTATGGCCTGCGGCTCTTCTCACTTCTCCCGTGTGTGGTTCGCTATAAGTTTAGGCTTTCCTCCTGCACTCGCTTTTTATATGGACCTTTTGATGGTTCATTTTATGTGTCAACTTGACTAGGCTACTGTGCCCCGTCGTTTGGCCAAACGCTAATCTAGACGTTGCTGTGAAGGTATTTTGTGGGTGTGATTAATGTTTACAGTCAGTTGACTTCAGTTAAAGCAGATTATCCTCCCTAATGTGGGTGGGCCTCATCCAATCAGTGGAAGGGCTTAAGAGAAAAGACTGAGGTTTCTTAAAAAAAGAAAAAAATTCTGCCTCAAGACTAGAACATAGAAATCCTGCTTGACTTTCCAGCCTACTTACCTGACCTATTGATTTTGGACTCAAGACTGCCCCATCACTCTCACCTGAATTTCTAGCCGACTGGCCAGCCCAACATATCTCAGACTTGCCAGCCCCTACAATCATGTAAGCCAATTCCTTAAAATCTCTGTCTGTCTGTGTGTGTGTGTGTGTGTGTGTGTGTCTGTGTGTTATACATGCCTCCACCTCTGTCTGTCTCTGTCTCCTGTGGGTTCTCTTTCTCTGCAGATCCCTGAGTGATACAGACCTTCTCTGACCACTGCCTTCTCTCTCCACCATCTCTACCACCCCCTGCCCTCAACCCACCCCACCACAAGGTTCCCGTGCTCTGTGTCCCAAAAGTTCACGGTGTGGCTGGCCCACTGATGCTTCTGACTACACTTTCAGAAGGCGCTGGGGTCACCCAGGACCTCAGCTTTTCCGCCTGCTCCATCCTCAGCAGCCCTGCCCCTAAAGGCAGCATCCGGAAAGGAAGCCCAGCCCAAGGAGCTGAAACTCAAATCTTACAATGTTTATGTTTGTTGGCCATTTCTGCTTTAAAAATATGTATAAAGAAGAGAAAAGAAAATAGATGATGAGGGAGAAAACTTTACCAGGATAAAAGGCTAAACTCTGGGCTAAAATCAAGATGGGGGATTAGCTGAGAATTTAGGCAATCTATGCTCCCCTTTGCTCCTAATCACCATGAATAATCAAGAGGCACAGAGGCCGGGGCTAGCCATAACAGACAGAGCCGTGCTCCATGCTTAACCTGGCTTGGTGAGACATGCAGGAATCTGTGCCCTGGGCCTGGAGACAGGGTTTGCGCTCGTCTGGGCCGACCTGGTCTTTCCTGTCCCCTGCTCTGCCCACTCCCGCTCCACTGTGGTCCTGCGTTGCCCTGTGCAATTGGCGGTTGAGACGGCTGTGTGTTTTCTGGTGGAAAGGGCTGGTCTTGGTCTCATTTCTTCCACAGGATGCTTTTCTCTTGTGTTTCTCCTCTTAGACAGTCAGAGGTTTGTGAGTGGAACTTTAACCACTCATTGCCAAGTAGGGAGTGACCTGGCTCTCTCTTCTTCTCTACGCCATCCCAGGGATAGGATTATAGGGCAGATGTGTGTGTGTGTGTGTGTGTGTGTGTGTGTGTGGTCTTGTGTCCGCATGCCTCCTAGACAGCTCAATTGTTCCCTGTCCCCTGTGTTTATGTCTTCCAAGTGTTTACAGATGGTTCCAGCCCATTCTCTCTGCAGACCCCTGATAGTTACCGGACTGGTCCTTCTAATTCTGTCATCCCGAACTTTCCTAAGCAGAGATTGAGTGTTTCAGAATAGTGTGTGCCCATTTCTGGGGAGTGCCCTCTCCGAACCCATGGTCATTAAGAGACCCGTGAAATAGACCCCCTGTCTTGCATTCAGGAAGGTGACTTTTTGGTACCCGGGAAAACTGATAGATGTGAATTTCAAGATACATTTGGGAGGTGACTGAGAAGGATAGAGGGTGACCATGGCTTCAAGGGTGGGCTGGCTTCTGGGTCCTCAGATGTGCAATGAGCTTGTGTCCTTCGCACTTACTGATTAGCATTTGCATGACCTCTAGAGAAGCACTGCAGGAATGATTGATTGACTGATTGATTAAAGGGCTCGCAGGGGCTACAAAAATACTTATGGGGTCAATTGACAAATAGTTGAGCAGATCTAGATGTTTCAGTTATCTATTGCTGTGTAACAAACCACTTCAAGACTTATTGGCTTACTATAAAAATAATCTATTCTTTTTAATGTGTCTGTGGGTTGGCTAGGTGGTTCTTTAACTAGTTTTACCTGACTTCACTTTTGAACTCATCCAGGTGGAGGATCAGCTGGGCTGGAATGTCCAAGATGACGCCCCTTGCATGTGTGCAGGTGGTGCTGGCTGTAGGTTGAGCCACTTTCGTTTTTCTCCGTGGCCTCTCATTCCCCAGTGGGCTGGACCAGCTTCCCTATGCGGTGGTCTCAGGGTGGCTTCCAAAAAAGTGAAAGCGGGAGCTGCAAGGCCTCCTGAGGCCTCGGACTGACACACAGCATCACCTCTGCCTTCTATTGGTCAAAGCAAATCACAGTCTGCGTGGAGGGGTCCACACAAGGGCATGAATACAGGGAGATGCGATTCACTGGGGACCATTTTGTAACAATCTCCCATACTGAGTATAAGAAAAACATAGGTTAGAATAAAAATCAGATTAGCCTGTGGCAATGAGAGATGAAGAGAGGTGAAGAACAGAGGTGAAGAACGCAGTTAGAGCTGAAATGCCAGCTCTGCCGCTTCCTAGTTCTAGGACCTTGATCAAATTTTGCAGCCAGTGTGTGTTTCTGCATCCTCCTCTGCTCGGTGAGGATAATAACACCTATCTTAGAGGCTTGTAATGAGTTTGAAGAGAGTTAACACAGGTAAAGCACCTAGGACTAAGTGTGGCACATGGTAAATACTCAAACAAATGTTAGCTACTGTGATTCATTTTATAGTTCCGTAATGGTGGGTGAGTTACAAATTTGGTGTTAAGTTTCCAGTTTTGAGGCGAAGAAAGAAAAATACTCAGGTACAAGATTTGTAGTGGGCGTGAGCTGAGATGACACCATTGGTTCAGAAGAAGCTGTGCTGTGTTGAACACACTTTGTTTTCAATGCAGCAGATTTAGGGCAGTCTGCAGAGACTGACCTGGAAGGGCTTAGTGTAGAAAATCAATGCATTTTTCTCCTAGAGCAAATGGTTAGAGGCAATACTGCATAGAGGTTAGCAAGTTGGGCTTGACCTTCGGGATTCCCACCCCTCCCCTCCTCCCTCCCAGCTGAGTGAACTTGGGAAAATCCACGAACCTCCCCGGAGTTCAGCTTCCTTGTCTACAAAATGGGCATAATAATAGTGCTCACCTTGCATGGGCAAAGGAATTATGCAAGTAAAGCCCTTAGTCTATCGCCTGACACGTATTACTCAATGAATGTTTGCTTTTATTGTTATTAGTTATAAAAATGATTTTAAGATTTTCTCTTTGCTGGAAGACAAACTGTGTACTCTTCACAAATGGTTGGTCCTACTATGATAAACTACTCCCGTCTCTTTCTTAGACGGCACTTGGATTTGCAAGAACTGTAATAAAGTAATAAATAGATAAATAGTAAAAAACAATAAAATAATAAAGTAAGAAGCTGTGCATTTAGCCTTCTATTTAATTCTATGCTACTGCCCATTTTTCCAAATTACTGAGCTTTATCATTTTTATGATGTTATTCTCCATAGAACTTTGCATTCACTGACTATAAACATTTCAGAGCAACCTTCAAAGACGTCCAGAAATCGGTCAACAGGGCCCCAAACCACGGGTTCGCACCTCTGCCTGGATGGCTCCTGTCCACATTTCTGTGGGTTTCAGGATCCCCAGTGGTGTGAAGTCAGGTCCATCATTCGCTCTGCCCCTGGGGACGTTTCCTCCTGCTCTCTTTGCCTCCTGCTTTCAGTCTGATTTATGGCCTTAGAAGGTTGGCCTGCAGAGTCTTAATTTAAAGCCTCTGTCAGAGGTTGTTACATGAACGTGGTGCCAGTAAAAAGCTGTTTTCCTTTGGTTTTGCTCCTCTATTGCCTCTTTCATGGATGAAATACGAGGTAGGAAAATAAGGCTACCAAATTGGAGTGGGGGGAGCTATTGAAAAATTCTTGCGTAATCCCCCTGAAGTTGCCATGGCACCTTCCCAGCCAGGGGCTGAAGGCAAAATTCTGGATCTTTAAGGCAGATTTCCCAAGGCCGCCCTCCCCACTTGGTTTATCTATCTCTTTCCTAAGCTGCCTCTAGATACTGTTCCGGTGGTAGTTACTGGAGGCAGAATTCCTAGCCTGATGTCAACTGTTTTAAACTCTTCTCCTTCTAACCAAGGGGATTCTATTTAGCTTTGCTGCATTTGCCTTATGAAAACAATAGTTTTTTAAAAATTTTCCACATTCAAAATTTTATTTTAATAATGAATATACTATACATACCTGCCTCCTGGCCCTCAGATATTTTTATGCCCTTAAGGAAATAGTCCCCTTATCCTGCAATGGAAATCGCTGGGCTCTTGTTTTTCCTAGCAGTGAGACAAAGAATGGTTTTCCCATCATCATCTGGCTTCTCTCTAAAACAGCATTGAGCTACTTCGTGTCTCTGTACACCCACAGTTTGGTTAAACCTATGTGCTTTACATATATGTGTATTGTTATTAGAGCCATTCAGGGGTTTGGCTCCTTTAAAGTGGAGCTGAATGTCTGCGATGTTGATCATGTGTGCTGTGAACAGCAGGGTTCTCCAGGTTGCAGATACCAACTGCCTGCCTCTAAGAATCGTATTTTCGTAACACACTGTAAAAGTTTCATGGGATGCCCAAGACTATATTCCTGTCAACTTCTTTAAGAGGAAAATTGTAGAATAATGTTATGAAAAAAAAGTAAAGTAAACAAATAAATGAAAAAATAAAGGAATAGTATAAGTTTATGATGTGATTCCTTTTTTGTAAAAAAAAAATAAGTAGATGTCTACATCGATATTTGCATGAATGTGTGTGCGTAACTGAAGATTTAGGGAAGGTACGAGTGTTTAAACTTTGGTGGAATTAGGGATTTTCGAAAAAATTTTCAAAAAAATTTCTTTATAATAAGAAAAGAAACCCAACACCATTTATTTTTAATAATAAGAACGAGAACAAAAACAAAAACACCAAAAGGAAAGTCTTTTGACTGGTTGACAGGGTAGGATTTTCCGGTACGGGGCTGTGCAGGTGTGAGACCTTCCTGGAGCTGGCCGTGTCTGGCACGGGGCAGCACACACTGTCTCGGCTTGGGCCTGGCTCCAGGGAAGCCGGGTTTGGCTGTTCAGACGTGTTCACATGTTCCTGAGGCTGCTGTGCGTGGACACCTTCCTGCTGAGCCTGTTTTCTCTCCTGCTGGATGGGAGCAGCGTTGTGTAATAGGCTCAAGTCCATTCAGCCTCCTTTGTCCAGCCATGTTGGAGGGTGGAAAGGAGCTGGAGTTAACCCTTCTGCTCTTCATGGGTGCTGAGCATCACTCCACGTGAGGCTGGTAGCCGGTGGCTCTGTCCTGCAGTGTCTGGGCTTGGGAGTGTCCCTACACACAGGCATTCCTGTATCTGCTCGCCAGGCAGCCAGGCCTCTGAGCCCACCTCCCCTGGAGCCAGCAGACAGTGCATTGGCAGGAACCTCTCTGGAACAGTGAGGAAATTCCACCCCAGGGCAAATTGGCCCTGAGAGGCAGCCAGGAATGGCCGGCTGGCTTGTTGCTCCAGTAGAAGCTGTCAGGTGAGGATGCTGAGGAGCCCTGGCAGTGGAGATGGCCATGGGGAGGCTCTGGGCCTCCAGTGCCCACACCGTGGGCTGGCGGGAGACGTGGCTCTCTGTGGTGACTCAGTAGCCATGCCATAGCTCCCTGGGCCCAGGCCTGGGTCTTTCTGTTTCCTCTGGGTGCTGGGCACAGCAGTAGGAATGATAAGTCACAGGGGTGACATTCACCACTCATGAAGGCTATGTCTTCTCTTACAGAGAAAGTCCACTCGTGTGACCAGGAGAGACAGAGTGCCCTGGAAGAGGCCCGGCAGAATCCCCGTGAGGGCATCGTCATCCCTGAGTGTGCCCCCGGGGGGCTCTATAAGCCAGTGCAGTGCCACCAGTCCACCGGCTACTGCTGGTGTGTGCTGGTGGACACGGGGCGCCCACTGCCTGGGACCTCCACTCGGTAAGCCCACCCAGAGCCTGCGCTATACCCCAGGCTGGGTCCTGGGACAAGAGGACCAGCTTCCTGCTATGCTGGCATCTCCCAGCATTACTGCCCTGCTTTGGTGGGAGTCACGTCACTAGGACATGACTTCCCCATTTGTGAGCAGAAGAGTTTCTTGTAGAAAGCCCCTGGGACCTGGATTCTGGTCACAGATCTGTCTCTTTCTAGCTGTAGACCTTGGGAAAGTACTTATCCTCTCTGAACCTCAGTTTCCCGATGAGAAGGTTATTGCCTTGCCTGAGTCACTGGGTTCTATGGCAAAAAAGATCCTATGTGCAGCTGTGAAGTGACATCGTTATTATGCTTGGTTGGTTAAAATGACATGTCCGAACATGTCTCAATGGGACCATTTATGCCAAGATGGCCTTGTAGCTGCTGGACAGTGAAGGGAATATTTTGCTGCCAACCCTGGGCACTTTAGGCTTAGTGACAACACAGATCATTTCTAGGCAGTAGTGACCAAGGCAGGCTCAGTTGCCAACCCCTCCCAACCTCCCGCATCTCTCTCTTCCAAGCTACGTGATGCCCAGCTGTGAGAGCGACGCCAGGGCCAAGAGTACAGAGGCCGATGACCCCTTCAAGGACAGGGAGCTACCAGGTGGGAGATGCTGCTGCCCCTGAGGGTATCTTCACCTCCTTCTGTTCCTGCACCCCCTCATCCTGCAGAAGCAGCTCCTTCCTCCAGTGTGTTTCCCAGTCTGTAAGAGACAGCAGGGATTGCTGGGCAGGAGCATCACAGGAGCACGAAGCCAGGAGCCATGGACCTGCATCCCAGGCTGGGATCTGTCCCTGATTAGTCCTGTGCCCTTGAGTGCCTTGCTTCTCTTCCTTGCGCTTGCCTCTTCGTCTTTAAAATGCAGTCTTTGGGTTAAAATCCTGTTGCCATTGTACAATTTTTTCTCCATCTGAGGGCGACTGGGACGTTTTGAGGACTGCGAATCATTTTTTCCAGGGCTGTGAAGAGAAGATAGCTTACTGGGAGGGGCTGTCCTGAGGGGTGTGGGCTGCGGCTGTCACTTTCCCTGCAGATACAGATGACCCCTAGTAACACAGGATGACCATGGGTGTGACACAAGACACACAGTCGGGGGCCCTGGGACCTTGAAATGGCTGCTGACCTGGGTTTCCCTTATTTAGAGTGATCTCTGCCTGCGAGTGGCAGTGAGATTAGTAAATATCAGTGGCTTGGAATCCTGTTGTCTTTACGCAGCGCAAAGTTGGCTCAGTGCTGGAACCACAGCCACCTTCCCGTGGCTCATCGAGACTCCAAGTGAGAACAGAAAGCAGAGAGTCCTGAAAGTCAGGGAGTTTCCACATGAGGTTGGTAGAAATCGCAGTCACAAGAATGCAGTTGTGGAGATCAGGGTGCCGCCTTTTAGCCATCCCCTCCACAAATGTGAATTGAGATTCTACTATGTGCCGTCCAGTGATCAGAACTAACGTGAGGCTTACGGAGTGGAGGAGACAGATTGTATACAAATAAATGAACACGTACCTTTATAAACGATTGCGGCAGGTACTCTGAAGGAGGAGCGCAAGGTGCTGCGAGAATGGCAGGGAGAACCTGCTCTAGATACTGCAGCTTCTCTGAGAAGGAAGAGTTGACCCTGAGGCCTGGAGGCTTTGGAGAGAGAAGAGAATGAACCAGTTACTGCAGGGAGGGCTGTGGTCATGTGGAGGGCCCGCTGGGTGTTGGGGATCATGAACTTAAAGGGACACCCATCTATGCGGTTGAGTGCGGGGTATGTTCCCAAGCAACACTCAGCTACGTGGGTGTAGACGTGGAAAGGCATGTCTATGAGAAGGTTCATCTGTGTTTCACTGTGATTTGCTGCAATACTGCAAGGAGGAGAAGAAGAGCAAAGGGCTTAGGAATATTTACAATAGGGATTCTGTAATTATCATCTAAGCTGGTTGAGGAGGGACATGAAAAAAGGAGGAGGTTCTTGGGTAGATGCAGTAGTGGGTCTACTGAAGTCCACTTTGGCCGTCAGGGGTCCTCTCCCTCCCTTGTGCTCTCACACCACCTGATTCTTACCCCTGGAGTAGCGATTTTCCCACTTTAGGATGCCTACCTGGCATTAGCTTGAGTATATGGTGAAGTTCATAAGGATAAGGACCCCCTACGTACTGTTCATGGTTGTCTCCCTGGCATTTAACGTAGAGCCTGCGTTGGTACTCAGCAGACATTTGTGGAATGGAAGAAAACTGAAGGCATTATTATCCATTTGGTCTGATGGGCCTGTGTTGGAAACGATGGAGGTTTATAAGAATCATCTGAGCAGTAGACAAACCCCAAAGTGGATTTGGCTGGATAAGAACTTTGAGAAGTTTGGAAAGGAGGATGGTAGTTGAGGAAGCTGTTTACTTGATTATTTACCTGGCCTCTGCCTTCTAATCTCATTTGATCTTTCAGGCTGTCCAGAAGGGAAGAAAATGGAATTTATCACCAGCCTTCTGGACGCGCTCACCACCGACATGGTTCAGGCCATTAACTCGGCAGCGCCCACTGGAGGTGGGAGGTGAGAATGTGAGCAGGCCCTGCAGGGAAGGGGCCCTGTTTTCAGATGCTGAGGGCCGCTGGGGGAATTGGGGTGGGCTCTGGAAGGGTAAGGGCTGCAAGGCTGTCTTCTTCCTGAAGCCATGTACTCACGGCTTTGGCCCCCCTTCTGCCGAAAATCTTCCTGTCCCTCTATTCTTTAGAAGCTGTTTGTCTCTAGCTTTTAATTACCTGGTTCACAAGCAAGTCCAGGGCTGTCTGGAGACCTCCAGCTGTTTCATCCAGGAAGGGGATGGTCAAGTGGGAGTCCTGAATGGCAGGAAGGGTGATGGGCATAGTGTGGGGACTGGGAGGACAGGAGAGCAGGGAGGGAGCACAGAGCACGTTGTGATTTTCTCCTCTCCTAAGAATCCCAAGGAGCTCGGGGCATGGGGATTGGACACTCCTGTAGCCAAATCCAGCTTGGCTCGGGAGGTGATGTGGTAGCCAAGGCAGTCCTGACATGAGGCTCCCCAGGAACCAGCATCACTGGTACTCGCTAGTTTGGACCCACTTGTTTGGCCGGAGCGTGCACGCATGTATCCACCCATCCCCTTAGCCCCTTTGGAGCTTGTAAGACATGCCAAGCACTGGGCTAAGGACTAGGTATCTGGGGATATGAGGCAGGTCCACCTTCAAAGAACGCAGCCTCATGGTGATACTAGATCATATAGACAGATACTTACAAACGTTATGGTAAATGCCGGGACAGAGGTGGAAGAACAGAGGAGGCAGCTTGTCTAACTCAATCAGGAGGCATCAGAGGAGGCTTCCTGGAGGAGGTGAGAGCTGAGCTGAGTTTTGAAGGGTGAAGTAGGGCTTAACTAGTCAGAGAAGGGAGAAAGCCATTCCAGGGAGAAGGAAAGAATATTGTGACTCCAAGAAAGTGCATGTCGGTAGCTCAGTTTGGCTGGTGTGGACAGGGGAGGAGGAGGAGAGAGTGGTAATGATGAGGTGGAAGAGATGGGCAGGAACTGATCCCAAAGAGCCTGTGAGACAGGCTAAGTGAGACTTCCAGTTAGGAAGCTGGGGGAGGCAGGCACCGCAGGGGCTGGGGGAGATGGGGGCGGGGGTTATTCAGGCTCCTTACAGCAACAGAGGAGGCACCGTGTGCTCGTGTGCTCGGCAGGGACCGCAGCCTGCCTTTGAGCTAGTGTGGCTCACTAAGGAGGGGGAGCTGGTGTCCCAGCATCTGCCTAGATGCAGAGCTTCCTCCAAGCAAGGCCACCTCAGTGGCATCAGTGGGACCACAGGGCATGTACTTAGGATGGGGGTCCAGGACTCCAAGCATAGCTGTGGATGGTTCTGCATCCTGAGGCAGACAAAGGCAGCTGTCTTGAAAACCCAATTTTATATCATATCAGAGTGAGCACACACAATAGCCAAGATGTGGACACAACCTAAATGCCCATCAGTGGATAAATAGATAAAGAAAATGTGGCATATATATACAGTGGAATAATATTCAGACTTTAAAAAGAAGGGAATCCTGTCACACAGGGGACATTACGCCAAGTGAAATAAGCTAGTCATAGGACAAATGCCACATGATTCCACTTACACGAGGTACCTGTAATGGTCAGACTTACAGCTTCAGAGAGCAGAATGGTGGTTGCCGGGGCTACGGGAAGAGGGAACCGGGGAGTTGCTAATCAAGCCAGAGGATCTGCTGTGCGACCTTGTACCTATAGGTAACGGTACTACACTACACACCTAAAAATTTGTTAACAGGGTAGAGCTCATGTTTAGTGTTCTTACCAAAATAAAATAAAATTTATAAAAAGAAAGCAAAGCAAAGAAAAAAGTGAGTGCCGTGGTTGCCACTCTTGGAGACTGCTTCTCAGGGCGTTTGCTCTAGCACCTCATGGTCCCGTGAGCTCGGAGGCTGGTTTCTAGCTGTGGCTCCATTTCTGCTTCCCTGTGGGTCAGGACCCAGCACGAAGTCTGAGAACGATGGAGGCAGGGGCTGAAAGGCCACAGAGGGAGCTGCTGCAGGCGGCTCGGTGTCTAAGACAGAGAGGGCTGCATCAGGGTCTCCAAGGAGAGGGGACTTTTGAAAAGGTGCATTCGATATTATATGCCTGTAGGTTATTTGTGTTTAGAATATGAAAAAATACCTGCTGTTTCATGCAGAAACAGGCATGAGATATTTATGTTTATTAAAAGAGAAGGAAAAAGAAAAAAGGAAGGACCATACACTGAAAATTGCCAGGTGTGGGTGCTTCCCACCCACAGTGCCCTGAAGACCACTGGCTCTGCCCACCAGCCCAGGCATCCCCCTGAGGTCCTGCCTCAGTCCTAAGGAGGCTTCACGCTCCTCCCTGGTTGCTTTCACGGGGGCTGCAGCTCTTGAGCACCACACACACACACACACACACACACACACACACACACACACATGGACTCGGCTGCAGGCAGCGGGAGCACGGTGGGCCCCACTGTTGGGGGAAGTTAGGATGGTGCCCTACCTTCAAATCACAGGCTGAAGGGATTTTTATAGACAATAAAAGCTACGAAATTTATAACGTTTTTAATACCAGTGTGTCCTCAGGGAAGGGACTTTTTTTTTTTTTAAACCTTCTATTTTAGGTGTAATTTAGAGTTGAGAGAAGTTTTTAAGAAATATTCTTTTCAAATACGTTTTTCATTTTAAGCTCATATCAGTTTGACCATACTTGGTTTTGAAGGAAATGAAAGGTTTGAGCTGCTTTCGGTGGTTACATTACCTCGAGGCTGGACTTTTAATCAAGAGACAGACAAGACAATCCAAGAAATAGTTTAGAAATCAGGGAAGGGGCTGGGGGGAAAGAGGAAGGAGAAAGAGGAGAGAGAGAGAAGCAGTTATCCAGGGAGGGAGCTGACCAGGGGCACCAGTTTTGCTGGGTTTAAAGCCCTCCCAGCTCTTCCCATGATATTGGCATAAGCCCCAGCTCTTACGAGAGCTGGCCCCTCGCCCTGCTCGCTCATTCCTTCCTTCCCACCCTTATTCCCCAAGCACTGGTCCTCCTGGGTTCCAGGTCCTCAAACAGGTCAAGCTCTCACCTGTCCCAGGACCTCCGTGCCAGCCGCTCCTTCAGTCTAGAGTTTGATTCCCCATCTATCTTCCCATGACCGCCCCTGCTTGTTCATTTAAATGTCACCTTCTCAGACACCGCCCAATCTAGAGGAGCTGCCCATTCACCCTCTGCCTCAGTACCCCTTTTGGACTCCGCTATCTGATATTTTGCTGGCTTGTTTGTGTATTGTCTGTCTCCCCCCAACCAATGAGAATTTAAGTTCTATGAGAGAAGAAGCACTTCTGTCTTCTTCCCTGCTGTATTTCTAGAGCTTAGAATAGTGCCTGGCACATAGTAGGTGCTCAGTAACGTGTTAAATGAATAAACAGCTAGAAGGCTGGATGGACATATGGGTGGATCCCTGTCTGACACAGAGAGGAATATCTTGATAAGGTGTCTTTCTGGCACACACCAGAGGCTCTACTCATTCTACCCATGGCTACAAGTCTAAGTAGCAGGCGGATCCAGCCACCAACTTTAGGTGCTTCTTTGTAACCAGGGCCCTGTGGCACCCTGGCTGGGCCCCCAGGAACTTGGGGTGCTGTGCGTGGACAGACCCTGGCCAGTCACCCGTCTCATATGAGGGAGGAGCAGAGACACTGGGCAGCTGGAGATTGGGTAGCATGTCTGAAACAGGGCTGATGAAGAGAATTAGGAAATCCAGGCTTCCTGGGTTTTGGCCTTGGCTTTGGAATTCAGGCAGAGTTGGGGTTGCAAGCATGAGGCCACATCCAATCCCTCCGGTATGCTCTCAGGGTCTGGCAATTAAAGCTGGACATCAGCTGAGGCCAGTGGGAAACAGTCCCACTTGGGGACAGTGGGGAAAAGGGACAGGGAAATGTTTGGGCAGTGAAGAAAAGAAGGTGTCTCTTCCCCCAGTCTACCACCTGTCAGGCATGGATATTTTGGGTTTGCACCTCATGTCTCACCCCCTGCCCTCCAGTACAAGCTCCATGCTGGGTTCTGGGGACATCTGAGGAAAAGGGCACAGTCCCTGGCCTGGAGGAGAGATATAGAACCACGTGACCACACTGCAAAGTCAGCGTGATAGTAGAGGCTGATAAAGTGCTGCAGGGACTAGGGGAGGCAGGGTGGGTGAGGGCAGGCTTTACATAGGGGGTGACACTTCTCCTACAAATGGGAAAATGTCCCAACCTGGATGGACCAGGGGTAAGCGCATCCAGCAGAGGGGCCCACACGGGTAGTGAGGTGTGGACAAGGCAGGGTGTGTGGAGGGACTTGCAAGAAGTAGTGTGGGTTAAGGTGGGGAGGCAGGCTGGGGGCAGGCAGGAGATGAGGCTGCAGAGCCGGGCAGAGCCCAGGTGGCGCTGGGCCTCCTGAGTCCTGCCAGGCCTACACCTCTGAAGAATCATCCTGATGGCACTGTGGAAGCGGGATTGGAGGCAGCAAGATGGGGCAGGAAGGTTACAGCAATTGTCAGTGTGACGGGTGATGAGAGCATGGGCTGTGGGGAAGGGGTGATTTGCTGAAGCTTCTGTAATGAAATCAATGGGATTTCAAGACTTGTTAGCTGCAGGGAGTAGAAGAGAGGGGGGCATCTACTCTGTTTTTTGGCCTTCTAGCCTGATTTGGTGGCGAAAAGCAGTGCTGTCCAGATCTAAAAACAGGCAAAGTAGAATGGATGTCCATGGAAGATCTTTAGCAGATGCACAGGAGGGGGCACCCTGCAAGTATCATTGGGTGGTGGCCATTCCTAATGCACGTTTGTTGTCTGAGTGAGTTATCCCCTTGGTCCCTCCTGTCAGGGCTCCAGGGGACAGTGCTCCCTTTTAGATCAGCTTTCCCATGGCATCCATGAGCATTTGTCACTCCCAAAGGAAGATTTCTGAGGTCCCAGCTGGCAGAGTCTTCCAGAGCAGGGAAATCCTCTCCTGACTCCACCCTGCCCTAGGGAAAGTCAACTTTGAGGGGAGGTGGGATGGGCTGTGTGAGCCTCTTGGCCCTTCCCGTGGTCCCCCAAAGAAAGACCATCTGTGCTGTGGCTTCGCCCTTCCTGCCCAGTGCGGTTGCCCATTGATGGCTTTGCAAGGAAGAGGCTGGAATGTGGCTGAGTTGGTATTTCCCAGCCCCACCCGCACAGCTGGTGGGGCCTGGACCCAGCTCCAGATGGGGCTCAGTTGGTCTGCTTGGCTTGGCTGGTGCCTCCAGGCCGTCCCACTTTACCTTCCCTAAAACTGCTGAGGACAGCAGAACCAGGCCCCAGATCTTGGCCGGAGCAGGTTTCCCTGTGGTAAATGGGGCTGGCTCTCCAGCTGTGCGTTGCAGCCAAGGCCTGGCAGGGCTGAGGCTGCAGAAGCAAAACTGAAAGTGCTGCAGGAGGAGGGTGGCCTGTGCCACCTCTAAAATTGGGAGAAGGCTTAGTGGGGCCAGTTCAGGGAGGGACCTGGCTCTAGTGGGTTTCCTCATCCCTGGAGGCGAGAGGCAATAGGACAGCCACTAAGACAGCCCAGAGGCAGGGCAGACACCAGTGTTGTATGGAACCACGGTCTTCTGAGACCTGGAACTTGGTACCACTTGGGTGTGTCTTTCCACACCATGTCCAAGGAAACTTGGATATTCTACCTTTTAGCAGAAGTAGAACTTCCACCATGCAGAAGAGCTCTGGCTCCCTCTAGTTTAGGGTCCCCAGCCCTTGCCTGGTGAGCAGCGTTGAATCTGGCAGTCCTGACATCTCCCGTGGGATAAATATGTGCACGTGTGGGACAGACTGGGTGCTGGAGGAGAAGGTGCAAGAGCTAGAGGGACCAGTGGGTGTGGCTTTGTGGTCAGGGTATAAACGGTAAGAAGTTACGATGAAAAGGAATCTAGCAGACTGCTTGAGAGAGTCCCTGAAACTCGGGGCGGCTTTCCTGCCCCACGCCCACTCAGCACCGCCCTGGGAAAGGTGTCAGCAGAAGCCTCTGGTGTCTTCTTCTACACACACATCCTGCTGGGTTGGCTGTGCTAGGACTCCTGCTGGGTCTCAGCCTCAACCAGAGCTGGTGCAAAGCATGGGAAGTGAGTGCCCTATTGCCAAGTCAGAAACTCGATTTATAGAGTTTTTAATCCGATGCCTTCAGTAGTTTTCGTTTTTCTATTTTGTTTTGTTGGAAATATGGAAACCACCCCAAACCCCTCCCATCCACTTTTGTCTCACTCCTTCATCTAGAAGCATCATGCTTAAATATTCTTCTGGGGCTGTGGCTAGAGTCTTCTAGAACAACGGTTCTTTACCTGAGTCCCTGGACTTTGAATGGGCTTTAGGAAGTCCATTAGTCCCCTAAAATCTGCAGCCTTCTGTGTGTATGAGCATTTTTTATAGAGAGGGCCTGTCGCTTTGTTTAGGTTCTCAGGCGGGTCTGCAGGGGAGAATGTGTGGATCACCTATGGCTTACTCAGGTGAATTAGGTCCAGCCAATTTGTCTTCAGCACCTGTCTTGTACAAAGCTAAGAAGTTCTTGCTATAAATGCACTTGGAGTTTGGCCTGGCCAAGGTGTTGAGTTCCAAAGTGTGACCACAGTGCTCCCCAGCTTCGCAGGTAGAGCTGGGCTGTGTTACTTGTGTGTGTGGGGGCATATTCTGGAGGTCAAAGGAGTTGAAAAGCAGAGTCTCCAGCTAGCTGGGAAGGAGAGAGAATGGGGGCAGGACCCTCCAGCCCACAGAGCAAGCTGTGGGTTGTGGCGGTGTTACAGGGAGCCCAGAGGCACTGCGTGGAGGGGCTCGGAGGACTCCTCCCAAGGAAGCGAGTGCTGCACATCTCAGCCCGGAGCTCACGTGGGAGTTGGGCACAGGGGTGGGGGGCTGGAGTGGAGAGGGGAGCCCAGTGGTTGGCAATCATGGGTGCTCTGCACTGTGAGTTCCTCATGAGGGTGAGGAGAGCAGGAACATGGTTCTTCTGACGTGGAGACAGCAGGACGGGAGAGTCAGCATAGAGGGAGGGACAGGGACGGAGCCAGATGATGATCACTCTCTGGCATGGAAGGAAACTCAGAGGTTGTAAAGTCGGGAAGAAGAACTGCTTCTTGCTGCAAAATAGCCCAAAGGAAGGTGGGGGGAGCTCTATCAATGGAGTTGCTGAAAGCTGGACAGGCGGGAGCCCCAGGAACACATGTTGGAGGGAGCGAGCCTCCCCTGGCAGCGCCTCTGGGTGCGATGACCTCATCCCTTCCCGTCTCTGCGACTGAGGCTTTATTATTCCAGCCTCTAGGCAGACATTACGCTATGCGGAGCCTAAAGGTTAGAGGAAGAGCTGGAGAGCCTTGGGGCTGCCATGGCTCCCTGGCTGGAGGGGCTGAGAGGGAAGGTCCCTGTCGGCCTCCCCCAAGCCTGGGTCAGAGCCCCTGGTGAGAGAGCGAAGTGCCTTCTTCAGATTCCCCCGTCTCTGTGTCCTCCCTGGTGTTTAGGAAAAGGCAGGGGCAGGCAGGGCGCTCCCCGTCCTGCACCCTGAGCATCGCGAGGAGAATTTTCTGCTTGCCCACTCGGTCTGCGCCGCAGGGTTGGTCTGGAGAGCCTTGCGAGTGAGTGTTGCTGGTACATAGAGGGCGATTGAAACCACCAAAGCACCGTGTACGCTGGCAACGGCAAAATCTGAGCTCCGCAGTGAATACCTTCATGCCTTCATACCTTCAAAGACCTCCTGAGCTTGGTTTCCATGACAGACTAAGCAGATTTCCAAAGAATCAGAGGCCGTTGGCAGGTCTGCACGGCTCCCTCACACCTTCGGCCAGGTACTGCCTGAGTCAGACCTGTCGGGGTGAGGCCCCACTGGCACATCCGCTAATTGCGCCCTCCTGGAGTCAGTTCAGGATGCGCAGGGGAACTGCCCCAGACAGAAATCCACCTAATTAGGAGTGGGCATATTACAGGGATGACTGGCTTTTTTTTTGGTAAGGAAACTTCTTTTTCCCTGAACTTTGAGGTCACTTGGGGAGTGGGAAGGGGAGAGAGTTTGCTGGCTTGTACACAGTGGAGAGGTCAGAGATGGTCCCCTCCTTCTGGAAAACTTGACAAGCCCCAGAGAAGACAGGGTGGCATTGGCGAGTGCCTTGAATGTTTTCTTACCACGTATAGCTTCAGAATATGCTGGAAGGCCCTGGAACCCTGGGATTTGAATGCGTGGGACTCCTAACCTCAACCTTATTCTCCTTCCTAAGGGGAAGTTGCCCAGGAATTTGAACACAAGGGCCTAGACCACATTCACTCTGTGCCAAGCCCTGGAAACCCCTGGGGCTCTGTTCTTCTGGTCAGAGACCCCATTCAGTCCCTCTGGAATAGACCCATCATTGGCTTTAAGAATTGTAAATATTAGTTATCACTGTGATTCCTTTTTGGGAAAAGATAGGCCACAAATAAGTAAATAAAATAAATAGGCAGGACATTGCATACAGTTACACATGTAGATGTCGGTCTGGTAACTTCATGGTCACCACAGTGTGTGGGCTGTTAGACGCGGTCGTGGCTGCACGTCTGGACACCAGGAAGTGTTCTTGATTACTCTAGTCCGGTGTTTCTCAGCAGAACCACCTGGGGGTGTTGGTTCACGTGTGGTGTTTTCTGGGCCCACCCCAGACCTTCTGATTGAAAACCTCGGGCTGGAAAGACTCACGCCTAGCAGGTCTGGGATTTGCCAGGTCTGGAACTTCTGTCTGCGTCTGTCCCAGACGCCTTCTTCTCTCAACTCCTACTGCACTTGGCGCCCGGCAGCGAGGGAGTGTGGGAACTTCGCACTTCACAAACTGCCTGCCCTCGCAGTTGAGGCTCTGTCTCACAGAGGCGGTGTGCAGCTCGGGGCACCCCTCCCAGGGCACCCCTTCCCATGGCCATGTCCACCCGAGGGTGCACGTGAGTCTGTGAAGAGCAGCTCGTGCACAGTGAGCAGAAGGCCAGGGGAAGGACAGTTTGGATTCCAGGTGTGGTTTACTCGGGTGAATTAGATCGAGCCAGTTTGTCTCAAGCACCCATCCTGTGCAAGAACATTTCTGGCTGTGGTAGAGGGTGAGACATGCTCATGTAATAAGATCACCCACTTGGGGAGCCCTGAGAAAAGGATTGTCCGATCTTGAGATCCAAGTTGGAGAGGATGGCACGATGCTGCCGCAGGCTGACCTCCCTGGGTGGACTTTGGCTTGGGGGAGCTGTTCCTACCTGCTGCCGGCAGCCCAGCATGAGTGCCCTGGCATCGGACCACCTGGGGAGATTGGCGGTGGGGCGGGATCTCGAGCAGAGCACCTGAGGGAGTTTTATGGGCTGATGGTTCCTGCAAGATCCTGAGCAGTGTCGTGTGGGGTGTGGGTGTCCGTCCGTGGCCCAGGTTCTCAGAGCCAGACCCCAGCCACACCCTGGAGGAGCGAGTGGTGCACTGGTACTTCAGCCAGCTGGACAGCAACAGCAGCAATGACATTAACAAGCGGGAGATGAAGCCCTTCAAGCGCTACGTGAAGAAGAAAGCCAAGCCCAAGAAATGCGCCCGGCGTTTCACCGACTACTGTGACCTGAACAAGGACAAGGTCATTTCACTGCCCGAGCTGAAGGGCTGCCTGGGTGTTAGCAAAGAAGGTGAGTGCCGTCCCCTCTACTCCAGGCCTTTCATTACTTGCCCCACCCAGGCACAGGGGCCAAGGGCTCTCCTGATAAACGAGATCCCAGGTGCTCATTTATTCAACTACTATTTACTAGAGTGTTCTGGGCTTCATGCTGGATGCCTGACACAGTGGTGGCATTGACTGGTAAGGTCCCTGTCCTTGCACAGGAGACAGATAGTAAATAAGCATTCACATACACTGTGATAAGTGCTGTGAGTGTTGGTTAGGGTAGGCCAGGCTACAGTAACAAGTGGACCCATATGACATGGCTCAGTACAGTAGACATTTTTTGTCTTACCTATGCAAGAGTGCAACATGGTTCCAGGTTGTGAGAGAGAGAGAGTATGTGTGTGTCTGTGTGTGTGTGTATATGTGTATGTGTATGTGTGTGTAGGGGGAAGAGTAGGAGTGAGGGTTGATCTATGCAGTCGCTCTGGGATCCAGGCTGAGTGACTCTGCCATCTTCATCATGTGGCTTCTGGGGTTAACCTGGGGGTCATCTCCATTGCCAGTCAACCAGATGGAGCACACATGAAGCAGTGCAGTGAGCGAGTTTTATGGGCCAGTCCTGGAAATGACACACATCCCTTCTCATATTTCACTGGCTGGGGCTCAGTCACTTGACCACACCCAGCAGCAGGGAGGCTGGGAACACAGGAAGTGAGGGGAGCATGGCTTCTGGGGAACACTTAATAATCTCTGTCACAGTAGGACAAGCGCAGAGTATGTAGGAACATATGTAGGGGTACCTAAGACACTAAGGGGCAGACAGCCTTGGAAACCTGTGTGTGGGGAGTGAGGCCTCAACCAGGGCTCAGCAAACTGTGGCCTGCGTGCCCAATCTAGTCTGTGGCCCATGTTTGCATGACCTGTGAGCTAATCATGGTTTTTACATTTTTAAAGGGCTGTAATTTTTTTTTAAAGAAGAATATACGACAGGGACTGTACATGGCCCCAAAAGCTTAAAATATTTCCTATCTAGTCTTTTACAGATACATTTGCCAACCCATGTTCTATGCCAACACCTGAGGCGTGAGTAGGAGATAGCCAAGTAGAGAGGCCAGGGGAGGGGAGAGTGTTTTAAGATGAGTGAAGCTCTGGTGGTGCAAACAGAGTTTTCAAGGAACGGAAGGATGTCTGTTGAATGATGAATGCATATTTTAAAGTGGTGTGAAGTTGGCACGTGACAAGAAGCAAGGTGAGGCTGGAGAGATTTTTAGTCCCGGTGAAAGAGTTTAGACTTTATAACGACAGCTGAAAGCTATTGATGGGGCTCAGTCAGACAAATGATGAGATGAGTTTTGCTTGAAGAGTTATTCTGGCTGCAGGGTGGGAAATGGATTGGAGATGAGCAGAGCAGAGTCACCCACTAGGAGGCCTGGCATTGTCCAAGCAGGAGGTGGTGGAGGGTGAGTGATGAAAAGCATAGCGGGTGGGAGGATGAAGAGAAATGGGTGGGCTGGTGGTTGAGTGGGTTTAGGGGCAGGTTGGTCTGCGCAGCTGGAGGGAAGAGAGGGTTGGGTGTAGGGGAATGGGGAAGACAAGTACGGTTTGGACACGTCAAGTGGATGCACCGAAGGATGAGTGGGTCTGTAGAGCAGGTGAAGGGTCTGGGCTGAAGATGCAGATTTGGGTGATGCTGACTTTTTAGCATCACTCAATAAGTTTTGGATTTTGGAGCATTTCAGATTTCAGATTTTAAGATTTGGGATGGTCAACCTGTACAGGTTACTCAAGCATTCTGTTTCAGTTTCTTCATCCGTAAAGTAGGAATAATGATAGCGTCTACTCACAGGGCTACTGTGCTGATTAGGTGGGACAGTGAGTGAAAGCATTTATCATAGTGCCTAAGACATTGAGAAAACTCAGTGGAGGTTTAGTATTGCTGTTTTTCTTCATAAGATTCTTGCTTCTCTCAATAGCACTTATTGCACTGTATTGCAGTTTACTTTTCTGATTCCCCCTTGAAGCCATGGACGCTGTCTTCTCAATTCCCAACCTCTAGCACAGTACATGGTAGCAGTTCCTCAAGTCCTTGTCGAATGAACGAACGAGTGAAGGAGTGAGTGGATGAGGAGGTGCCCTTTGTGGCACCATCATGGTCCGACACACTTGGAATCTGTGCTCATTTGGCAGAGTGTGGGCAGATGGAAAGAGACCATGCAGTGTTAGTGTGAGACCCCAGGCCTGCCAGGAGCACTGCCAGGAGCCCTCCCAGGCTGAGTGGGGTTGGTCTGTACTGACCCTGCCCTCGGTCCCCTTCCCGTGCTGGTAGTTCTGGTCTGCACACTACACAGAATCCGGGGGAAGACTGAGTGTGGTGACCTCCTGCCCACAGAGCCCAGGGAGCTCTCCTAGCCTTCTCTAAAGCCTTTCCAGACACCAGGTGTCTGCCAATCCCGGCCGATGCACAGGACCTGAGGGAAGCATCGGAGAAAACTGAATTGTAATGGGGTATTAGGGAGCACTGGTCAGCCTAATGTTCCTCCCCAGGCTCAGTGAGGGACAGGTTCTAGCTTAATTATCTTCACAGCTTTGTCCACAGAAGCCTCTAGAGTGCTTTGGAGAGCAACTGTCATGCTTATTGGCTCCACACACCCTCCCGACCTTCCCACCCCAAAGGTGGGACTAGGGAGACCAGAGAGCTCTGGGACTGCTCTTGACTCCCGAACACCTGCCTGGCTGGAAGTCTGGCAGGAGTGCTGTGTCTGTGCATGTGTCTGTCTGGGTGTCTGTGGCATGTCTCTGCATGTGTCTGTATATGCACATCTGTATGTGTCTCTGTAAGCATGCCTGAGTGTGCACATGTGCATATCTGTACATATGTGTGCATGCATTGTGCCTATGTCTGTGTACATATCTGTGCATCTCTGTATATGCACATCTGTACATGTCTCAGCATGCCTGAGCGTGCACCTGTGTGCATGTTTGTGTGTGTGCATGCATGGTCTGTGCATATGCACGTGTGCATGTCTGTCCATGTCTTTAAGCATGCCCACGTGTACATGTGCACGTTTGCACCTATGTGTGCATGTGTCTGTGCGCGTGTGTATGTGTGTGTGTGATGGAGAGAGAAGAGTCAAGTGTGGAGAAAGGAAGAGGGCACGTAGTATTGACCGACAGGGTAGGGTGAGGGAATCTATGTAGACTTAAGGCCTGCGGGGAAATGGAGCAGGATCATTCTCTCTCCACTCTCCATCTCCACGCACACCGCGGATGCACTGCCCCAGATCTGTGTACCTTAGAGCCAGAAGGCTCCTTAGGCCCTTAGTCCTTTTTGCAGTTGAGGAGTCTAGACTGGCCTGAAGAGGAGCAGAGTTTGCTCAAGGTTACACGTGAGGCAGCACCATTGCTGGCGCTTGGCTCATCCTCGAGTTTCCTAGGCCAGACTGCCGTCCCTCCATGAGTGTTCGAAGGAGTCACCTTGTGTGAGCAGGCCAACCTTACTTGCGTAGGAAGCCAAGGGAAGTGGCGGAGCAGCCCCAGCCTGGGGCAGCGTGAGCAGGGAGAGAGGCAGCGGGGGGCAGGGCGCCACCAGCATGCTGAGCGGGGAAGCCCACGGTGTCCAGGTGGGCGGTGTCTGCAGCAGGACAGACCGCCATTGAGAGGCCTAGGAGTGGCGAGGGGAACCACGATCTAGGTGCAGGTGCGGCTGGAGGTGAGACTGGAGCCCCTGACGTCAGACAGCCCCAGCTTTTAGTCCCAGCTCAGCCATCTCTGGCAATACCTAAACTCTCTCAGCCTCAGTTTCCTCATTTGCAAAATGGGGATGATAGTGTGTACCTCATAGATTCGGTGTGAGAGTTTAACAAGATAACACATGTAAAGAACTTAGCGTGGTCCCTGGTAAGTAGTGAAGGCACAAAAGAGATTAGTAGCGGTGGTGGGACACAGCCGGGGCTGGAGGCGTCATGTCACTGGCAGCCCGCTGTGTCCCTCTGCTCTGGGGGAGGCAGAAACACCGCCTGGGTGGATGGTGCGTAGCTGCCCCAGAGGACGGCGCCAACGTTGGTCATCCGGTATCATGCGGTGCCCTCTGGTGGTCTGAGAGGGGCTTGCACACTCAGTGGGGGCAGAAGCGGGGTCAGGGGAGGATTTGGACCTTTGGGATGAATATAGTTTGGGGACTGAGGGATTGAATTTTTGGAAATGTCACATGAACAGAGATATTTTTACCAACCAGACTCCTCACTGGGGAGCTGAATTCTCTGTACAGCATGAAAAGACCAGACATTCTGAGAGCTGGGGCCTCTTTTATAACTGGCCTTTCACAATTTATAAAGCGCCTTCATCGGGATTATTGTCACCATCCTCTGAGACACGCAGGGTAGGACTGCTGCCTCCAGTTTTCAGAAATGCCAGCTCTTCCTTTAAATTGTCTGGGGATGCCACCTGCCCCGGGATCAGGCTGTTTGTCTCCCCTGGGCTCCCTGGTGGTCTGGAGCGTGGTCCTGCAGGCAGAGAGCCAGGTCTGGATTCGCTTCCCCGCACAAAAGCTCTGCCTTCCTGGGTAGGTTATTCGACATCACCGAGCCTCAGTCTCATCATCAGAAAGTGGGGATAATTTTGTCACTATCATAAAAAGTTGCTCTGAGGATTAAGTGACAGGACTTAGGTAAAGGACTGGTACAGGAAGCCTCTAGAAAAGAGAGCTGGTTGCTGCTGGTTGTACGTGTCGCTCCTGTCTCAGCTTGGTGGCAGGACTGCTGTGGGTCTCTCTCTAGATCCTTCTGTTCAGCACGGAGAGAAGCAGCTGCCGGAGGGAGCAGAGGAAAGGTGGGATTTGGAGCCGGTAGCCTGGCTCTGCTACTCCGCACCTGCCTGCCTTGGGCCTGTCACTCTCTGACTTTGTGTCCTTCTCAGGTCTTAAGGAGTGTTAGCATAACCAGGGGGGAGGGGGAATGACACTGAGCTGTGGGTCATGTGACCAACGGGTGGGCTTGGCTTCCGCAGCACTGTACGCTCTGCAAAGGCCTTCTGCTCCTCCAGGAAGGCAGTGGGTCCACAGGCAATTCTGCGAAGGAGGCAGAGCGGAAGCAGCACGGCTGTGGTCCCAACACCCAGCCTACAGACCGACCCAGAGCTTTCAGCTGTGTGTGCTGTCACGTGGCCCTAAGGGTCCCAGCTCTTGCGCTTGCCTCCCAGCTCCCTGCTCCTCCCTCAGGAGAGCTGGGCCCTGCAGGAGCAGGCACGGCAGTCTCAGAACTGCTCAGCAGCCTGTGGGCAGGAGTGGACCTTGTGTAAGTCATTCATCTGCCTCGAGTCTCTGCTCCCAAGTGAAGGTGCTGGACTCAGTGGTGGCTAAGATTCCTTCCACCTCTGACATCCTGTAACTTGGGAAACCAAGACCCAAGGAGGTCCTGCAGGTGTCCATCAGCACGAAAGGCCTTCTTAGCAAATAGCTAAGGGGACTTCTAAGAGGCACCCAGCAGGAGCTTGACCTTATGAGAAAGAGACTCTGTTTAAAGGTGTTGGCCACTAAAGGGCTCACCTGGGCAGAACACAGCCACAGACACCCACAGAACAGGAAGCATGGCCACACAACTTCTGGCTCTTTCCCAAGGCCACTCTTCATTCTGGGGGTCAGAGGGGACAGGAAGCCAGGTATAGGAGAAGCTCTGCCAATTCTCTGGGTCAAGGCAACCTGAGCATCACATGTTCCTGTTGCAGTTAGTAGCCTTGGCAGCTTCCCCCAGGGAAATCGAGTAGGCACAAACCCACTCAGTATGTTGCCTTGTTTCTCAGCTCCCCTGTTTCCTCCATGGCCCCCCGGTGAAGCTCTGTAGTATAGCAGGAGTGAAGGGATTGGCCGGGTGACTTCAGCTCCCATTTTTAAGATTTTCGATGAGGATACAAGAGCAACATTGGGTTAGTGCTAAGAAGATTCTGCTGTACCCAGCAGTAAACAAATGTCTTCTGTCTCTGCCCCAGCCCCAGGTTAAAGGGCTGGCGTCTTGAGAGTAGTGCGATTTGTGCAGGGCGCACACCCCTGACCTGTGCTTACTAGCGAAGCTAGTCCTCTGGGATGCCACGCTTATTTCACTTGCTGTTGTGGTGCCTCATGGCGGCAAAGGACGGGCTGGTAAAGTGCGTTTATCTGCAAGTCTAGGCCACCTGTGTCCCACAGCTGACAGCAGGTGGAAAAGGCTGCTCTTGTGGGGAGATCGACATATATAGGTGGGTTTCTCATGGACCCAACTCTAACTTCTTGCTCTTGCACTCTCCTCCCTGTTCTTGATAGGGCGCCTCATCTAAGGAGCAGAAAGTCCAAGGGCAGGTGGAGAGTCCAGGGAAACAGGACGGACCGTCAGACACCTAACCCTCAGCGTCGCCCACGGCTCAGCCACGTCCCGTGTAACAAGTGGTGCCCACCATGTTTGCACTTTTAATGACTCTTACTTGCGTGTTTCGTTTTTGGTTTCATTTTTAAACACCAGTATCTAATACCACAGTGGGAAAAGGAAAGGGAAGAAAGACTGGTTATTCTTTCTCTTATTGTAAGTTTTTGATCTGCTACTGACAACGTTTAGGTTTTTTTGGGGGGAGGGAGGGTGTCGTTGGGGCTGAGAAGAAAGAGATTTATATACTGTATATAAATATATTTGTAAATTGTATAGATCTTTTGTACAGGCATTGGTACTGCTGTCTGTTTATTCCTCCTCTCTCCCTGCTGTGGGCTGTGGGCACTCTGGACACAGGGTCCAGCTTTCTAGAACCCAGGCTCTATCCCCAGCCTACCTGGATTCTGTTTGGAGACTGACACCCGTGTGTATATAGAGGGGAGCCCTGCGATCCTATTGCAGACTCCCTCAGTTCTTTTCTGGTGGGAGGAGTGTGCCACCTCATGCCATTTGTTGTCAAAGTTGACAAGTCACTTGGCCTTGCCCCGGGGAGACTGGGTTGGGAGAGGCGAGGAGTCCAGATCTGTGAGTAGCAGCGCAGGCACCGGCCTGGCCTGGCCAGAGTGTTCCTGCTGTCCTGACCCCCGGGGGCCCTGGGCCTCTGGGTGCACCAGTATCTTAGTGTCCTCCTGGGCAGATTATCCACAAAGGTTCTGTTTAGGTCAGTTTAAACATTTCCATCCATGTTTAGCATCTACGCTGTATAAAGCATGGGGGGGGAGGCAAAGAAGAAAAAGACACACAGCAGGGCTTTTGTTGTTGTTGTTGTTGTTAAGTAGATGTTTAGTATCTAAGCAGTAGAGGGAAGAGGACAGACAGCCTGCACTGGGGAGTGCAGTGCCAACAGGACAGCTTGGAGGCTCCCAGAGACGTACCTGTGTCAGCGCCGGGCAGACAGTTTGACCTCACCTCTCCTGCATGGCTCACCGTTGTCCTCAGTGGGCATGATGGGCCTGAGGGTGGGATGGGTCGGTCACCTTGTTGGTAACTCTATAGTTTGTTCTTTTTATTCTTATCCAATGCTGAGGTTTTTTCTGTTCCCTTAAATTTTCTTTTGGACTTCCAGCCTTTGGGCCAACTCTAGAAGTAAAACTGATCTTGGGTCTCCTACTGCTGCCTCCCCTAGAAGGGCAGGAGTACTACGCCAGCTACGGGGACACCCTGGCCCAGCTTTCCATCAGCGTTTTGCTGCCCAGCCTTTGGGTCAGATGCACAGTTTCCTCTGCCCAGGTGATGTGTCCACTCAGGTGGCCTTCAGACAGAGCGGCAGTGACCCTTAGCGCCTCTTGCCATGAGCAGCCGTGGTGGCAGCGAGGGAGGTCAGGTAGCCCTGCACCAGTGCCCTCATCTGATTGCTCTTGGAAACCTGGCCTCATCTCGTATTCTATCCCAGTATCCCCACAAGTGCATCCACCTTGGCAGGCTGTGTGTCCCATTCTGGGGCTGGAAGGCACTGGCAGTGCAAGCACTGACCATAGGAAGAACACGGCCCTGCAGGACATGATCTGATGGGGTCTTGGGCCAGGAGAAAGTCCTAGAGGTTGTCTCAGAGATGACTGGCGGCTCCATCCCTCACGGTAAGGTGGAAAGGAAGCCGTCTCCCGTTACCCCCGACCAGCAAACGCAGCATGGATGGACCTTGCAGGAGATCCCAGCCCCATTCTGGCCTGGAGGAGGCATGTATGCATGGAGAAGGCGCCTGCTTGTAGAAGTCCAGAATCTTCTGTAGGCATCTTGTCTCTCGCACATGAGTGTGGGCTGTGTTGTGTGGTTTTCCTTTGTGAGGGAGGGAGGGAAACTATTTGTAGCTTGTTTTATAAAAAATAAAAATGGGTAAACTTTGGCAGTTGTTGCCTCTTTCTTTGGGTGGCTTACTCTGATGAAGTCTTCATTTCCTAGAAGGTTTAGTCCTTTTCCCTGTGCAGTTAATGATGTAGCTGGCAGGGCACCCAGCAGTGGCCAGCAGGTGTACTCACTTTGTGTGAGGACCCTGTGCGTGCAAGGTGCACACTCTCTGTGATTCTTTCTCCTACCTCCACCCACACACCTGCCCCATGGAGTGCCCCTCCCCCACCCCCTCCCTCTCAAACTGTCCCTGGAATGCAGGGAATGTTGCTGGCAGAGCTTTGGGGGCAGGGCTGGGGGAAGCTCATTCCATGGCTGTAGGCTGGTGGGAGTGGGTGCGTTGGCCCTAATCGAGATCACAAGACCCCAGGCTAGGATGCAGCTGTAGGTGGGGAGCAGACCCCCAGCAGGCTTCATGCAGTCTGTGCCCTGGTTTTGTTTGGTACATATTTTGGCTGGCCATGAGGCTGCTGGTCTGGTTTGCAGAGCTGGAGGACTTCAGGACAGGGATTGGCATTAGGGGTGGGGGCTCTAGATTTGCTCCAGTGTGACTGTCCTCTTTCCCTTTGCCCACTCTCTGCACACAGCTGTTCCTGGAAATGACTGCCTCGATCACCCATTTGAGAATGTCCAGATTGTTTTTGCCACACTCTGTCCCCTTGTCCTTTGCAGGTGAACAGAAGATAATTCCCCTTGCCAAAACTCTTTTCCAAGCTTTTCTTTAGCTAAGCTTTCCTGGGAAAAGGTCTAAGCCCTTGAATGTGGTTACACGGGCCCCTTTCTCACAGCTTCAGAAGAAAGGACAGCCCGTTCATGGCACGCTTACCAAGTGCCAGACACTGTGCTTGATGCCTCTACAGGCCCTGGCGTGTGCAATACTCATCGCGACCCAGTGACACAAGCATCTTTTTCCCCACTTCCCAAGTGTGGACTCAGACCCAAGAGTTCAGTGACTTGCTGAGTGGGGGGGGCACCCAGCTGGGAAGGGCAGAGCAGGAGTCACCCACAGCTCTGCCCACTCCCAGCTGCCTTCCTTGAGGGGCTAGAACAGCAGCCTTCTCTCTCCTGTCCAGCTCGGGGGTTTGCATTGAGCTGTGAGTGTATTTTTTTCTTAGAGCAGTTAAGGGTTTTCTTAAAAGCCACTACTTCGCCGAGGCCTGTCACAGGCTTCAGGGATTTGGGGGAGAGAAATAAGGAAGGCATTTGCCCCTGCAGGACCTCACTGGGAGATTTGGGGTTGATGTGGCCTCCAGCAGAGAGACCCGGCTGGTGTGGGAAAGAGCAGGTCTGAGTGAGTCACACTCGACTGCTGGGTGAGCCTGCAGCCCCACCCTGCCTTCCTCCGCTTTGTGTGACAAGGAATAGGGCCACCACCTTGGTTCTGTGCCTGCCTACTCCTACAAATGCCTGCACTGGGTATGTGACATAGGTATCTCTTGTTGTTTCTTGTCAAATCTGGGTGGGGCACTCTGGCCGATTCCTTCTACTCTCCTGTGCCACCCCAACCAACACCTCATCCCTGCAGCCTCTCCCACCCCGCCCCACCCCTTTTCCCTTTCACGGGGGGCACTCTACAAAAGCTCTTTTCCCTGTATCCTCCTCATCAAAGCATTGACTCTTGCTAATGATAGATGACCGTGTCGTAGCACCCCAGACTAGGCCTGTCTGCAAGTCCAGGGCAACCTTGATTATTCACACGCTTGACGGTCACATGCACCACGTCTCAGACGTGGTCTCTCCATAAGCTGATGGACAGACACACTGCTAAGCTACTCATAAGGTTCAGGAAAGTTGCGGTGACATACACCCCTCCCAACCTCAGCAGCTTAGAACATAAAGGTTTTTTCTCACTCCTGCAACACAGCCATTGTGTGTCACCTGGGGCGCTTCTCCACATTGTCCTCCCCCAGGGACCCTGGCCGAGGGAAGCTCCATCCTCCATGATTGAGGAGGCAGAACAAAGGGAACGTGATAAATCACACCCTGGTTCCTAAAGCTTCCATCTGGAAGTGACATTTGTCATTTTGCTCACATTCCAATGACTAAAGCAAATCACATGGCCCTACCTAACTCAAAGGCTGCTGGCAAGTGCCCAGAAATAGAATCAGAAATAACTGGTGAACAACTCTGGTGACTGTCACAGCGTAGGTTATCTTTGTGCTTTCTTTTCCATCTTGATTAATAATGTGCAAGTCTGACATTGTCTACGGACAAAGAGACTTGCTTTTCCCAGTTTACGTGGTGTGTTTTATGTGCGTTACTTCTGACAGGTCGATCACACTATGACCAGTGGAGGGGAATGGACACCTTCCCTCCACTTGGAAGCCACCCCTTAGGTAGCTGAGGCCCTGCAGCACCTCTGCTGTCCCCACAGTG
This sequence comes from Propithecus coquereli, assembly GCF_000956105.1. NCBI lineage: Eukaryota > Metazoa > Chordata > Mammalia > Primates > Indriidae > Propithecus > Propithecus coquereli. The sequence goes on from NW_012150840.1 coordinate 10,455,293, forward strand.
CTGGAGACTTGGAGACGGAAGGGGAGGCCCAGGTAGCTCTGGGGAAAGTGGTTGGTTGAGGATCCTCAGCGCCCTGAGGTATACACGTGAAACTTCTGTTTCCTCTGGAGTTGTCACTCTCAGCTGTCTTTTGCTGCGTCACCCTCCCCCTCCCCCACCCCCACTGTGTAGTGGATCCTTTAATGACAATGCAGGCAGTTCTCATAGCTTGCCGGCCACTTCAGTTACTTACAAGCTCAGTTCTGTCCAATTACAGAACTTCGATCTCTAGTTTAGTTTAAATCCTTTTCTCCCTCCCTGCCCTGGCACACTCTTCTGCTGGTCCCCTGACTGCGAGGAGGGGAACAGTGGGGCCATGGTTGGGCTCTGAGACATTCCTCCTCCACTTCCTCCTGACCCAGCAATTCTGAGGTGATAAAGAGAAGGGAGAGGAAAACGATGAGGGTCTCTAAACAGACAACAGCTGTAGCCCTGTGTGCTCATTGTGGCAGCTTCTCAGATTAACACTGGCCTTCCCACTATGCGGTAGGTGCCCAAGTGCTGGCCCTCATATGGGGCACATGTCCGGTCCCAGGGCCTTGATGTGGGCAGTGCAGCCCTGGTTTGACCTCCTCCACGCTGCCCATGCCAGTATATACCAATAGACCCCTTTCCACTGTGTTCTAAGTCCCCTGCCTTTGGTCCTGCACCTATAATGTGGCTATGGCTGGCTCCCTTCTGCGGTGTCCATTCACCCATGGGAAACCCACACACCCTGGCCACGCCATGTGGGGAGGGTGCAGGCTGACCCTCACCTGCCTCCTCTCCTGGTCCTGCATCCTTCTCCACTTCCCTTCTCCCTCTCTTCAGTAGATGGAGAGGCTGATTAGTGTGTCTGCTACATTGCACATGTCCAGCTGGGAAGCGAGATGCCAGGCTTGCAGCCAACCTGAATCCTTAGAACAATTCTCTCAGAGCATCCCCACGTTTTTGGCTTCAAGGGGGAGGAGAGGAAGCAATCTAGTGATTCTTGGCGCTCTCTCTCCTTTCTCTTCCAAATCTTCTTTCATAGATTGGGATGAGGAGAGGGTGGCTAGTTGTGGAGCTAATTCAATATCATATTAGTTATCCTTGGGCAGAGTGTCAGACCCCAAATGTTCTTTAGGATATGGGATGCTCAGCATCTCTATATGCTTAGTTTGGGGCTTTAATCACCAATTCTGGGGAAACAAAATGTCTCGCCCCGCAAAGTCCTATTCTGGTGGATATGGAGATAGTTGCAGGGAAGTTGATCCCAGAGAGATCCTCCACCCCAGCATGGAGGATGATGGAGCCCCCCGTGTCCTGAGCACACAGAACCCCAGCAGCTCCAACCCCAGGCCCAGAAACCTCCAGCCTCCAGCCATCACAGAACCCTAATGGGCCTGCCCTAGACAACTCTGTCCTTGGAGGCCCCAGACTCCCATCTCCTCTGGGGCCAGATGGGACCCCTGGGGACCCACTCATCCCTGCTGCTCACACAGGCCCCTACGCTGTGTAAATCCCCACACCTGGCCCGTTTCTGCCATGATCAAACCCCTTGCAATGCCGGCACAGTGGAGGAGCTGGGTCTTTTTAAGGGAAGGACTTTTAGAGATGGCATGTAGCTGTACACGGAATCTCCAGTCTTTCCCACCCTCCCCGCCACCCAGGGTTTAGCAGTTCTTCCCACAGCATACCTCCTCCCACCCAGGACAAGAACTCTGCTTTCTGGAGGGTCACTCTTGACACCCAAGTAGGAGCCATGCTGGGCTGAGCTGACTCCGGGATGTTTGCTGTGACTCCTTGAATGTAGGTCCCTTCAAAATCCTTGACTGGATGTGAAATGGGGCTGGCGGCGACTCGCCCAGGACCCCGGAGAGCCTAAAAACTGGAGCATGACTACTGGCTTTGCAGCCTTCTCCTTGGGCAGGGCGGGGGGAGTCAGGAGATGGGGAGAAGGACCACAGGGCTGCAGCAAGAGCCCACATGAGGTGAGAGAGTAGGGTCTGCCTGGACCCAGCACCCTGACTTTGTTATTGTCCCTGGTGTCTCAGAAAGAGTACTGGACCTCGAGTCAGAAGGTCAGCTTCTCATCCTGGTTCAGCCATTGAACTACCTTTGACCTTGGGTATCCCTTCACCTTCCATAGATGTGGATTATTTCTGTCCGGGCCCTTCCCTCCACTGCACATGGGGTCAGTAGGTCTTACACGAAGGGGATTTTTATGTTTCTGGGGAGGAGGGACACACAGTGGGAGGGGGTCCAGACACGCTGAGCGTTGACACAGTGAAAGGGGCCAGCGCAGAGTGGGGAGAATGCAGGAGCCACACCTCTAGGGTGTAGAACAGGTGTGAGAAAGCCTCCTTTGAGGGGATTGATCCACATCACAAGGGCTGTGCTTAGTGGTATAGGAAGGAAAAAATGAGATGAGTATGTTTAGAGAGGAAATAAGATGCAGATGGAGCAAGAGATAAGGAGATGTGTAGGTGGAGGGAGAAGCAAGGCAAGAGGTAATGAGAGGAGTGGCAGAGAGAGCCTGGGGAAGGGTCATCTTGGGTGAAGAAAAGTCAGGACAGCCTGGAGGGGATGGACGTTAGGGAGAGGGGCAGGTGGGAAGGAGGTGTAAGGTGGGTGGGGGTGGAGGAAGAGGGGTGGGGAGGAGTAAGATGCCTCAAATTGGAAAAACACACTAGAAATAGGCTGATGTGCTCTGATAGGCCGTTGGTGTTGGAGGCTTTCATATTTGTAACTAGAAAGGTCTGCAGGGGAGCATGTGAGCTATTTTCAGTTCAGAAAAGATGCTCAGGTGAACAGCGATTACACTTGAAGTTTGCTGTGCTGATCCAATCTCAGGCTCCAGCCTGGGCCTCTGCCTGAGTCCAGGCTCCTGGACACTTCCAACTGGTGTCCCCCAAGCCCTGCAAACCCAATATGCCTAAAACCGAACAAATTGTCTCCACCCCCTCCACCAGCGCTTGGAGGAACCCCAGAGCCCTCCTTGCCTCCTCTGTCCCTCCTTCCCTGTCCATTCAATGGGTCACCATGTCCTACAAATTCTCTCTCCTTATTCTCCACCTACCGCATTCTCCTCCCCATCCCCATTGCTACCCCTCTGCCCGCTTCCGGCAGTAGCCATGGCTGCAAAATGGCCTCCGGTCTCCACCCAATCCACTTCTTGCCTGAACCACCCTCCACGAGGTGCATCAGATCAGGTTACTCTCCTGCTTAAGGACCTCAGTGGCTCTGAATAGCTGTTATGCACTGGTTTGTGACCCTGCCCCATTCATGTGTTACGTGCTAATTCCCAATATGACCATGTTTAGAGGCGGGGGTTTTAAGGAGACAATTAGGGTTAAACGAGGTCATAAGAGGGGGGGCCCTAATCTGATAGGACTGGTGTCCTTCTAAGAAGAGGAAGAGACACTTGCACATCTCTCTCTCTGCGCACACAGAGGAAAGGTAGTGTGAGGACAGAGCGAGAAGGTGGCCATCTGCAAGCCAGGAAGAGAAGCCTCACCAGAAACCAACCCTGACAGCACCTTGATCTTGAACTTCCAGCCTCCAGAACTGTGAGAAAATAAATTTCTGTTGTTTAAGCGATTCACTCTGTGTCCTTTTGTTATGGTAGCCCAAGCAGACTAATACAATACACGCATTCCCATAAGATATATGCTTCTCATTGTTGCAATATTGGCACCCCGCGTTGGTGTACATCTAGTTCCTGCTACTGCCACACTCAAGGCACTCTTCAAGTCACATGCATTACACCACTCTGCACCACTGCTGTTCAATGCCTCCCGGTTTCATGCTTCTGCCTGGAACAACAACAGCATAAATAATCACAAATCTACAAGGCAGTGTGATGGGTAAATGATATCAGTTGTGTATTTTAATCTCTCCAAAAACCTGATCTTAATTATGTAATTAGTGAGACATGCAAGACTCCAGGACCTTAGGTGACATGGTCAAGGTCACTGCCAGTAATCTGAGAGCTAGGACTTGAACCCAGGTCTTCACAGGTAAGCCACTCTCTGCTCTCAACCACTTCTCCTTACAGCCTTGCTAAACTGCCTGGAATGTGTGTGCGCCACCTTTCATGCAGCTAATTCTCCCTGGGCCTTCAAAGCTTAGCTCAAACATCACTCGCCCAGTCTGAATCTCACATGCTTCCTCCTGAATTTTCCCAAACTAACTTATTCTTATCTAAGCTACAGCCCTGAGCTTTCAGAAGGAACATGGTGAAAATTGGATTCTCTCTATTTTAGGCTCTTTTCTTATCATTGGAGGAGCAGTCAAGTAAAATTTTTGCATTGGTGAACAGATTATCTTTTTGTTTGAATTTTTAAAAGGAACTAAGATTAAAATGAACAAACAAATCGTAATAGCAATTCTTTTTCTGGTTAATGGTTGAAACTCCACCTGAGCATCACTTTTTTGGAAAGAATCCCAGCTTCTTTGTCCATTGTACACTGCTTCAGAATCTAACGCTGCTGCTTTAGGCTCTGGTCAGTCTGTTCACATCCCACCCATCTCCTAATCATTAATCCTCACGTCTGTTCCACTACTAGGCTGCAGTCGGCACCTGAAGTCTCAGAATACCTTGCAAACCTGAATGAGAGCAGTGATAGTAAAACATTTAAATGATGTATGAGATATACTGAGATGTTGACATGGAACCATGCAATGAGCACATTTAAAGATAAAATTGGATATACAAATGGAAAGACACTGGGGGTGTGTTTAAAGAGCAATGTTGACATCTGCATGTTTGCACATGTAACGTGTATAATGAGAGAGAGAGAGCACGGGCTTAGTGCACAATGGTTTGGAACAGTGGATCTCGCACTTGAGGGCATATCAGATTCACTAGGAAGGCTTGTTAAACACAGATTACTGGGACCCATTCCCAGAGGTTTGGAGTGGAGTCTGGGGTGAGGTCTGAGAATTTGCATTTCTAATACATTCCCAGGGGATGCTGATGTTGTTTATCTGGGGACCATACTTTGAGAATCATTGGTTTAGAGTTTGGCTTCTAGTGTCACATGAATCCAAGTACACATGCTGGTGCTACTAAGTAGCTGTGTGCACTTTGGGCAAATCACTCTTCCGCTGTGAGTTTTAGTTTTGTCATCTGTAAAGCGGGTGGCCATAGTGGCTCAGTGAGATGATGAGGGGAAAATCCTTGGCACAGTGCCTCGTACAGAGCTGGCCTCACTATCTGTGAGTCCTCCTCCTCCTCCTCCTTTGTGTCATTATTGAATTTGGTACTAGGAGGAGCCTGGAAAATCACCTATTGTAATGTTTATACATGAAAAATCTAAAACCTCAGTAGGTGAAGTGGCCTTCCCCAGGTCAGACACTCAGCTGGTGGTAGAATCAGAACCCACTTCTTACAACCCCTAATTTAATATTTTTAATAGCTCTTAATTTGCTATCCATCTAAAGAGGATATATAAATGGAAAAGTCCATGAAATGTGGAAGGAGGAATGTGTCTACTGAGTTGTGGAGTAGTGCATTGTGTCAGTACCTAGAAAGTGAGAGGTTAGAAAAAGGTATAATGAAATATACCTGCCAAGGTGGTGAAATGAGGTAGAAACGGCACGATGGGATGGGTGCACATGCCCCTGCAAAAATGTCAGATGCGGGGCTGTGGCCTGGGGAGATAACTCCTGGAGGAAAGTTAAGTGTGAAGGGACAGCTTAGTAGCAAAGCCACATGGTATAGCAGGGCCAGGCGGGGCCGTGGAGAGAGCACCTATGACTTGAGTCCCTGCTGTGGACTAGCTACATGTCCTGAACTGTAGGCTTCGCCTCTCTGGGTCTCCTCTGTGTTTTCACCCAGGAGTTGTCACTATATGTCGGGCACTGTGCTAAGCCTGTTATCTCATGAAGTCATCGCGACAACTCTGTATGGTGTGCAGAAATCTCCTGCCTGCCTCTCTAGATCCATTCTTCCCCTTCTCCACCTGCTGCAATTATTTCACAGTGTTAACGTATATTAAACGTCACATTATAAACCCTCAATATATATAATTTTATGTGTCAAATACACTTCAATAGAAGTATAACAAAAAAGAAAAGAAAGAATGATAAATTACCTTCAAGTTTATGAGTAAAGGCTTATCTCAGTTTTTATAAAGTCAGTTTGATTTCTCCTCTTCCCTGTTCCCTTCTGAAAATACCAACACTGCCACATGACATACCTACAAGGGCAGTTTTCCAGGAGTCTTTTTTGGTACCCTTTTCCAAGAAGGTGTCTTTTGAATTACCACCTCCCTGGGGCCAGCTGACTCTCCATCATTAATCGTCGGTAATTAGGCTGCTCCATCCAAATCACTTCATCTCAGGGAAATTTCCAAAATCTCAGTCTGCCCTGGGCTTTTCCTGGCATATCAGTCCATTCGGGTGCACTAAGAGGAAGCTCCTTGCTCAGGAAGACGAGACAAAGGAGAGGAGAAGGGAGTTGTAGGAGCATGAGAGGATCACTTGCTGGCTGGTTTCCCCTGCCTTCCTCCCTGGACGCTGCCTGCCTCTTCGTGGAACTTTCTCACTGGCTCGATCTAACCCCCTGTAAGTCTCCTTTGTTCTGGTGTTTGTCACAAGGAGTCACAATAGGCTGGGAGGAGTTTGGATTTGGAATCAGAAGACCTGTGTTTACGCCTGCCTCTCACTATCCGTGTACTCCCGGGCAATCATCTAACCTCTCAGAACTTCACTGATAAAATGAAAATATCTACCTCTTGGGGTTCTTATCAGATTAAAACACATACATGTGGGAGGGTTTTTGTAAACCATGAAAATCCACATAGACATAGATTCAGACTGCTCTTGGCTATTGATGTTAAAAATATCTATCTTTAATCACAAAGGGAGTGTGGCAGATGCAAACACTCATAAAAAATTTATCCTTTTGTAGTATAGAGTGGTCGTTTGGTCATTGAGAAGTGGCTGCCCAGCCAAGAACTGTATTTCCTATTCTCCCTTGCATTTGAGTGGCCGAAAGTGACTCGCTTTTACTGATAAAAGCTCATATATTTGCTCACATTTGAGCAAAAGTGGTGAGTGCTACTTCAGAGCCAAGGCAGTTGGAAGTGTGTGCCTTCTCTAATTTCCTTCCATCTGCTGCTGGATAAAGAGGACTCCAAGACCCCAGAGGCTGGCAGAGTTACAAAGTGGAATGAAACCAAGCCCCTGAATCATCACGTGGAAGAAAGCTACCTGCTAAGCAAGAACATCTGCACTAAATTATCATGAGTGAGAAACACACTTCCGCTTTGCTAAGCCACTGAAATATTGGGGTTTATTCATTACAGCAGCTAACATTACCCTAATAATAAATAAGTCAAAGGGGTGGGAATGTTGTGGCCCAGTCAATAAAAAGTGCTGAAAATGAGCACGTGTGCAATTGCCAATGATGTCCTCATACTAACTAATGCACAGGCCACAGGGCCAAGGCTTTGCAAAGGGACGTCTGCGATGCTACGTCATTTAAGGTTGTCAGGCAGTTTGTGTGCGTGCACGTGCATATGTGCGCACACACACACATTGCTTTTGTATATATTCTAGAATCACAGTGTTAAACCTACAAGTAATGAGTTTCAGAGGTCATTTATTAACACCCCACTTACAGTTCAGGAAATTGTGATCTGAAGAGGAGATGAGTTGGCTCAGGTCCACAGAATGAGTCAGTGGTGGCACCTAGACTATTACGCGGGTATTCAGATTCCAGGGCTGCTTCCCTCAATTTTCCTCCCTGTTCTAGCTTCTCTCTTGACAAAGCCTAACATCTGGATAATCCAGGAGGGACTCCAAAAAGGGGAGTGATGGGCACAAGTAGATTTTGTGATTTTGCCTCTACCATTTAATCAGCTAAAAGGCATTTTTCGTTATTAACTTAGTGGCCAGCAAAAAACAACGAGCCTTTTGGCCCAACCTTTCTCCATGCCTGCTTTTTTGTGCTGTTTTGTTTTACTTACAAATCCCATTGCTGTCTAGTTATCATCTTCCACGGTGGGAATTGTATTCCTGATGCTGCTTTCTTAACCCCATTTTTAGACAGAAGTTCAAGCCCAGGACCCCACTGCAGACAGCTTCTAAATTCCAGCAGAGCACACAGTAGGGCCACAGCTTTTCACCCTTCCTCTTGAGCTCTACTTGCCGTGCCAGTTGTCTTTCTGTGACTATGCCATATCCTGTCTTATCCTGTGCCTTTGCACATGCCCTTCCTTTTTCGTCTGTCCTTCAGTACCAAGCCCCCTCACCTAAGTAAAGCACTATTTCATCTTCCTTCAAGATCCTACTTAGACGTTACATTCTCTGTGAAGTCTCTGCCAATTCTTCCAGGCTGCGTTAGTGTTCTTTCCGTTGTGTTCCCATGGTACTCTGTTTGGGCCACTCTTACAGCCCCCAGGGCATAGAACTGCCGTTTTTATTTGCACCTTGGTGTTCATATGCTTCATAAGCTCCTTCTCATCTCGTGGCTTTGGGAAGGGGCAACAGTACACACGATGTCATCATCACCCTCCTCTCCTTACCTGTGTTGTTTGGACCAGGGGTGGACACCTGACACAAAACAACCAACCCACAGGCATCCCAACCACCATGACAGCCTTCTACAAAACATCCTGCCTTCTGGGAATGGCCCTCTGGGGTGGGGAATCAGTCATATCCTCTCAATTGAGAATTTGCACCTGGAGAAAAAGAGGGAGGTTCCAGCTGACTGTGGGGAGCAGAGCTGCGAGGTCATGACACAATGTTAGGGCTGGCGGGGTGCTGGGCCATGTGTAAGGAAAGAAACCAGAGGAAGCTCCTTGGGAGACGGAGGGAGAGGACAGGCCCGAGAGGGAGGGGAGCAGGGTGGGCGAGCCTGTGTGGTGTGGGGAGCGGGGGGAGGGCCCGGTTCTGAGGGCTTTCAGGCTCCCGTGGCCTGGCTGCGCTTCCTGCCAAGATTCCCCGTCCAGGCCTTCCTGGTATTGCCTTCTCCATTTCTTTGAACAAGTTTAATGGGTTTCTGATGCATTTCCCCTGTCTAGACTGTGAGTTTCTTGCCCTTCTTTGTGTCACCGGAACGTAGCTCAATACAAGGAAGGTGCTCAAAAATTGTTGAATAAGTGATGAACAAACGAATTAAAGAATGGATGTCTGTTGGTAGTAGCCACAGGGCACTGTTCTCCTAGCAGGAATCTTGCCCCACCACAACCTTCTAATACAGAAAGCTCCTCCCCTTTAATCGTCACGGCTCTTACTACTAACATCCTCTGGCTTCCCAAAATCTAGGTTTTAACGGGCAGCATTTCCCTGAAATATTTTTGCTTAAAAAATACTGAGTCTGGCACATTGGCACCTGAGTGTGATAGGAGATGACGCCTTCACCTCAGTCATGCCTTCTCAGAAGAAACCCAAGGCGGCCCCTGGACCTTTCGCCGAAGAAACACAGGAAGAAGCAAGCTGTATATAGAGATATGTAAGTATAGCTTTTATTTTTTTTTTTTTAACCAACCCGACATTTCCACTGGCAACTGTCAACATAGTTTATGACACGAGCACTGTTTCTTTTTTAGTTTTTTTTTCTTAAAAAAAGTGTTTAAAATTAAACAGGTGTTTTTTAATTTATTTTTCCCCCTTAGAAAATGTATTTATGTCACTGCAGAAAGCCTAAAGGTCTGTGGACAGTTTCGTGATGATGTCGTATGTGTGGTTATTTATGTGTGTGTGTTTTAAAGCCAGGTCCTTTCAAAATTTGTTGGGAAAGATGCTGTAGGGTACGGCAATCTCTGTGTCTAAAAACCCAGGCTCCATGGGATTATGGCAACTAAGATTCCTTTTACTGGGGCAACAAATACCCCATAGGCTGGAAAAAGAGCTTCGTGAAGTTTAAAAACAAGCAGGAACGTGGGAGAAGTGAGGATTCCCAGTTCCTGTCTTGTGTAAATGCTTTCACATGTGACCTGAGGGACCAGGAGAGGAGGGAGCAGCCCCTTGTTCTCTTATAAACCTCCAGGTTTTTACACCACTTCAAGGAATACGGTCGGCCGTCTTCATACAGAACATTAGGAAGGGAGGGGGTGGTGAAGCCGACGTTTCTCAGAAACACTGACATTTAAAATAGAATCTTTCCCTGTTAAGATCCCACCGGTTGGACATCGCCCCTCTCCTGACTCAGGTGCAAAGCCGAAGAGACCCAAGAAAGCATGTTTCCCTTTTGTTCTCGGCCTTTGTCATCGCACACCGTCCCTATTTCTGTCCCATCTCTCCCACTTGGTGGGGCTCCCTGCGGACGGATGCACATGTAGACACTGACACAACAAGGCATACAGAATGGGACAGGCTTGGGTGGGGGAGAGGACAATTGCATTTTGTCTGTGACTTGATTTCGACATAAGCACATAAAGCTCCTCCTGCTCCGGGTGAAGCCCGTTCTCCGCCCGCACGGTGCACACGCCTGCTTCCGCCCAAATGCCATCAGGCCTCCAAAGAGCTCAGAGGAAACTAGGAGGCAGGGCCAGCACCCCATGGAGCCAGGAGCCCGCTGTTACCCGGTGGGAGCGGGAGGGCGTGTGTCTGAAAACCCGTGCTTCTGTCAGTCGGCTCAGCCCCGGGGTTCCTTCACGGCACCTCTATCACTCAACTTCAGAAAGAAAAGACGAAACAAAACAATACGCAAAACCCCATGGAAAAACAAAGCAAACACAATAATGGTCACAATGGAAAGAGAACCCAAACCAGCCACATGGATCTGACTCATTTTTGCGCCTTGCCAGCTGCATGAGATAATAGGGACGTACTGAATTAGACAGAGAAACCTGCCCCCAAAGAAACGAGAGGCCACAGAATAAGCAGGAGAAGGTGCAATAGAAGGAGGGGAAGGCGTCTGACCTTTACTGCGGGTCAGGGACGTGAGGGGAAAGACGGGGTGGAGGTGGATTTGTTGCTGTTGTTTGTATTTAAGTAAATACTTTGTCAAGTGGGCGAGTCCCCCATTCTGGTTGATTAAGACTTTGCCCTTTCAGTTCGCTGCCAGGGCCTAGATCAGGCGAAGTTAGGGGGGCTCAGGTCCTGATGCTGCCTCTCTCCATGGCTGCTCATCCTGGAGAGGTCACTGGTGGGGAGGTGCCCTTCTCTTAGGAGAGGTCCCAGGCCTGCCTTGCCGGGGGCCTTGCTCTGTGGCTCAGAACCCCTTGATGTAGCAATAGGCCTCCAGCGTGGCAAACAGTATGTAGAGGAGCCACAGGCTCACAAAGAGCCACGTCGTGGCAAGCTTGCAGCCACGGGGGCCACCGAGCTCCCCGCCCAGGTGGGGCCGCCGTCGGTACAAGAGCACGCTGATGCAGACAAACGCAAAGATGGTGAAGAGGGTGACGGAGAAGGCCAGCGTGCCGGCTGACACGTGGAACTCCTGTCCCTGCAGGGCCCAGTAGATGGCGGCCACGGACCAGGCCAGGCCGATTCCCAGGAAGACGTTGACAGCGTTGCTGCCCGTAACGTTGCCAATGGAGGCGTCTGCGTACACGTCCTGGAGGGCCGCGGCTTTGCTGGCAAACGTATCTGGAAAAGGGAGAGACGAATGGGAGCTGGCGGGAGGCTGAGGTGTGGCGGGCCTGTGTTTCAGTACACCCAAAAAGCAGCTGGAGTGCGTGGCTGAGGCCAGGAATGACAGACAGGGCTGGGGGGCCGCTCCCAGCTGTGCCACTAACAAACTGAGTGGCTTTGGGCAAGTCACAGCACTGCTCTGCGCTCCCTGTTCCTCTTCTTCAGGAATCTGTACGATTCCTAAGGCCCTTTCCAGTCCTGATATTTACTGAGTGAGCCTCTTGTTCTCCTTTGACTATTTTTCAGTAAGAGGGCCTGCCATCGCATAATATTTCCCCAGGGAACCCTGACACCCTGGGAAGCTGCTTAGAGTAGATGCTGATGGTAACGGTCATGTGGGGCAGTTACTCGCTAGACACTGACAATTAATGGGCAGTGCCTACGGGCTCAGGACTGGGTGAGGTGCTAGATGTATGGGCACAGAGGACACAGTGGGGAGCCATGGTGGGGACATGCAGGTGAGCTGTGGACTCAAGGAGGACAGGCTCTGTCTCTATGGTCTATGTGAATATCACAGGGCACTGTAGGATGTTTGACTTTAGATCTTGGCACAGACTGTAGGCACAGAGGGGACTATCAGGGACATCTAGCCCAACTCTTATTTTATAGGTAAGGAAAGCAAGGGCCAAGGAATCTACTCAAGGTCATATAGGAAGTTAGCGAGAGACTTGACCCTAAACCCTCATGTAAGAACCCTTTCCATATCATCAACTATATCCAAAGAGCTTCAGCCAAAGCCACGAAATCAGATGAATGGACCATGGCATAACCTTCTTAAAGCCCCTCATGCTGTTAGCTGTTCTATGGACCAATTGCAAGGGCTTGGAAATGCCCCAAGCTGTCTGCTTGCCTGCCATGCCTTGGCTTGCCTCATTGTTGCCAATTTTCTCAGATCTCCCAGAGAAAATCTCTTGCCCTTTCTTGCCTATGACCTTGCTTTTTTTGCTTCTGTTATTTCTCCCCACCTTTGTTCTTTTCCCCATAGTTGCTCCCCGCCCCCACCATGATAGTTCAGATCTTTCAAGGCCTGGAGACCAGAGATCACAGGGCTTCCCTGGATCATCCATCTAATTTCCAACCACCTGATGCATTTTTGTGATAGCCAAACCTCTTGCATCACTAATGTACAAATAATCCCACTGGTCTGCGCTGGGGTTTTGGGAAGAGGTTTTCCTAGAGTGTGATGTAGATTCAGTTACTCTCCAGAAAGAATATATTTTCTTAGTACAAGAAGCGTTTCCCTTGGTCCAGCCAGCAGAGTCCTGTCTGGTGAGACTCAGCCTCACCTTCCTGTAGGGGGATGCCCTGTTTCTTCCTGGGGCAACTGGGATGCCAGCTCCCTGCTAAGAGTTCAGAGTTCAGACGCCCTGGAGACCCCAAATAAATTAAGTAAGGAAGCTGGGTTAATGCAGCCCCCCACGACCTGCTGACCCCTACTTGCCATTCAGCTTCCATGTAACTTCCCTTGGAAGCTGTCCCTGGTCCCTGCCTAGCCCAGCTTCACCGTTGTCTATTTGCACAGAACTTTCACTTTTCTTCATAGAACTTATTGAAACAATTTTAATTATAGTAGTTGTGTATAGTCTTCTTCACTAGATTATAAACTCCACTTGGAGAAGGAAGCATGTCTGTCTTACCTCTCATTATAGTCCTCGCCACTAGCACAGAACTGTATTGGGCATAATAGGTGCTCAGCAAACATTTGTCCAGTGAAGGAATGAACAAATGCCTATTCTGGTTTGTCTCTGAATGTTTATAAGGAAAAAAAAAAAAGAGTGTGTAATTCATCATATGAAAGGACAAAAACTTGCTAAGCCTCCTTTGCCTGTCCTGCTAGGAAACACTTTGTACTCACAGTGTCCTTCCAAGCAGAGGAGGCGTTTCTGCTGTGACATCTTCAAGCAGGCTAATCTTTAGCCTCTCAGAGACTGCCAGAGGCAAATGGAAGGAGAACAATGTCTATATTCTTTGAATTGCATCGTTCATGGCCTAGTCACATCATGTGGAGGTTAGGAAATTGGGCTGCTTACTTGGGCGAGTAGCTTAATCTCTGTGGGCCTCGGTTTTCTTATCTATCAAAGTGTGGACAGGAACTTTCCCTAAGCAGGGTTTGGGGGAGCACTGCAGGGATGAAACGTGTAAATTGCTTAACATACATAGTTCCTGTCACATCGAAAGCGCTCAAGAAATGTTAGCTCTCATTATTAATGCCACCGTTAATCCCCTGACTGACTTTTGTGCACCTTAAGGGCGGAGGTTCTGTTGAGCACAGATCTAAGATAATGAAGCAGAGTGTGGGGGCATTGGAACCAGGTAATATTTTCTTTGCAAACTCAGTCACCTCTCCTTCTCACCTGGCACAGAGGTGCCAAACGCCACAAAAACCACCGCTGTGACTGAATCCTTGAGACCAATGGTGCAGCCGAAGTGGGAGGCCAGGTCCCCGATGATGGCGGTGAGCATGCCTATGATGAGGATGGAGACCACGAAGCAGGCCCAGCCGTGGCAGTACTCTGTGGGGGGCACGCAGGCAAACAGCACCTTCCAGAAGACTGTCAGGAAGTGCATGACGTAGTCAAAGCAGGATGGTAGCCTCTCCTCCCCGGATTCATCCTCATCCTCATCCCCTGCTGGAGGCAAGACAAACAGGCCCAAGAAGGGCAGTGAGGTCAGATGGTCGTTCATGAGAACGCTAGGCCCGTCCCACATCGCGGGCATCACAGGTTGAAAGGGGACTCCAGCTCTCTCCTGGGCAGCTGGGGAGGCCAGCACCTGGGCACCAGAACACAGTCGGGAAATGGGAAATGAGCTGGGTTGCCTCGTTGGTCACTTTGAATGCAGGGCACCAAGGGAGAGTGGGAGAGAGAGGGCAGGGGAATAAGGAAGAGGAGAGAAAGAGAGAGATTGAGAGAGAGGCTGGGAGAATATGAGAGGGACAAGAGAGTGGAGGAGAAAGGAAGGAGGATGGACCAGGCTGCATTTGGCTGCCTCGGTGAAGAACAGCGAAATCAGCTCTCTGCGAGTCACTCCTCACTGGACGCTAACGGGGCTGCTCTCAAGTTTTCTGACCCGACTGCTGCAGCAACCATCATGGTTTTGGCCACTATCCATCCCCAGAGGGATGGCTGTCATTCCAGATCATGTGAGTACACCAGAGAGCCAGTGTCGTCCTCCAAATACCCCTTGGGACAGAGCAGGGTTGGGCCCTGATTGTCCTTGCCAGGAAATTCGGGAAGAGTGGCCCACTCAGCAGCCCGGGGGTAGAGGGTGTGCTGAGGCACATGGCACCTTGTCCAGGCCCAACTCTGCCATGTTTTGGCATCACTGGGAGAGGCCAGGTTTGCAAAAAGCAGGAGTTAGGACCCTCGGGTTCTAATTCCAGCTTTGCCATGAGGAAAATCTGTAAGCTGGGGTGAATTAGCTCTCGTTTCTCCACTTCGGCTCCCTCATCTGTGGAAGGAGGGGGCAGATTATGTGGCCTACATCCTGTTCATTGTCTCCAGGGGCACAGTCGGGTCAGCAGAGGGAGGACTAGAAAGATCTGAAGCGGGCGGTGAGAAAAGTGGGGCAGCAGTGGTGGCAGCAGCAGCAAGCCTCTCTTCCTGGCCATCCTTTTGCTCTGGCTCTGGGGCCTTGGGGATGTGACCCCGTGGGTTGCTATGACAACAAAGCCTCATGAAAAAAGACAAGGCCAGGAGTGCTGGGCAGTGTGAGGATGCCCGGGTGGTGCTGAGAGGCAGCGCTGATGGCTGAGAGACCCTTTCCATCCCATTCCAGCTCGTCTGCAGGCCCTGGGGCTCCTGGCTGGGCTGTGGCTCACTACTGGGGAACCTGTCAGTAAATTGTCAAAGGAAAGTTTTGGAATCATCCGGCGGGGAGGTTTGTCGGAGAGTCAATGCAAGACATTTTACAAACTCCTGACCCTGGCACCTCTAAATCAGAACTGTCTCTCATTTTACAGAAAAGTGGGATCAAATTAATGAAAGGAAGGAATGATGGAAACCAGAAGTTTGTGTTGGTACAAGACTCTGTGCCTGTCTACCTTTCTGAGAAAGGCAGCAATAGTTCCCTTGTAGAAAGAGGAAGTGGAGGTCAGACAGGATACATTGTTCCAGGTCACACAGAAGAACCAGGATTTGAAACTAGAGCCAGCTATGCTCTTTTAGTTACTGCATGATTCTTTTCCAAAGTGACCCCATGAAGCAGGTAGAACACCTAGGACTAGAGTGCGGAAAATCGGACACAGAGGCAGTCCAGGAATTGGGCTATTGATGTGGCTATGTGCTTCCTTTTCAGTTGTTGCTTGCTTCTCCCCACAAGGCCATCCTGAGACCCTTCTTACCTGCGCTGACAGTGATAGCCTCCATGAACTGGTCCCTCCAGGAATGGGTCCCCACAACCAAGGCCAGGTTTGTCTTCCTGATCAGTTTGTCCACTGTAGTCTGTCAGGGAGAGAAAAACTTGGAACCATGAGGTTAGAATGCTCAGAACCAATGAGGAGTCTGGTGCTTCAAAGGGAGGAAAGATGCCCTGCCTTCCAGGGGTTCTGAAAGGTATACATGGCATGGCCTTGGATGGTATCTTCTGGAAAAATCCTTTTATTTCCCTCTTTTTTATTGGTTGTGACTTTTGACATTGGATGTTTAGAGTAATACAGTAGAGAATAACAATAAAAATATTAATAAATTTTGACCCTTAGTAGTGAGTTTTAGTATCTTTGTTTTAAAAATATAGTTAAATAATAGTGATGATACATCTAGGGGCTATCTAGACCATTTATTCTATATTCTATGTTATGTTTCCTCACAATATTCCTAGCATACAAATGGCCAGCATTATTTTTTCCATGTTACAAATGGGGAAATCGAGACCTGGGGTGGGTAAGTGATGTGTTCAGTTTCAACTTCACACATTCAGTGGAAAAACTGGAGAAAACAAAAAAAGTCTGAGGTCTTCTGCCTTTCATCCTAATTAATTCATTATGCAATTAGACCTCACTGATGGCCTGACCTTGAACTCGTATGATTCTTCAATGATGACCTCTAGTTTGGGGTGTTCACCCAATACTGGCTTTCCCATTTCTGCTATCCTCTTGGCCTCCTCTTCCTCCATAGTCAGCTTCCTGTCTGTCACCTCTGCAACAAAACAAAATCAGACTAGCTTTAGCACCTTTTCCATTCCCCGGAAGTCTATACTCAGAGGATTAGGTGTGGGCAGTGGGCACAAACCAAATGGCTCTTGGGAATGGGGACTTTGTCTATATTTTAGTGCCTCTTTCTATGAATCACTAAACACTTTGTGACCATCAGACCATTAGAGGGTTCCTTGTAGGCTTGGGATAAGCATTCCTCTTTCTGTTTCATACCTGGGTGGGCAACCAGAGGTAAAGACCTTCTGAGAAATAGCACCAAGTGGAGTTCCCAAGTAATTCAGTGAGATGATGGGGAGCTGGGAAGAAAAGCCATGTTTCTTGACTTTTATCTATTTTGAATTTTTGGGCCTGACTGTTCAGCTACTTCATGTAAGAGTTCTTGGAGGTACAGAAACACATTTATTCAGGGGAAATGTCTACTGGTTCATATTAGCATCTGTTTCCAACACTTTTGGGCACTCTTTTCCTTACAAAGGAGAAAGGGGGGATGTGTCTAGGAATATCTATACTTCATATAAGTGAATATTATCCTCACAATGAGAAAAGTTGGAAGGTTTCTGTCAAAAGTTCATAGTGTTCCAATGAAAGACCCCCAAGATTTTGATATGAGCAAGGCACATTTTTTTTTTTTTTAACACAAATGCTCATTCAAAAACAAAATAAAGCTCTTCCTTTACTTTCTTTTCAGGCATTGTGTGTGTCCCACAGCATCTTGACTCATTTACCAGTGGTCCCTTCTCATGTGGAACAGTTAGAAATTTTTTCCACTTCAGCTGGTGAGTCCATTTTAAGACCACTTCACCATGAAGACATGTTTTCTGGATTAGAGTAAAATAGAGATTGAATCTTTTTATTCCCCTTTGATTAGAAAATTGCTCTTGGCAGCTTGTTTCTTTCAGAGCTCATTTAAACATCTTCCCATCCAAGTCCACATTCTCACATGCAATTAATTCTTTTATTCGGCTCCTTAATTGCTTTCATTCCACACAGTAAACCTCCCAGGGGAATCTTCTAGTCCTTGGATAATCTCAAGGACAAAATGGGTGAGAGGCCAAGAAGGTCTTCTTTTCTCTCTAGCTGGGCAATTGGTGAAGCAAAGGGAAGGGTGAGGCTCCACTTCCCAAGGTTGCAAGGAAAGGAATTCACTGAAAAGACCGGAAGCCAAGGGTGTAAGTCACCAAGCAGAGAGCCTCATATTTTATATCAGGATTTTCTTAGTTGGCCTGAATGAAGATTATATGAAAGTGTGTGGAGAATGCCTGAACAGGCTGTTTTACTCAGTGTAGCACCAGAAGGCAAGCCCAAAATATTTGGGAGCTGTCCGTGGTGCTGTCATCTCTCCAGTGTTGATGGCCACTTTTGGAAACAACGTTTTCACAAGGATCTATGTCCTTCTGTATGTTTCCAAGTCAGCAGATATCCTTTAGCAGCCTGACTTCATTTAATCCATTGAATCCGAGTCTTTGATTAGTTAATTCTGAAGGCAAATCTGGGTGAATCTAGGGTTTTCACTATGAAGCCAGAGATTGTAGAAGCCAGACTGCAAGCTACTCCGGGAAAAGAACCCTTAGAAAAAGACATACAGATTCCTTATGGGTACCGGTTTCCTCTACTTTCTGGATTTAGCACCATATCACAATGTCTATCTTAGCAGTGACAGTGTTATTCCACTCCTCCCTCCCCAATTCCCACGTGTCATACTTTACATGTGACACAAGAACTTTATACCAATATAATGAGCTCTCCAGTGACATATAAATGTATCTGTCTAACCTCTGGTCTAGATATCAATCTAGCACTATATCCATGTGGCAGGATATTGATCTACCTGCTGATCTGTCCACCCCTGTAGTGACAGTCAGTTTTTCCATCTAGCTTTCTGCAATAATCTTTTTGACAAATAACCAATCTTCTATCTTTGGATCCCCCACAGCCCCACAGAGGCACTCTGTAAAAATCTGTTAATTGATTTATTTGCATGCCTTTAAATCAATTCTGATCTAGTTTCGCGGTTTGGCAGTAATTCCTGTCTTTTTCTATTTTTGTCGTGATCATTCCTTTAAATTCAAATTAAGTTAATTTCTTGAGAGAATAAGTCTCAAACTCAAAAGACCATAGTGATTCTGATCACTTCTTTATGTGCTTCTGCAGAATTTCAAGTAAACAGAATAAATGATGGGTGATCTAGATATTCAGATGGGCTAAACAAACTCTCAGTCCTAGGAATAGGAAGATAGGTGGGGAGGAGAGAGAGAGAGAGAGAGAGAGCGAGAGAGAGAAAGAGGGGGAGTGGGGGGAGAGAATATGAATAGGATGAGAGATTGAACAAATATTGGAAGAACAAAGAGCTTGCCAGGCCAGATAAGAATAGGTTTCTGTGAATACTCTGCAGGCATCCTCAGAAAGAAGCAGGGTGGTACAGCCATTGCTGTCACTCTGAGGCCCCTGAGCTTGGTGGGGTGGCTCAGAATGAACATATTTACTCTCTCTTCCACCAACAGGCATGTTAATCATGTTTGCCTGTCCACCCAGGAAAATTAAAACCAGGATTTGAGATTTCCAGTGTATTTAAATCCTAATTGAGGGCTCCTAAATTAAAGGCCTAACGATTGAAAGATCTAGAAAAAGATACTCTTCTTTTTCCCTACTTTCACTTCTATTGATATTTACAAATATGTTAAAAGTATAAAGAAGTTTAAACATAATCGCACTGTTTGTTGTGTGTATCTGTGTATGGGGTGGAGGACAGAGTCAGAACAGTGAAGCTCAAATATCTTCACAGGCAAGAGCATGAGTGAAGTGGAGAAGAAAGAACCGGTGCTATGACATCAATATCCTGGGAGAAGAGTGGAGAACACAGGGCTGGGATAAGCCTATGCTATTGGTATAAAAAGAAAGCGAGAAACCGAGGAAACTGGCATAACTTTTTTTCCACAAAAAGAAAATGTAGGAATTGCCTACATTTTTTTTTGTTTAAGGCTCCCAGAAAGCAAATGTCCTTACTAGGTACAACATCCCTTCCTAAATCCAGGGTGTAGCCTATAGGTGATTTTGAATACCAATGAACTCTGTAAGATGTTTTGCCTCTTGAAGACCCTTATTTTTTTTCTATCTTCAAAGAATTGATGAAATATAAGCTGTTCTTTTAAAATATATTGAAAACTGTCTTGTATAGGCCACTCTGCCTGCATCAAGAGTTATAGTATTGCTAGATGTGCTGAAAATGTTTGCCTATCTGCCCATGAAATTTGGTGCTTTTATGATTGCTTTCCACTTATGCAAGCATACTCTTAAAGTAGGTGTATGTCCTTCACCGGATCTAGATTCTGCATGAGAATCTCTCCAAAAAAAATTCTCTAATATTTCTATTTCCAGCCAGAACATTGCCCCCCACCCCCATCTGTAACATGCTAATTCTTCTTGTTCACGGCACATGTGATTTAAGGGTCAATGACAAATGAAGCAAAATTCTAGCAATTTAAGTCTCAGCTGTGATGAGATGGAAGTTCTCCAGTTTCAGTAAAATTCTAGATTCTTTCAAATCCCATCACAATCCTATCAGGAGATTCCAGCTCTGACTCTCACCTTCTCTTCCCCCACAACACGAGATGGCAGATGAATTAAAACTCAAGAGAAGCCTATGAACCACCATCTCCTTGATAAATTTCATCTCTCCCTGGTCCCAGAGAAGATCAGCCTTTACCCACCTTCACTGACAGAAATGGTGCTCAAGCAATTGCCTACTTCCTCACAATTACTTCATGGGGAAAATAAATCTCCCAGTCCTTGGGAGAACTTGTCAGGTTAACTCAAGCCTGTGGTTTCTATTAAACAAATCAAAGGACATTGGTCTTCAACTAAATAATGGCACTGGCAAGAAGTAGAAAAGAGGGGGCAAGACACCTCTTACCTGGAGATAACAGGAGCGCTGTTTGCAAATGGATACCAGACAAGGGGAAGAAAGAAAAGGAAAAAGCATTAAGGTCCCATCTTGAAAGTATCCCTGGGCTTTGTGGTTGCTGGCAGCATGAGGGAAGCAGTGAGCTTAGTAGGTGAGCGCTCGGCCACCGCATGCACAAAGCAGTACTCGGGCATGCGCAGCAGCAGCAGCAACAGCAAGAGGTGTGAGCAGCTGGAGAGGCTGCTGAGCACCGTGGCCCTGTGGTTAGGAGAGAGTTTTTCCTGCACCTTCCCGGCAACCCTGAGGGCTGGGAATGGAGGTGTGAGGGTTGGGGAGCCCAGTGGATGGGGCATTTGTGATGCAGTCTGTAAAGGAGTGAGAATCCAGTTATCATGAAAATTGTGTAGGTTGCAACCCTGCCAGAATAGCTAGCTTATCAGTGGCAGATATGACCATGGGGCTTGAATGGGAGCTCAGAGCACTGGGTAGAAGTGTGCAAAAGTGGAACAGTGGCCAGTTCCACGTCTTCTATCCCCAACCTCATAATCAGGTCATGCTTGGCTTCCCAGTGCGAGTAAGGTTTCCATGGCCACAAACAGCTTCCTAGCTACTGTGTTGACCAGAACTTTAATTTCCCCTAAAAGAATGACTTGGTGAAAAGGTAAGTCCTGCAGAATGTTTTCCTTGAATGGTTTGTCTTTTTAATAGATATATCCTGGAGATCGGGCCATAGACAACTACCATTTTGTATCACCTGTGCCTAGCGAAGTCCCTACAGTGAGTAGTGTTCAATAAAGGTTTGCTGTTTGCTGTTTGTTTTGGCAATTGTCTTTTCCATAGATCCTATGGTATTGCATCTCTGGGTAGCGGTCTTTTTGTTCTAGAAAGGGCAAGCTAAATCAGAGAGACTGACAGAGAGACTGTCATACCAACAGCTATACGTAAATAGGAGATGACAACCCTATGTGAGCTGGGAAACTGAGTTAAAGACACACCCAACACAGGTTGTTCCTAGCCACTGAATTTGTACTTATGATAAACTCTCTTAGACTTCAAGGTCTAAAAATTTAAAAAATTCTTGTGACACACCACATTTTCATATCCATGGTATCTTAGTTCAGCCCCTCACTCCTTGGCTCTTGTCAGATAAAGGTCTGGGAACCACTGCCACATATTCCTGGTACAGCTGCTGACTGATGGGCATTGCTGAGGAAGAAGTGTGTATCTGTGTGGGGGGTTTAGGGGGTCTGTGAATAGTTTCTTCCAAGAATCTCTACGAATGCAACTCAGGCCTGTGATTAATCATCCTATATTCACAGCCACTGAAGATACATGTAGATCCAGAATCTGCATGGTATATAAACAGGGCAAATAGCAGTTGACTTTTTTCTTGTATTCCCCAGCTAGAATTCCAAGGCATAATGGATCAATGAATCTCCTCACTCCATTAAGATAGATAACAAGAGAGATTGTTTATTCTGCTCCTTCTACGGATCCGCATGGAAGAGCACCTCTTGGCCCCCAAGTTCCAGCGGAAACATCAATGCACCCAAGTAGGCTGGACAAGGGTAGCTCTTCCAAAAAGGTCCTGGATGCCCTGGTTGTTCACTCAGACATCCCCCACTCCCAACATCTGTCTCACCCCTAGAGTAGTGAGAGGGCCTGCAGTAGCTGGATTTGCATCATTCTCTGATCATTGTCTCCATGAATCCAAGACTTCCCACTCAGCAGTTGTAGATGGGTCAGCGAGATCCAGGTAGCCAACTCTGAGTGACACAATACCTTGAGAGTGTTTTTCCTACTGCTGCTGATGAGAGAAGCTGGGGCTGAACCTTTCTTTCCCCTATATTAATCCCCAAGGTCAGGTGAGAGTCATTTTTTCCTGCCCAGACACCCAGGGACAAACAGGAAAGAGCATAGCTCAGTGAGTAATTAGGAAGCATCTGGGCAGCTTGTCAGGGTGAGCCCACGGATGTGGAAAGAGGAGGAGCAAACAGGCCCCCTTCTAGGGGAAGAGAGCTTTCCTTTCACACCTGAGACGTCCAATGTCCAGGCCCAACCGCCCTGATGATGTACTCAATGTTGCTCTCAGAAGTCCACTTCTAGACTCCGGGTTTGCTCCACCCTGGGGCAACTTGTTTCCTATCCAGTCTCTCTTTGTTCCTTCCCCCAGCTCATCCAGAGCTTTTAATCTAACCTCTGAAGCCTGTTTTGTTTGCCAAGAATACAGTCTCCTATTTCAAATGCAGTTCTTTATATTTTTAAAAAATGCAATTGTCATTTTGACCATGGAGAGACTGTATCATTTTGAGTGTCTAAGCCTCTCCCATGCAGCAGTGATAATGAAAAGCAATTGCCATTCTTCTATCTCTCACTCTGAGAACAGCAGGGAATTCTGGAAATCTGGATGGGTTTTCATTTGATTCTGCATCTAGACATTCAGGTTTTATGACCTTTCATCTTATGGTCTGATGCCAAAATATGGGAAAAACTGAAGAAACTGAAAATTAACCCCCTAGACAATGGAATAGGAGGCTGGGAAACTGACAAGTTTCTGATTGGCAACTTCCATCTTGGCATCTTGGTCACTGGGGAGATCTGGGGGCATATCACACAGATATCTTGCTGAAATCCTTGTCTTCTCATCTGCTCCCTCCTCCAGGACTAGGCTCCACCAGGGCTTTGTTGACATCTCCTTTGAGAAAAAACTCAGTGCAGAAAAGGAAGTTTTCTCAAATGGGGCATAGCCATAGACGTTTGTATTTGGCTAGGTCTTTTGAAAGCCTCAAGGCTTATCTTAGGTCACTCTCTGTTATGCTGTTGGAAGGGGTACTTAGGCGAGGCAGAAAAGAAGAGCCTCTCTTTTTTTTTTTTTTGAGACAGAGTCTTGCTCTGTTGCCCAGGTTAGAGTGCAGTGGCATCATCATAGCAACCTCACACTCCTTGGCTCCAAGGATCCTCCTGCCTCAGCCTCCCAAGTAGCTGGGCCTATAGACACGTGCCGCCATGCCTGGTTAATTTTTCTAATTTTTTTTTTTAGAGATGGGGTCTTGTCTTGCTCTTGCTCAGGCTGGTCTCAAACTCCTGGCTTCAAGTGATCCCTCTCTCCTCAGCCTCCCAGAGTGCTAGGATTATAGGCGTGAGCCACTGAGCTTGGCCAGAGAGCCTCTTTACTAATGGAATAAAGGCACGCATGGACTTCTAGTCCCTTTCTCTTGTCAAGAGCCAGTGCCTTCCTTCCAGTACCCTGTATTATCTTGTGTTGCTTTCATTTGAACCTAAGTAGCTGGGACTGTGGAAATTGATGAAGCTGGCTTACAATGGCCTTGGGTATCTATCTGCTGCCTCCAACTAATTATGGATATGTGGAGTAAATGCTCAAGGGAGGTAGGAACGAGTAGGTCAGGTGCTGAGACAACTTCTGAGAATATTTTTGGTGGCAGGAACTGGAAGATCACAGGAATACAACATGGGAAACAATGGAACCACAGATATTCTCTTTCTTCCAGCACTTTTTGGTAGTCAGGCTGATGACAACGTCTTTTAGGTGGCCAAGAAGAAGACCAGCAATGGAAGATGGAGAGGGCCTCAGCCTCCACAATACCAGGGGTGTTCAAACCAGTGTCAGCACAGAACTGGTCAGCTCTGCAGAGAGGTCCCCAGCAGACAATGGGAACTGACTGATCACATGGGTCTGAGAAGACCCATAGAGAAGACTTTGGGAGGGCACCTGCTGAATCTCTTAGATCCGTCCTTGAGTGATAGGCTTTATGCTGCTCCTTGTCTTGTGAATATGAAATAGTTGCAGAATGATCACCCCTTTTTGACAAACAGGTGAATTTCACTGCTGCATTCTCCATGAGGCTCCCAGCAGCATGTCTGTCCTGAATGGGAAAGTGAACATCCTCTTGCTGTTTCCCAAGAGCACTCCTACCCATTCCCACATCTATTCCTTCAACACATTCAAAGAAGTGATTTCTAATCATTTTCTTCAAGGGAAGATGTCCTTCCTTGCATCTGCCCTGGTTGCAATGTTATTATCACCCCCTCAGGGATGAACCCCTGGCAGGCATTCTGAGATGCACATCCTGAGGAAAGCAGGGCCAAGGCCACTTCTCTAGTGTGGGATGAAGCCTACTTGGGATCTGGGCAATATGCTCACTTGCAGATGCCAAGCAAAGGCAGATGTCTCTGAACCATCCAACACCTGCTTCTTGGGGACTAGTACCACCTACACCTGCCCAATATCAGCCCTTTTCCAGGGCCCACTGGGAATTTTCATATCTGAAATTACTTCCTTTCTTTTGCAAACTCTCAGTTTTCTGTTTTAGAGATTGCATTATTCCAAAGTAACCTCTATAAGGTACCCTACCTTGGGCTAGGAACAGGAGTAGAATGTGATGGGGTGGGATGCCCAAGAGAGGAAAGATAGCTCAGGGTTCCAGATCGCGTAGTCAGAAGCCAGCTCTAAGAGAGAGCTCTCGGAAGTTGCGGCCTCTGACAACTGGTTCACCTTTCCATGCCACAGTCCACCCAACTGTGAAATAGCCAGATAATACACTTACCTCCACGAAGGGCAGAGAGGCCTAGGGGCCACTCTGTAAGTGAGTAACCTGCCAAGTATTCAACAGAGGTTGGGGAATGCAGCAGAAAACTGCCAAAGCATCATTGCAACCTGGGCCCCAATCCCCATCCCAGACCCTCCCACATTCAATCCAGGTTAGAGATTGAGGGTCATGGGAAGGAAAGCAGGGAGGGGCCACGGGCATGCATCACATTACATTCCTTTCTTTTTCTTCTCCTCCCCACCCACCAAGGAGTTTTTACATTTACAGGTTACAGTGGGGGATAGGGTGGGGGAGGGGAGGGTGCATGGGCTGGTGGCAATTGGATAATTGGATACTTGTCACAAAACACGGAAGTCACTCCTTAGGGTCACAAGGAGTTGTGGCTGCAGTGCTGCCCAGAAGGCGGGAAAGGAGGAATTTGGAAATAAGCTAAGGCTGAGAAGGCAGAGATGATACCGAAACAGGGTGAGAGCGAGAATACAGGAGGGAAAAGAATAAAAAAAGTCCGTTGGTCAAAAAGAGAAAGGAAGAGAAGGGGAAAAAAAAGAAGGGGAGACAAAAATATAGTTGCTTTTTCTTTTGTTTTTCAGTTTGTTTAAATTCGTTCTTTCTTTCTTTTGGTGGTTGTTTTGTTTTTAAAGAATCTCACACCTGATATTCCACGTTCCATCCATTTCGGTTCACCAAGGGCAATGAAGAAATTCTCTTGCCTTTCGTATTCCTCCTCATCTACTATTTTAACCCTTATGGTTTTCCTGTAGGGACAACAAGAGAGAGAGTGTGTCGACTGGGGTGGTTGACGGATTGGTCGGCTGGAGCACCAGCCTTTAGAATCCTTCCCATTCACTCTTGGCACATGCAGCCTGGTCCTGCCATGGTGGCTTGTGACAGGACCATGGTGGATTGTGTTGTTCCCACATAAAAAATGGTCTTAGCTCTTCTTGTCTCCTTGGTCACAGTCGTTCTCATGAGCGAGGGGGAAAGGGAGTGAGGCTAGGAAAGATGGGCAAGGGAGGGAGCCAGAAATCCAGGATGGAAGTGGGGAGGAAAGAAGAGGGGTGGGGAGGAGGCGCTTTAGATCCTGCTGCGGGTTAGTAGGAAGTGAGTGGGCAGCACATTCCGTTGGGTGTCACATGGTAACGGTGCCGATTCTCTGGACAACACGTAAACTACTGGCCCATCAGAAATGACCCAGGGTCCACAACAGGAAATACGTCAGCAGAAGCCAAGGCTTGTGTCCCTTCTCTGTGTTTATACTCCATTCTATTGTGAGCCTCATAAAGAAAATTTAAAAAAAATAAGTATTTATAAGGAGGGGAAACCACAGAGAGAGAGAGAGAGAGAGAGAGAGAGAGAGAAAAGAAAGGGAGTCAGAATTCCATTCTTTGTCTCATAGGGCTTCAGTGGGGGGAACTGAAATATATATGTATTAACCACAATATGATATAGGAATCCTTTGCCATTTACAGCTGATCCACTTCTGGAAAAATGTGAAGAAAATGATATAAATCATCAAATTATAAGTCAACTCTGGACTTCCATCATATAGGGGTGATACGTCCCCAAACTGGCTTCTTTAAATGTTGATTATCATGGGTCCAGGGCACAAGGTGATGGAGGTTTCTGTTTGTCTCTGGGTGTGTCAACAAAGCATAGCGTCTTTTAAAAACAAATCACCCAGGGAAGCAAAGTTTCCTTGAAAATCACTCCCCTCTACAGACAGGCTCCAGGCTGGCTCAGACCCATGGTCATGTGGAGAGGTTGCTACATGGGCCTGGCTCTTCCTGTGTGGCTTCTCCTGGTCTCTCATGGAGCCCAGCAGGTCCCACTAGTAAGCCAGAATTATTATTTTCTGCCTTTTCTTTTTTGGCCCGGAACCTAAATGCCCTCTAAAGGACAAAGAGGTGCTAATGAATGGTGGCCTAAATGCCTTCTCCGATGTTCCTATTATATTCTGAAGATGGACTCAGCTTTGCTACCTATGACGTAGTAGGCTGATCTGAGGTGGTTGGTTGGGCAGGACTTGCTGCGCATTTGTGGGATGTGTGTATTTTACAGGTACAGTCATGCACCACATAACGACATTTCAGTTAACGATGAACTGCATATACTGCAGTGGTCCCATGAGATTATAATACTGTGTTTCGACTGTACCTTTTCTATGTTTAGACATATTTAGATACACAAATACTTAACATAGTGTTCCAATTGCCTACGGTTCTCAGTTCAGCAACATGCCGTGCAGGTTTGTAGCCCAGGAGCAATGGGCTATATCACAGAGCTGAGGTGCGTAGTAGACTATACAACCTAGGCTTGGGTAAGTGCACTCCGCGATGTTCACACAATGATGGAATCTCCTAATGAGGCATTTCTCAGAACATAACCCGTCATTAAGCTATGCATGAGTGTACATTTTTTTTCACCTTTTGGGCATTTTTGAGACACCTTTTCATACCTCACTCAGTGGACGAAGGACAAAACTCATTGGTTGTCAAGCGGCATTTTTGGGAATTTCTCTTGACCCTTGATATGGGACCCTGGGGCTGTTTAGAAGGTATGAGGCTGTTTTTCTGCTGCAGAGACTCTGCTGTGGTATGGGAAGGTGGTGCTCTGGCAGGGCACGAGGGACAGCCCGGCCAGGGAAGGAACAATGTCCCAGTACTGGCGTCTTTCTTCCCCACGGTATGGTCTATCCAGGAAAGGGTTTCCTGACTTACCTATTGGAGGCCATGGGATGCAGGGGGTCATTTAAGTTGAAGGCAAAGGTTTCATCCACTCTGAGAAGTCCCATGGACTTCTTAAGGAAGCATCCATTCTGGTCAGAATCCTCTCTCCCGTTGTTCTAACTCTCTGCCTGCACACCCAGATGCTCTTAATGGGAAAAGTCAAGGAAGGCAGGTAGGTCTTTGACCTAGACATAGAACTCAAATCTGTATTTTCAGCTCAGTCAAGGTCAGGGAGAGAAACAAGCCTTGATAGTAGGCATGTGGCAGATCAGACGGCTCCTGGGGCCTGCTTTAGAGAGTGGGATGAGCCATGATCCATGGATATTGATTCTCAATTTCAAGCTTAGCCCTGAGAATACTGCCCCATGGAGATCTCTGCTGATTCTGTTTCCTGGTGCTGCCCTCCTGGCTGGTGCTCTCAGGCCTTTTCCTTCTTATGCACTAAGCCACCCAAAAGAAGCTGAGAGCCTCATATATGACACTCGCAGCGCACCAGCTCTCTCTCTCTTTCCCCACACTCATTTCCCCACCCCAGAAAAATCAGCGCTGGTCTTGAGCATCCCTCGTGGCTACCATGTGACAGGCTGACAGGTGTTAAGACAGAGCTGAGAGCAGAAGGAGGAGACAGAGAGGGAGAAGTGAAAAGAGAGTGAAAGAGAAAGCAAGAGAAGAAACAAGGGAAAGTGAACCCGAGTCAGAAGACAGGAGGAGAGGAGACGAACAGGGTGGAGAGAGGAAGAAACAGAAGGGGAGAGAAGGGCGCTAATGTTAGTGTGGAGGACGGGGTACTACACCTTTCTGAAAACTCATATCCACCATGCGGGGGCCCATCATCTCAATGAAGTAATTCTTGTTTTTCTCATACGCCTCACCATCAATTACCTTGATGTGAACTGTTTTGCTGTGGATGGAAAAATAAGTATCATAAGCAAGGAGTAGGGTGGGGCCAAGTCAGCCAGGAGAAGAAACAGAAGAGAAGGAAACAGCAAAGTGTCCAAGCTTGCTGAACACCCCAGGGGCTTGGAGGACAGTGGCTGCCCGGGGCCCCTCCAGCCTCACGGGGGATCCTCCCGAGCTTCCTGTGGCTTCATGGCACGATCACATTCGGACACTGCAAAGAAAGAGCTTCCCAGCCAAAGGCTCTGGGTTCTAGCCCCGCGTATGCTGTGTGATCTTGGACAAATCAATTAACCGACATACAAACAGGAGGAGTAATGCTTACACCTTCCCTGGGGCGGTTATGAGAGCAATGAAACAATATACTCATAAAGGCTGGAGCATTAAGGTCCTCCCATAATATCTGCTTCCTTATCCCTCTTGCTTTTGGCACAGGACAGAATTTTTTGGCTTTCAAAATCAGCTGATGTTGATCCAAAAGGTTTATTTTATAATAAAAAGCAGAAAGGGAGGGACTAATTGGTCTGTGGAAACCTTGCCCAGAAATAATAGAATTTTTCCCTTTCTGCATGGCTGTGATGATCACAGGGGAGCCAGGAGGGCTGTTCCACCCGTGTCACACATTCTGGTAATTCACGGCGGGCCTCAAAGATTACTGATGTTTTCTCCAAAGAAGCTTCTGCAGTCACAGGGACACACTAGCCGGACCCCTTTAACTCTAGGGCACCCTGAATTATGATTAATTTCTAAGTTCTCCAATGATCTTGTGTCTAGCACAATTATATTGCTTTTTATGTTAAAAGGTGTTATTTTGTTAATGTAAATATTTAAAAATATAAAACAATTTTAGTAACCCAGCTTTGCATTTCTATCTTTCTTTTTTTTTTTTTCCTCTTTTTTAATATTACTGGCTTTAAAAACAGTGGTAGACCTGGGCCTCTCCAAACTACTGCTTAATGAGGGGACTTTTCAGGGCCAGACCCCAGTCAAGATGTTCTCCCTTTATTCTTTTTCATAAAGTAGGAATGTCTTTCCATGCTAGCTTGGGACAACATCTCTGCTCTCCCAGTCTTCCCCAAGTCACCATTAGAGCTTTGGATGTCTACACAGGCTCCATTGTCCATACTGCTGATCCCGCGAATCAGATCTGGGTCCATCACTCCTGAAGTGAATGCAACAGCAGTTACTAACACAGCCCTCTCCCCACCACCCCACCACTTACAAAGACAGACTCCAAGCCTTTGTCACTTGTCACACCCACCCCAGTCATAGAAAACCTGGCTAGCCACCATGGAGAGCGTGACTATTCAACTTGTGACTGGCCACAATGCTTTGGCCTTCCTTCTTCCAGGTAATGGAGACTGATGCCCTGTGTTCAAGTCTCACCTCTACCCCTCACTAGCTAGGTGACC
Source organism: Propithecus coquereli (assembly GCF_000956105.1). Lineage (NCBI taxonomy): Eukaryota > Metazoa > Chordata > Mammalia > Primates > Indriidae > Propithecus > Propithecus coquereli. The sequence continues at coordinate 10,485,538 of NW_012150840.1, forward strand.
TTGGGCAACTTGCTAAAGCTCTTCAAGTCTCATGTGTAGAATGGAATAGTAGTTCTGACTCTGTAGTGTTCTCAAATGAGATAATACATGTGAAGCTCTTGGCTCTTGTGCTCCCTACTAAATGTTTATTAAATAGCAGCCATTATTACTAAGAGTGACAACGACCCCAGTTTGGTGGCTTGAGAGTAATATGTAAGGGAATCTTACCATCTCCAGCCATTAAGTCAGAAAATAAGGGGAAATCAATAAATAGAATTGGTGACCCAAAAGGTGGTACAAGCTAGAAATAGAAGTCAGGTCAAGAAAGGTTTGGATAAAACAGGAATGATAGATCCCAAATGGGTTATTAGAGGGGCTGGGAATGTTAAGAGTGGTAACAGAGAGCACCTCTCCCATTCTGTCAAAGTCTGGCCTGTGCCCCCATCAGCGATGAGCTCTGCTCTGGGTTGGACAGACCACATGTCCTACAACATGGCGTGGTTTGTGCTTGTTTTGATTTTTAGTGAGCAGATAAAGAGAAGAAGATGCCATTGACATCTTGGTTGGGGACAACAGAGATGAGGACAGCCACAGGAGGAACCCAGGTTAGCTAGCTGGAACCACCAGGGTGGGATGGGAGGAGGAGGCAGTGTGGGATTCTGCCACTGAGATCACTCCTGGGGAAGGCAGCATGTCTGTTTGAACTTAAGGTGTTACCTTGCCTGGAGGCTAGAGAAATCCCTTCCAGCTCTTGAAAACTGAGAAAGTTCCCACTTCTGCTCAAGTCACAAATGAGGCCACAAGAACATTTAAATTTAGTAAGAGTCACCAGCCAGGTCTTGAGTTTCTCTTTCCAAACTTGTTCCTCCCCCATTCAGTCAATGACACCATCATCTACCAAACTGCTCAAGCCCCACATCCAGAGTCACCTGACTCCTTCCTTTCCCTCACTCATCCCCCGACCACCTTGCCCTGTCCCGAGCATATTCAATTTACCACACCTTTCCCGGTGCCATCAGAGCCTAGATCCGGACACCATCGCTTCTCCCTTGGACTCTGCAGTATCCTCCTAAGAGATTTCCCTGCTCCTGCCTTTGTCCTCCTCATTCAATCCCTTCCCCACATCACAGCCAGGTTATCTATTAAATATGCAGTTCAGGTCCTATCATCCCCCTGTGATTGGAATAAATGCAAAGCCCTTACTGTGGCCTATGGGAGCTTGCTCCATCCAGCTGCTGTTGGCCTCTCAGATCTCACTCATAATGTTCTCCCCCTGCTCATGGGGCCCAGACACGCTGGTCTTCCTATTCCTCAAATCAAGCCCGTTCCTACATAGGGCATCCCCATGCTATTCCCTCTGCCTGGGACAGTCTTCACCCGGGTTTGTGCTGATCCTTGTCCTCAGTAAACATCCCTTCCTCAGAGAGGCCTTCCCTGGCCACCTTATCTCGAGGTGGTCACTTTCCATATCATCACTCTGCTCGTTCCCTTCAGTGCACTTACTGCAGCCTGAAGGTAGCTGGTTAGTTTCTCATTTACCGCCTGTCTGTCCACATTAGTGTGTAAGCTCCACGAGGACAAGGGACTTGTCTGTCTTATTTGGCACCGTGGTCCAGTGCCCCACCTAGCACCTGGCATGTAGGAGGCCTCAATCAGGACTTGCTGAGTGACTAGTGGTGAATTTCTAACACAAGCAGAATGAATCTACTCTGCCTTTTTTGCAGTAAAAATTTAAGTCATTAGGGAGAAAAAATATTTTGAAGGCTACTTTCATGAAATGCCTAAGGATTCTCAGTGGGACAAAGAAGCCAGAAGCCCAGTAGCATCAAACCTTGACCCTCGGCTCACATAAGCTACAATGTTTATCCATTCTGCAGAAGATCTCTCCAACACCCCGGGGATCTAACTCATTGGTTCAGGTAAGGGGTTTTGAATCCTTTGTCCCCCCATTCCCAATTCCTCCTTCGATCACAGTGGCAGTTACTGAGTGGTCATGGGGGCAGCTACTCCTAGAGCCAGTAACGCTGTCAGATGCTCCAGGGCCTGCACCTGCCTCTCCTCCCAGCCTTCCACAGCATACAGCATTGCCAGGTAAGACCTGGCTGTACTGCTTGGAAAAGACGCTCCCAAGAGATCTCCCACCAACAACCCAGAAGGGATTAGGAATGCATTTCTGGGCTGTCTGGCTGGCCTTGCAAAACATTCCTTTGCATCGAGGACATCCAGTTCCAAATCAGCCTCTGGTCCTCAGGGTACTGCAAAGGGAAGTGTTCTCTTTAGCTATTGCGTTCCTTTGGAGTGAAAGAGGGAGTAAGCAGCATTTATGAGTTGAATGGATGAATAATACATTGGAGGAGGATGCTGTGAGTTTCACTTTATAAAGGAAGGACGAAATCCAAGATAATACTATGCCTACATGGTTTTCAGCACCATGAGAAGAACTTTCTTATTTCATCCTTCTGCTGTATTAACATAAGTATTATTATTACTTCCTTTTTAAAGGTAAGAAAATAGATGCTCAGAGAGGTTAAGTAACTTGCTCAGAGTCACACAGCTAGCAGGCAGCAGAGCTAGGATTTTAGCACATGTCCTTTCCTACTCCTATAGCTTTTTTCCTACAAGCAGGTAGATAAGCTCTTGGCACCATTCCCAAGCTGCCACCACAGTGAGGAACCACAGAATTCCCCCATTGAAATTCTGGCAGTGTAGGCAGGTAATAAGTGGCTCTGCCTCTGCATTGCATTGTGAGTAGGTGGCCTCCTAACCCTTTGGCCCTCCCATGCCAGAAATAATCTCTAAATACAGGCTGGGCTTCTGACTCGGTGACCTTTTCCCTCCCGATTCCTACTAAATGACTCTTCACCATATCAAGAAGGGTTCCCTTTCATCACTTCTAAATGTATCCTTGCTGCTCCAGGCCAGCTCTTGTTCACAAAACTGCCTTGATCTGGAGCAGCAGGACAGAGCTGGTGGAGGAGCAGCGAGCCTTTCCATGGAGCTTTCAGAAGCCTCACGTCTCTGTGTTGTGTTTTTCTTGTTGTCTGCTTTATCTCCCCAGTTGGTTGCCGCCTGCCCCCATCTCTTCCCTTGCTAGGCTTCTGACTCTGTGACCTAGGCAGACCCCCCCGCCCCTCCCCTGACAGCCCAGCACTGACACTCTCCCAACCCCTCCTCCGAGGTCTGGGGAAAAGGCTCCTGTCTCAAGAGAAGGCTCAGGATGCTCTAATTGATTTTCTCTTGAAAATAAGTGTGTCCTGGGCTCCCTGAAAACCATGTTTCTCAAACTTGCATGTGCACGTGGATCACCCAGGCATCCTGTTCACCTGCAGACTCTGACTCCGCAGAGCTGGCGGGGCGGGGGGCGGGGCCCAAGAGTCTGCCTTCCTCACCAGGTCCCAGGGGATGCAGATGCTGCTGCTCCACGGCCTGACTCTGTGGAGAAGTTTCTCTGGCTCTGCTAAAAACGTAGGGAAAGGAGAGCTGCTGCTCAAATGCTACTGCTAGTCAGGGCGTGGGGGGCTGGAATCAGAGTCTAGCATTTCAGCCAAAGGCTGGACTGATTAGGTCAATTCTGACACTACATTTTGAGAGGGACATTAGAGTACACCCAGGGTAGGGTGACTAGGGTGATGAGGAGTCTAGAAACCACACTTCAAATCAGTTTACTTATACTTACCTGATGCTTACTTTGTGCTAGGCATAGCTCTAAGCATTTTACTTCTATTAAGTAATTTAATCCTCACAACTAACCTGTGAGGTAGGTATAGGTCAGGCAAGGTGCTATGTTCTCTGTATATGTTAATATTATCTCATTTAATCTTTACAATAACCTACGAGGTAGGTACTATTTTTATCCACATTTCCACAGATAAGAAACCAGATAACCAGAAAAGTTAAGACACTAGCCCGAAGTGAAAACTAAGTAAGTGGCAGAGCTGGGATTTGAACTCAGTGTGGCTCTAAAGACTGTGCTTCTAACTAGTGGGGTCTGATATGTGGATCCAGAGGAGAGATGTCCCCTGGGAGACATGGTGCCCACACCAGATGGTTCTGGGGCTGTCACGGGTGCTGCTTCCAAAGGGCTAGGACGTCCGGCTGGCAGTTCCAGGGAGGTGGACTGCACCCCTTCCATGTACCATTACATCAGTGGGATGAACTGCTTATAAGGAAGCGATTGTCTCGTTTCTGCTGGTATTAAAAAATAGGATAATGACCATGCATGAACAAGGCCGTGGAAAGGATTCCAGCATGTTCTGGGAGGTCAGGTGGATGGCCTCTAAAGAGCTATACCCAGTGGTGAGCTAGCTGGTAAAGCAGCTCTCTGGGAATAAAAAGGAACCCTGATTTGGAGTTTTTGCCTTCCACGGTGAAAATACTCTCCCTGTGGTCGATTTCAAGCTGGTTAACAGTCTAACAATCAACTTGCAAAATTCCTAAACATTGAAGAATCAGCTCTTGCAGGCTGGTAGGCGCCTGCTCCAGCACACCACTGACAACATCCGATTCCACCCAAATGTCTGGGAGAAGTTATGATGGGAGAAGTTATGATGGGAAAAGGTAGTTTGGATTGATTTGCAAATTATGTTGCCACGTGCCACCGTTTGCTCAAAGTGGGTACATATCTGAAAAAATGAAGTATGAATGTGCTTATTCAAAAAAGCCTTAAAGATTTGGCTTTTTAAAGGATTGTGGGTAGGTAGGGAGGCTGTGAAAGGCAGAATTTCTAAAATGTTCCACCAAAGATGTCCTACCCCCATCCCTGGAACCTATGAATATGCTGAGATATCACCTCCGTAATGTTACATGGTACAGGATGTGATATGGCACCATTGCTGACCTTAAAATAGAGACATTGCCCAGGCAGGACTGATTGAATCACATGGGCCCTTGAAAGCAGAGAGCTTTCTCTGGCTAAAGAAGAGGAGGAAGCCAGAAAGATGTGAGGCATGAGGATGATTCCACATGCGGCTTCGGTTTGAAGATGAAGGGTATCATGGGAGAAGGGATAAAGGCAACCTCTAAGTGCAAACAGTGGTCCCTGGTTGACAGCCAGCAAGGAAAAGGAGATCTCAGACCTAAAGCCACATGGAATTGGGTTCTACCAATAATCGGAATGAGCTTGGAACCAGATACTTCCCCAGAGCCTCCAGGTACGATCCCAGCCTTGCTGACACCCTGATTTCAGCCTTGTGAGACCTTAGGCAGAGAACCCAGTCAAGCCTGCCTGGGTGGTTGTGAGCTACAGAAACTGCAGGTAGTAATAAATGGTTATTGTTTTAAGCCTCTACGTTTGTGACAATTTGTTACACAGCAATAGACCACTAATATGGGAGGCTTATTTATTTTATGGAGGCAGGAACTGAGCCAGATGATCTCTTGGAACTATCTTGCGGCATCTATTTTGTAGTCAGAATACTTTGTCCCAGTGGAAGGGTCCTTTGTGCAAAGTAGATAAAGGATACAGCCCTGAAGATAAACAGCTTGACAAGGACAGGGGGCCTCTCTCTGGCTTACATAGCACCTTGCCACGGGGCAGGGCTTGGTGTGGAGAACACTGGCTGGATTTTAGCCTCAACTTCAGGGGCTTTATGTAGCACACAACCTGAACAACTGTATGCAGCAACCTTGATGGGCAGACTCTTGCCTGGTGCATGATTCTACATACATGCCTGACCCACAGGCATATAGGACAGGCTGAGCACAGAGATGGATCTCACTGAAGAATTTTCTGCAGTTTGAGGGGATGGTCAGGTAGGCGGGAGGATGACCAGAAAGGGAGGGATGAAGTGGGAGGGAAGGGTGTATGGGTGCGTTGGGGGAGAACGCACAGGGTCCCTTTGTTTTGGTGTCTATTCTGAACTCTCCTGATGAGGCCTCTGCCACTTGCAGCTTCTCTGCTGGACTGATCTAAAACCCACGAGGGTGTGGCTTGCCCTGGGCAAAGCGTAGGAACACTGTCTCTATTGATGATTAAGACCTGACTGCTGGGCATGAGTGCAGACCCACAGAGATGAGGATTTGATTCTCACTCTGTTTGTTCCGGAAGGTCTGGGCACATAACTGGGCATCACAGCCCATGGTTGGCTCCTCTGTTCTCCTAAATATCCATGTTCGCAGCTCCTAAAGAGCTTGTTACCGGTGGCTAGAGGGAAAAGGGCATCTGAGATAGATAACTGCATGATTACAGACCTAGACTTTGGGATATGATTAGAGACAAGGAGGTGCCAAAAGCCCCAAGGGGGCCACTTCTCTCTCTCACAAAGGTCAGGGCAAAGTTTCTGATTTTTAGAAAAGCAGTCTTCTAAAGTAGGCACCTTTCCTTTTGAAGGCTGTCATGCCTTGCAGGGAAGCTCTACAGGAGAGAAAAGATTTTAGATCACAAATTTTTATCCTCTCCTTCCTTTCTTAGAGGATACAGACTTAACCCTTCATCCTAGGAACTGGAAGCTCTTTTTAATGTCCATCCACCCATCCATCCACCCATCCATCCACCCATCCATCTCTGCAATCCTGTCTTTTCAAATTTGTCCACACAAGCTCTGCACTTCAAGATTCCTCATTATGCCCACAACATGTCATCCCTCTGCTCACCCTGGAGATCCTTCCTTCTTTCCTTCCTTCCTTCCTCCTACCCATCCACCCATCCACCCATCCACCCCTGTATCCATTCATCCCTCCCTCCACCCCTCCCTTTCATTCGATAAATATTTATTAAGCACCTAATACATGTCAGGCGTGATTATCAAGCAGGGAAGGCACGATTTCTGCCTTTAAAGAGTCTTGTGTGTAGTGGAGAGTACACATTAATTAATTAGCCAAGTAATTAGAGCGAAGTGTGATAAGTGTGACAATAGGGGACCAGCAGGGCTGGGGACACACCTGGTCTAGAATAAGGATATCAGGAAGTCTTTGCAGAGGAAGGGATATTTCAGCAGAGGCCTGAATGATGAGTCAAGTTGGTTTGGTTAAGAGGAGCAGAGTCTTCCAGAGAGAGGGGACGACATGTATAAGAAGCTTGCTGGTGAGAAAGTACACGGTGGCTTCAAGGGGGACAAAATGAGTTCAGTTTGTGCTGAGGAGTTGGGGACGGCATACCCTCCTCTCTATCTTGCCAGGTCCCCCTTGCCCCACTAAAATAGAGTCCAGGGACTTCCTGGGTCTGAGAGGATGTTCCTGCACATCCAGCCCATGCTGACTTTCCTACATTGTGGCGTTGCACTAAATTAATCATATCCTGCCTGAAGCATTTCCTGGTTGCTTCTTGGGTAATTGTTTTGCCTCCTGGGCTAGCCTATATTTCAGGGGCTTGGAATATGTCTTACCCCCAGCTCCTCTGCTGTGCTTAGCCCAGCTCTAGGTACAGAGCTCTGAAAAAAATGCTTATTGGATACATGGTCCCTGATTCATCCACCCATCCATCTACCCACTCGCTCAATATTTATCAGAAGGATGTTCCTACAGTCATGGAACTTACAGTCAAGTGGTGTGTCCATGTACAGAAAATAGCCCTTGGTCTCTCCCCTTTGTTTGCTCGAGTGGAATTTCCATGGGGCAGGAGGCAATATTAAGCCCTAGACAATTTCTTGTCTCTGTGGAGGGAACCAACTTATTAACATTCCTCAGGCAGCTAAAATAATTCTTAGCTTGAGTATAGGAACAAAATTCCGGAAGGCTCCTGAACTTGACTATTGCTTGTGGCTACCGAGCAAAGATAAAAGTATGTGTATGTGTGGGTGTACTCACGCCTGTGGGAGAAGGAACGTGCTTAACCATTGTCTCATTACACTACCCCTGCTAGGACAGCAGCTCTCAACTCTTTAAGCTCTGACAAAGATTCCTCTCCCTTTTTGCTGTCCTATGGTGGAGAGGAGTACATCATATTCCTGACTGTGTGTGTGTGCATGTGAGTAGGGGTATAATGGGATGGGGTGAAGGTAGGGAACATTTCACTAGACATTAGAGGGAGAATCTGGCCTTCTTGAAAGTAGTCTCTGTAGGGGCATTGCCTACTTATTCTCAAAGGAGAATTACATTTCCATTCTCCATAGCAGGGGTCTGTGCAGGCTTCAGCTCTACATGTGACTCAGTTATTTACGGCCCCATTTGGGCCCCAGGTTTGCCCTGACTCACCCACAAGGGAGTGGGGCCGGGGAAGGGAGGAATATTTGCCACCCCAATTCTCTCCATCTTCTGAGTCAAGAGGGGAAGTAAGAAAACACCAGTGGTCTGGGAATAAATGGATGCCGTGCCGTGAAGTTGATAAATCTCCTTCTTGGAAAGGCAGTAAGAATAATCTATAAAATCATTTTATTTAACAGTGTGTCTGTTCCCTGCCCTGAAAAGAACAAGTGGCCGGCTATCTGATTCATGGCTTTAGAGATGTTGGGTCTCTCTGTCTTGCTTTCTCTCTCTGTTGGGGATCTCATTTTAAAAGAATGATTTTGACCCAAGCAGAAAGGAGGGAAGTTTGTATTGTATAAACATGAAATGTTGAGTCCAAGAAAAACCTTCTAATAATAGAAAGAGAGAGGAGGTGGTTCTTCAGGATCCGAGTCAAACACAGTCAAAGCTCCTTGTCTTCCATCTTAAACCCCTGTCCACTAGAGCACTTACAGAGCCCACATTTCTGGTGGATAATTTCTAGAGATCTCCATAAATAGCAAATCCAGGGAAGATTGCTGTCCCTGGGCTGGGAAGAAAAAAAAATACTTCAATTAGAGACTTAACTACATGGAAGATTAGCTGATTTTATAGACACTTTCTTGGCTGAACCAATCAGGGACTAAACCAAGGCAGAGCTACAGCGCTGCACATCTGCACTGAGCTGCAGGCACACGGAAGTCAAGAAGAATGCTGCTCCCTGGTCTTGTGCAATGCAGTGGCCCTGGATGACAGAACAGCACACAGGTTGCATGTCAGCTACTGTTATCATTTATGATATGTTGAATTATAGGTCCCAAAGGGGTAGTCAGAAATTTCCACCTTCTAAATGACCTCTTTTCCAGTTCATGGTTCTTCCCTTCTTCTCCTAGTCAAATGAAAAATTCTTATTTTGCACTGTCTAGAGACAAAATGGGGCCCAGGCTATCAAAGTCTAGGAGCCAGAGGGCCTGAGTCCTAGTCCCAGCTCAGCTGTAGGAGTGGTGAATCCTTCGCTCTCACGTGAGAATCTAGCCTACTGCTGGTTTCACACAACCTGGTGATCTTGAGAGGAACATAGTAGGCCAACATCTTGGGGAATAAAGTTTAAAAGCAGAAGCTGAGATTTTCACAAAAGGGGAGAGGAAATTTCCCCAGCAGAAATCCTATTTCCTTTACATTTAAAAGTCTGAAGTTCTCTGACAGTCAATGCAAAAGGTTGATGTAAATAAACAATATTTTAATGCAAAGATTTTTTTTTTTTGACACAGGATCTTGCTCTGTTGCCCAGGCTGCAGTGCAGTGGTGTGATCATAGCTTGCTATAACCTTGAACTCCTGGGCTCAAGTGATCCTCCTGGCTCAGCCTCCTGAGTAGCTGGGGCTACAAGCATGAGCCACCACTCCTGGCTAATATTTTTTTTATTTTTATTTATTTATTTTTTGGTACAGACAGCATCTTGCCATGTTGCCCAGGCTGATCTTTAACTCCTGGCCTCAAGTGATCCTCCCACCTCAGCCTCCCAAAGCTCTGGGATTACAGGGCTGGGAGCCACAGTGCCCAGCCAGTGATTTTTAAAAGTCAGAATTAATGCAAAAAAAAAAAATCCATGATGAACAAACTATGAAAATTGTAAATAAAGCCATGTTCCTATCCTGCACTTGCATGACTCACCTCACTCACCTCACCCTAACCCTAACCCTAGTTAGATCTCTCTAGTGGTCATTTGATGTCTTGTGGTATCATGGAAAGAATGTTACACTGTGAAAAGACATGAGTTTGAGTTCTGCTGCTGTTACTTTCTTGCTGCAGGTTCCCCTAAGCCATTGGTTCTCCCTGAGCCTATACAAGGAAGACAAGAGGCTCTATTCCTCTTTTGGTATTTTTATGGGTAATGATATGAGCAAAAAACCACCTCTTGTTTTTAGAAACTACAGGTCTCATTCAAGTGTGTATGTGTGTATGTGTGTGTGTGTGTGTTTATTTAATGTAACTAGGACTCCTAGTTCGCCCTGCAGAGCTAATCTCTTAAGTCTTTCAGGAAGCCAGAGAACATCCTCAACCTTTCAGTCTATCAGTTCTTCACTGCACCACTCCTCATTCGTCCCTCCTCTTCCTCTTCCTCCCCAGAGGAAGTACCCGCCCTTCATAAGAGCTCAGCTCCCCCTCCCATGTGGAGGCCAGATCTCCACACGCTCCCTATTTTTAGACAACAGGGAGGGGATGGGAGGAGGGTGGATTGTCTTCGTTGAGAATATGGTCTTTGAACTGCACTCTGGAGAGATGGTGGCCCAGCCTCTGCCTCCCTGCCCTAGCCAGGCTTGTGTGAGCTGCACGCACTCCATTTGTCAGCATTGTCTCATCTGCTGGGACCCCGTTCCCACCGCCACACCGCTCTACTGAAACCACTGTCACCGCTCACCAGCACTCCTGCAATAGCCGCCTAACTTGTCTCCCTGCTTCCATTGCTCTCATCCTGTTACAGTCCTTTCTTCTCTCAGTACCCAGAATACTTAAAAAAAAGTTCTTTTTAAAGAAAATCATAACATGCTGCTCCTCTACTTAATCCTTCCATAGGTCCCCATTGCACTTCTAATAAAATGGAAACTACATAATCCAGCTGAAGAATTCTGAAGCTTTAGCATGCTCAGAACCATCTGGAAGGCTTGGTAAAACACAGAGTGCTGATTCAGCAGGTCTGGGAGGGGCCTGAGAATTTGCATTCCTCACAAGTTCCCAGGTGCTGCTGATGCTGCTGGCTCCAGAATCACCCTGAGAAATGCCGATCAAGCCTGCAAAGCTCCACCTTGCTGCCCCTCCACTCATCGTCCACCACTTTTCCTCCACCCATCCCGCCCTACCAATACTTGCCTTCTTTCTGTTTTCTCAAATGCATCTGCCTCAGGGCCTTTTCACTACCTGTTTCCTCTGCCTGGAACTTTCCTTCTCCAGATATCCTCATGATCAGGTTCTTTTTAAATGTCTCAGCTTAGGTGCCACTGCACTGTCTACCCAATCCGATCAGCCCTCCAACTCCTCTCCATCAAATCATCTTGTTTCATCTTTATCTTTTTTATTTATTTATCTGTGTATGGTCTGTTTCCTCCACCAGAAGAAAAGCTCTATGAGAACAGGAACCTTATCTGTCTGATCTGTCTTGTCTCTGGCACATAGACATGTTTGTTGAATGATTGAATGATTCATGGATACCAGTGGGTGGTGGAGCCAGACTTTGTACCCAGACCTGTCTGACTGCAGGGCCCACTGACACTCAGCATGTGATTACTGATGGGGATACCGAGGCAGACTCCTGGCTGGTCTCCCTGACTCCATTCTTGCACATAATACTCCCTTCACAGCACTATTATTATATTAGGCTACTCTTACGAAAAGATCACTCTCATAGCTCCCTTTTCCCTTCCAAAACAAGTCTAAACTCCTTTTTCTGGCCTTAAAAACGTGCATGAGAAGAGTCACCTTGGCTAGAATCCTGGCTCTGGTGTCACTTCAATTATTCAGTGATGACTTTAGTTAAGCACATTCTCTGTTGTTCCTTCCTGTGACTGATGCCATGAGAATAATTATCCATTTGATCATTTGTGGTTAAGAGCATTGGCCTTAGAATCAGAGATATCTGGATGCAATACTTACAAGTTTTAGGGCTTATGGCAAATTAATTAATTTCTATGAGCCTCAGTTTCCTTAACTGAAGCTGGATGCAGTAATAAAACCCACCTCATAGGGTTCTTGAGAAGATGAAATGAGATAATGCAAGTAAAACCCATATTATAGTAACTGGCACAGAATAAGCAGTCATAAATGTCATTTAATTTGATGATGGGCTGTTTAAGTTATAAGAGGATTCTCCCCCCTAATTCCCAGGATAGGGTCGGAAGAGGGTGAGACAATGAGAAGTTTGATAGGTGCTGATTTGGGACCAGGCAGGGTATTTTTGGAGCTCTGTGGTCTGGTCTGAGGAAGAATGACAGACAAAGTGGTGTGCCTTAGAGGGGCTGAGTTTCCTCAACACCTTTCCTCATTTTCGTATCACTGCATATTGGTCTCACCCTGTCTTAGGAAGGTTGTTTGGAAATCGGGGTCATCGTTCCCCTGTACCTGCTGCTGCCCCAGTGGTAGCCGAATGTTTTTCGAGGGATAACCTTCCCCCATGATCCCACACTCTCTGCTCCCTCCTAGGCGGGAGCCCTAGCGCGATTACAGAGCAGTTCGTTTGCCTATTTTAATCCCATTGGTTAGAGACATATGGGTCTTCAAGGGTCCTGTTTTAGCTCCAAGGGGAATGTGTGGAAGAAGCAATGGTATCACCTTCTACTATTGAGGGCATCTCAAAGTTGGATAAAGAAGTCCTCCATGGATGGCACAGTGTGTAGAAGCAGGAATTGAATTACTTCCTTCTAGCCTGATCCTGGCTGCTCTTGTTGACAGATAAGCCCCTCACTCATGCTCTTTTCTTTTCCCAGAATCTGATTTTTATGGTCCCAGAGCCAATTTCTCAAGTTGCCTTTTCACTCTGCCCCCGTTGCAGTGACTTCTGAGCTCTGCTCCCTTACGCTTCTGGCCGGGCGGAGCGCAGTGGTGGAAGAGGGTCTGTTTCCCTCTGTGAACACGTCTGCCCTTCCTCCCACTCCACCTCTCAACTCTGTTCAGGGGCATGAGGAAGGTGTGCAGTCAATACTCATTTCAAGCAGGACATTTACATATTCCTGCTGAAGGAGAAAAAATGAGCTTGAGAAGCCTAGATTTATAGAGAGGTGAGGATCAGCTGACAGGAGCCAGCCCAGAAAGGCTCTGGATCCCGCAGTTCAAAACGTGTTTGTTTATACTACACATCTGGGGGCCGCTGCCTTTCTGATGACATTTGGGACACGAAATAGGCAGGCAGAGCCGTTCACCTGAAACAAAGGCAGTGACACTCCAGGGTGATAAGAGAAAACACAGTGACCGTGACCGTAATATAATACTTTTAAACTTCTACATCTGCCTGGAAGGCCTTTAATCAAGGATTTTAAAGCGCTTTCTCCAGATCTTGCCCATTCATCTTTACCACATGCCTGGGAAATAGCTGGCAGGTAGGTAGCAGAGCACTAAAAATAGGGTAACATATCATTACCTTTGATGCGAGCACGATGTATTTAGACAGCATTTTCTCTGAAGAACTAAAGGGCTCCACACACATTATATTATCTAATTCTAACTTATTCATACAACATCCCCCATATTTGCTGCCTTGCCTTGGAAAGCTTTGGATCTGCAGAAATTCACAACTTTAAAGTCTACTCCTTCCCCTCCCACACCTACATAATTCACAGGCACGTAAGTAGCCAATACCACAGCTTGATCACCTGCCTTCTCCAAATATCACTGTGAGACGGGCACCCTCAGCACACACGTTCAGTTTTATGTCAGTGATACCAAGAGCTGTAGGAAGGAGATGTCATAAATTTCCTTACTGTCAGCTTTCATTTGGGTCTAGTTTGTTGGGTTTTTGAAGCCTCACTTGTATGGCTATCAGAGGGACTTCATGTTTATTATGAAGACACAGGGTCGGGAGTGGATCTATAAGGCATGCTGGTTATACAAGCCCATGGCTGAGACTAGCTCAGTCTCTCTCTTCACCTTGACAATGCACATCACCTTTAACATTGCCCAGTGGATTTCTTTTGTTTGTAAGAGCTTCTGTATTTCTCTTCCACTGAAATCATCACTGTTATGTACTCATAGTACATGTTACAGTATAAAGAATTCGTCACTTGTATAATTGTCTTCTCATCTGTCCTCCCCACTAGCCTAAGCTTTGCAAGGGAAGGGGCTGTTTTCGTTTCCATTGTCACCGTATCTCCAGAGTTGAGCACATGTAAGATGCTTAATAAATACGTTGCTGAACGAGTGAGGGAACGAGCGATGGTACGAATCACGGTGGACGTTCTCTGATTTCGGGCTTCTAACCATGCCCTGTTTCCACTGGTGTAAGTTCCATTTCAGGACATCGTAATGGTCTCCACCCCCACACGATCTCTTCATGCCCCTGGGAAATGCAGCCTCCCCCTCATTTTCCTCAGCCCTCCAGGGGCTGCTTGGAAAGAAGCCATATATTTGGCCTAAGTCATCCAATAACTTAGTTGAGCTCTGGACTCAGATTGTTTGTATGACCTGCTCAAAGAGGTCAGTGCTTCCAGCAAAATCTCTCACCTGCACCTGTCCGTGAGGTATGGAGGAAAAACTCTGAGATCGCAGAAACTTGAGTTAACATTTTAGTTCTATTGCTTATAGCTTTGCGTCCTTGGCCAAATTCCTAACCTTTCTGAGATGGTCATATCCACATCCGGTGGCAGTGCGGGTTACGTGAGAAAGCACAGGCAGCAGGAGCAGTAGACAACTGTTTCCTACCCCTCCTTTCTATCCTTGACCCCTTCCTTGGACCCATCCTCCATCCCGGCTGCCAGTTATCCTTTGGATGCTTCTAGCTGTCACGCCCTAGGTTTTAGGCTCCATGCTGGAAGTGTTGAGACTCAGACTATATTTAGATGCCTCAGCTCTTTTATTTTTTTACACTGCTGTGTTGCTATGGTGATGGTGGAGAGGGGAGAGGGAGGACAGCTTGGAAGGAAGGATGGAGCTCAGCCATGAGGACCAGTGGCTCTGACCATGGACTGTTCCTGGTAAGCTGGTGGTCTCCAAGGAGACTCACCTGTGCATTCCATCAGGAGATGCTGCAAGGAGATAGGAGGACGTGCTGCCTAGTAAAGGCTCTCAAGAAAAGGGGCTACAAAGAGGACTGATAGCTGAAAACTGTTCACTCCACTAGTCCAGATACAGCCCTAACTCCTGGAGCCTTCATCAAGTGGCTTCTCTAGCAATCAGGTCAGGAGACAGCAGCCAATGGGGTAGGGTGGAGGAATGACATCAGTTATGTTGGAGTTCAGAAGATGCTCAGACAAGACTCCTTCCCGGGAAGAAAGTCCCGTCTCCATGCCATGGCCCAGGCTTGTCATGGATTTAGTCCACAGGGAAACCAAAGTCACATAAGGGCAAAAAAGGGGAAAAGGCGCCTTTGTGTGCAGAACTCCATATACTTGCTGGATTTGAATGTGGGCACAGCAGGCTCCAAGCTAAGGATAAAAACTTGCACTGGAGAATGATCCAGCGTTCCTAAAGCTGTTACTCACACATCATTTCGCTGGGTCTTCAAAATGGCCTGGTGAAGTAGGATTATCTTTACATGAGGAGATGACACAGATAGGTTGGAAACTTGCCCAATGTCACACAGCTGATAAATAGCAGAGTGGGGAATTGAACTCAGGCCACTTGGACTCCAAATCTAATGTTCTTTCCAGTATACCAAAGACTACCAAAAACAATTTTTTAAAACTGAAGAAAATTTATGGGAAGAAGAAAGCCTACAGCGAAATATAACCAAACAAGGCAGACAGAAGCAGAGCTGCTGCAGTCGAAGCGACGGGTCTCTCTTGGACAACCCTCCTCCCATTTCATCTGCAGGAAGAGAGAGTTCTAGGCAGCTCTTCTCCACATGTGGTGGTCCAAGTTCACATATTAGAAACACCTGGAGTAACCATAAAAGTGCCAATTCCAGGTCCTGGTCCCAGATTCTGACGCAGTAGATATGGGGTTGTTTGCATTTGAACAAACACCCAGGAGACTCTGATCAATACTAATTTAACTGGAACTAGCAACTCTTGACTCAGAAAATTGGGAGATGGAACATAATTGCATGGCCTCTCTTTTCCTATCTAATTTCTCAAGCTCATTTTTAGCAGTCAGAAGTCAGACATCCCCAACAATCAGGCTGGATTGTTTTGTGAAGTGTTCCAACTGCCCTCTGGGCCTCCGTCAGTGGCTGAGCCCTGGGCTCTAGTCTACGAAGGGAAGGTTGTCAGGGTCCAGATGCAGCCACAGCCATTGTCTGACCTTGGTGGGATCATTGTTGTGCCTAACGGAGTGGATGTCTGTACAAGGAGGCTCTCAGTGGAGGGCAGGGAGGAAGGACACCACATGCAAGAGCACAGAAGGGATGTTTATCACATGAAAAGTCCCAAAGAAGCATGTGAGATTGGGACTGAAAATATATTTATTGGCCAAGCACAAAGTCTGGAAAATTATGCAGGGAAATGAATGCTTGATTTCTCATGCATCAAAGGGTTGAAAGAATCTTATAACAAAGGAAGGAGGTTCTGAAGGTGCTGTTAAAGATAGAAGTCAGGGTTGGGCTAAGATTTTTAGCTCCTCTAAACTCTGAAGATCTTGGGATGTTCCCCTCTTTATAATAATAGCTTCTTATGGACCACGCATTGTGCTTTACACAATAATTCATTTAACCCTTCCCAGAACCCTATGAGGTACTATTAGCATTTCTATTTTGCAGATGAGAAAACTGAGGCTGTTAGAAGTTAAGTAATTTTGCCCAGAGTCACCTGGCTAGGAGGTGATGCAACCAGGATTTGAGCCCAGTGGTCTGATTCCAGGACCTATGCATACTCTTACCTAAAACTGATGCATGGAATAAGGGTAAATAGTCCAACTAAGTTCCCAGGATGAGATTTTTTAAAAATACATCAAATTATTTCAAAAATTTTGGGGGGGGATGACCCTACTTTAGCTGATGCTTTTGGGTAATCCAGCACCAGATAGGTGAAGGAATGTCTCCAAGAGGGTTATTTTCCCAATTTTTTCCTTTGCTGCTTCCTGCTCTTTCAGTAGATTGCATTTTTTTCTATTTTTTTTACGAAATTCTATTAAAACATCCATAACAACAAAGGACCACAGTATATTTATTATGTAAGCCCTGCCTCCAAGGCAAAGCTAAGATCCCATCTCCTCCAGAAACCTTCCCTGGTGACTCAGGCCCTTTCCCTCCTCCAAACCTGGTCTTATTTCCAGTCTGTAGCTACCATCAGGCACCCAGCGCCCACAGCTTCTGTCTTCACTCATCCTCACTGTCCTGTGAACCCCGTTGGGGCAGGACCATGTCAGGCACCTCCCTGTTTCTCCAGCGCTCGGCAGAGTGAGGTTAACTTAAGCCATGGAGCATTCCATATGGGGTCAATAAGTTGAACCAAAGGGAAATTAAATTGAAGGAGACCAAGGAGTTGTGGCACAGAGGGAGGTGAGAATGGGCAGCCCAAATTCACCAGCATTCTGAGTAATTTCAATACTGGTGGAAATGCTCTTGAATATATTCATTTTTTCCCCATTTGTACCAATTTTCTGGGGTCAAAACTTACCCTTCTTGCCTGCCTATGAGCCTTACCTAGGAATTCTGAAGGTAACAAGATCAGTGTATGAAGATGGGCCATTTCAGTGGTCCAGGTGTATTACAATATGGGAGAGAAGTTAAGAGCAGAGATCTTGTAGTCAGACTGCCCCATATTTAAGTCATGACTCTCCCACTTATAGCTGAATAACACAGGGAAAATCACTTTTTTAAGCCTCTGTTTTCTCACCTGTGAAAGGATGATGTGAGAATTAAGTGAGATACCCTCCTGCAAATTTCTTAGCATAAATTACTGAATATATACTCATTGCTGTTGTGATTGTTGACAACACTACTGCCATTAATCCCTGAATCTGTTTTAACTAAAAGATCCTGAATAAGATCACAGCATTTGGTTACTTTCCAAGACGGAGGTGGTACCTCCTCTGCTTAGACATCTTTATTTCACAAACTTTTCTATTCTGTTTCCTAGAAGTGGCTATTAAGAGTAGTTTCAATGCTTCTTGTTGTCAACCTTCTCGGGCTGGAGGATAGAAACTCTGTGAGTGGGTGGTTATCTTATCTTTTCACCCTGCTGGTCATTATTCAGCCAAGCTGAACACATTTCTGCCTTTTCATTTTTTCCTCACACTCTGTCTCGTCAAGTTTCTAAAGAAGCAAACTTGTCACTGAAGCGATCAGAAGAATACTTAGCATTTTCCTCACATGCACACACTTTCAAAGTACTTTTCCATCTCTCTCCGACGTTCAGTCTCTAGAGGGGATGTGTGACCAGGAACATGGCAGTAAAAGAGGGGAAAATGGAATATTTTCTCGAATTGCTATATGCCTAATGGGGATTCAGAAAATATTGGAAGAGGAGAAATGGAGCTGGGGAGAGAGATCAGGGACCTGTCTCGGCTCAGAAAACTGGATTACAGGGTCTGAAGAGGTCTAGGTCTCCAGATTCCTAGAATTCTGTTTCCAAAATGACATTTGCAATTTTTGACATGGGGGACAGAGCGGTGGAGGTGTCAAGAACAATGATGGAAGAAGATGCCTAGGGAATGTTTACATGCTGTTTATAAGGTAGATGATGGAAGGGAAGATATGGCTAGACAAACTGTGGTAGGGGCAGGATGGGAAAAGGTGAATGCCTTCTTGACTTCAGAAGTTCCATTCCATCTACAGCCATACCACCCTGAACGTGCCCAATCTTGTCTGATCTCAGAAGCTAAGCAGGGTTGGGCCTGGTTAGTACTTGGATGGGAGAAATTACATTCCACCTAACAAATGGCTGACGAATTTCCATGGGCAAAGCATGTGATTGGCATTAGGAGCTAAAGGAGTTAAAAAGATGAATAATACATTATTCTTTACCTCAAAGAGCTTGGCATAATATGGAAAAATATTTAGAAACAGTAACCTAGAACACTTCATGGCCAAATTCACAGCCTACAGATCCCTGTCTGTGGAAATTTCTCCTGAGCTCTAGTCTTGGGAAGGGGAGTAGACTGGCACCCCATTTTCCATGCACACTAAAACAAAACACACCAACATATAGTAATAGTGCAACTACTAATTATTATTATTTATTAATAATAAACACATACAAGCAGATTATAATTTCCTCTTTCCTTCCACACATTCTCCTTGGACTCTATTGGTGTTGATATGAAGGTGAAACATTGGCCTTATTTCTCCTGGATAGCAATGTTTGTAGTTCATGTTGGTGACTAATTAATGTGATGCCCCCAAGGCCCTTCTCTTACCTTTAACCTGACCCACCTCCCCACCTGCATTGAGCCACATTAACTGAATCCATACAATATGCCCAGTACTGTTGGGCACCTAATGAATGGCAGGCCTAGTAATAAGATGCTATGCTATGCAGAGATGAGCAGAACAGTTTCCCAGCTCTTCAAGAATTCACAGTCTAATGGGGAAGGTGGACATGTAAGCCAATATTTATACTGTAAACTCTGTTTGGTTTATGAAGCTGGGAGGGACCTCAAAGACTTTGAAGTTTCTCTATGTCCTATGCCACACATTATTTAATAAAATAACAGCTAATCCTTACATATCATTTAATATGCTGCAGGCACTGTTATAAGTGGTTTACATGTATTAACTCATCCCATCTCCACAACCCAATAGGGTAGGAACTATTATTACCCCTCTTTTACAAATGATAAAACTGAGGCACAGGGAGGTTAAGCCACTTGTCTAAGATCACGCAGCTAATAAATGACAGAGACAGAATTTGAACTGAGGTCTAGCTGCATGGTCCATGTCCTTAACCCCTATACTATATGGCCTTTCAAATGAGATAGTAAAAATTGCTTTTCAATGAAACAGAAGGAGTTGTGGCCTCTCTCATCACCTCCAGGTCTCTCTGGCTTCTTTACAGTCAGTGTTGGTTGAGTGTTCCTTACATGCCAGGCACTGTGCTAAGTGCTTTCAACACATGTCCTTTAACTCTCATTACAACTCCATGAGGCAGGTACTAGCTTTGCCTCCATTTTACAGAGAAGGGAACTGAGTATCAGAGAGATTCAATACAAGGTCCAAAGTTGCACAGAGATGTGAGATGAAACCAGGATTCCGGCCCAGCTTAGCCTGATTCCAAGCCCAAAGCCTTCCCTTGACCTGCATTTTCTCTTCCTGTATAATGGGTTATTTTTGCTGGAATCTTAGGAACAGTAGGATAAGTATTTCTAGTTTCCTCAGCTAAGGCCAGACATGCCACACCCTCTGCTATGGGAATGTGCTTGTATCCACCTCTTGCTGAAATGAATCAGATTCCATAAACCAGGCACCCTATGACCGGGGGCCAGTGCTGAGTTTGGAGAGCTGAAAGGAAGGAGAGGCGGGTATCCATAGAGGAGCCCCTTGTAATCCCAGGCCCTGAGTGACTGGAGCCTGGGGGTTGGTGCTGATGTCACTTTCCATAGGTACAGCTCTCCAAAGCACAGGCCTATTATCTTTGATGATTATCCAAGAAAACAGAAATTCTCAAGAATCTCCAGCCATCCAAGACATTTTTTAAATGGCTACAATTTCCCAAAGGGAAAAACAATTCAAGATCATTCCTATCTCCATATGTCCCGGCCAAAGTCCAGACTAGAGTATTATTAGGATAGCCAACATAAAAATGAGAAAAGAAAGACAGTTGAATGCGAAGAATAAAGAAGAGCAGACAGGCAGATGGTGTTCTGAGGGAGTGGGGCCTTCCTGAGGAAGCTCTCGGGCTGCTGTGCGACTTCCATTCATCTCTTCCAACTTCCTGGAACACTGGCCACTGACGTGCATTATCTGGCTATTGGTGGCTCAGCAGTCATATAAACACTGCTCATCAAGGGCCACAGGGACTTGTGTCCAACAGGTTTAGACACTTGCCATTTGATCTCATGTATCTTCCTTTTTTTTTCAATGCTCTGCTATTAAAAAAAAACTTGAAAGCTACAATCTCCTCTTTTCCCTGTCTTTAAGCAGTTACTCTCTATCAAATACTCAAATCCATTTTCTGGAGGTACAGAAAACTCACTTGGGCTGCTATTCACAATTTTAGCTCTTAGGCAAATCAAACAAATTCAAAACAATTGCTACAAGAGAACCATAAAGAAAAAAAAATTCAGATCCATCTCTCACATGCTTTTGCTTCATGGAATTAGAGCTTCATGTACCATCTGTCATTTCTACTTTATAAAAGACATACATGGACCAGAAGTTTTCAGCCCATGTTAAATAGGAAATTAACTATCCAGTATGCCAAATATTCATGGTGCATCTATACATACAAGGAACTGTGCTGGAAATTGACAAAGTATAAATCGGGTTCTCTATCTACCAAGAGACTGCAATATATGTGCATAGTAGGTAGTATTTAATAGTTACAGAACAGGGGCTACAGCAAGTGTGCAGTCAATGGACAGAATGATCACTCAGTAAGTATTAAACTGTTCTTGGAAGGGCTGGGATGGAGCAGGTCATTAAGAACACGAAGGTTCAGGGAGCTGAGATGAGGAGGTTGAGAGAAGATTATGAACAGTGAGGCACTGAAACAGGAAGGTATTAATACATTCAGCAGACAATGGATAGACCCATGTGGCCAGAGCAGAAGAGTTGTGGGAGCAAGTAAAGAGATATAAATCTGGTTGGTGATATTCTGAGAACTAACAAAGCCTCTTATCTAGATAGGAGTTGCGCAGGAATAGAATTCATCTAGGTAGGTTTTCTGCGGAAGCCAGTGCCCACCCATCTCCTGTGCATACCGCTGTTCCCTTCCTAAGGATTGTTGTAGAAGCAAATCCTGCAGAGCAGTGTCAGCTGCGATAATTCCATCCTCCCTGCTCCCCTCAGGAAATGGCTCCTTCCCCATCAGGCTATAAACCTCTCTCCTGCTGCTCCTGCCACTGTCTTCTGACGTCTGAGTCACTTGACTCAACATCGAAGCCTTTGGTACCTGGCTTACAGGCTTATAGTCTTCCTGCCAGTGTCCTGGGGGTGTTAGTGGCCCAAGATGACTAATTAAAAATTCTTGGCCCTCAGTCCCCTGACCTTTTCACTTTTAATGACCTTCACCCCACTTCAACTATCCACTCTCAAGTCTACACCCTTGCTATCAAATTGAGACATCCCATAGCTGAGCTTCTTATCTTCTGTATCAAAGCTGCTGCTCCTCCTTTAATCCCATGTCCATGGATCGCACCACCGTCCGTTCATTCCTGCGTGCTGACTCCCTGTCCTGATTACTCCTACTCCCAATCAGGCACCAGACCCTGTTGTTTTTACCTGCTTATATCTTATGAATACATTTTCTACTTTTCATTCCCTGCTAACGCTCTCATTTCTTGGCCACTGTTGCCTCTGGCTTGGATTCTGGTAACAGTTCCCTAACTCATCTTCCAGACTGGATTCATGCCCATTTAACTTTATTCTCCCAACATCGCTGTAGTTGTCTGTTCAAGTTGCAGATCTCATCCTGCTCTTCCTTCCCTCCAAATTTCTCAATGGTTCTTTACTGTCTTCCAGATTTCTTAGCATCCTGTAAAAGGCCTTTTTCTGGAATGCTGTTCCTTGCTGTCTTTCTTGCCCAGTTCCCGCACATCCTCCAGCTCTGTCACCACCTTCCTTGAGACACTTCTCCCAACTTCCTTAGACTCGTGTGATGAGCCTCTCACATCCTCCCACATCATCCTCTGCTTGCCTCTGCGATGACTCTTAACATACCCGATGGAGATTGCTTGTTTACAAGACCACCTCTGGCAACAAGAATCATTTCCGAAACATAACAGGAGCTCGTAAACGCTTATGAAATGAATGAATTAAAAGAGATGCAAGAGAAAAACATTTTGCATGCAAAAATGGGAAGTAAGACAAAGTGAAAGATAAATTTAAGGCTTTACACTGGGCAAATGAGGTGGGGATTGTGAAGCAATGGACTGAAAAAGGGACTTCCAGAAGAGGAGAAGAAACTGGTTTTAGAAATGACCCTTTCAATTTGGGCATGCTGACTTGGAGGATGATTAGATATGCGGCAATAGAACCCGGGAAACACACGTTTGGGATGTATACACAAAGAAATATATACCTTTGAGTCCATCTGCATAGATGATGTCTTTAATATAGATTGTGTGGCTTTATCAATCAATCAAGCCATTGTGATTCTGTTTTCTGCTTTCATGCAGCATTTTGCTTGTTTTTCAATTGGCTTCTACATTTTTCCCCAGAAGATATTTCTTTGATCAACACATTGGCTATCTATTGATTCCTACATTTCTATTCATGTAAAGAGAAAGGAGCAGAAGACCAAGCCTTCTATATAGGTAGGAAGTTTTACTAATTATCCAGATAATTAAGGTCTAAATGAGGTTTTTTCCTTAATTTTCTGAACAATTGTTTTCATTGTTTCTGGTTTTAAAGATTTGCTGGGGATATTTTTCTCCTTTAACTACTCTCTCTCTCTCTCCCTCTCTCTCTTTTTTTTTACACATTTTGTTAACTCCAGATGTTAATTACCTCATCACATAGTCAAGCCACTGTGACTTGTTTGCTGTTTTATGCAGTGTGATGCTTGTTCTTCTATTGGCTTCTACTGTTTTCCCCCAAAGGGTAATTCCTTTGATCAGCGTATTGTCTGGCTATTGATCCATACATGTTTTACCAGAAATATTCTGGCTTGCTCTCCCTCCTGCCTCCTCTAAGTTGATTTTCCATAAGAAATTCTGTGTTCTGAATTTTCTTTTCCTCCATTCCCAGTGAATATTTGTGGATGCTTAAACATATCACAAAATACATGCACATCCTTCTGCCTACTTGTCAATTTCAAAAGCTAAGTTCCTGTTAGTACAATAGATAAAAGTACAGTGCATTGGCACTTCACAGGGGTTACACTTTACCCCTCGAAGTCAAAATCAGCCAGCATTTTCCTAATTGAGGCATAAAGGTTTGATTTAGTGAAATCACAATTATCTTTCAGGGTTGAAATGTAAACACAAGAGCACTTCATAATTCTAATAATGTTCTTTCCTGCTAAGGCAAGAACCTTTGATTATTTGGAGGAAACTGTATATTGTGGTTCTTACTCGAATAAGTTAAATATACTGCATTTCTGATTCTTATAGAATTACTGCAATATGTCCCTGATGAATCTGTATAGCTGCAAGCAGATCTGCTGAAGTGTGAAACTGCATCCCAGTTGTGCGAGCTGCCCTGGTGCAATCTGTAAACCTCTAGGTGTAGCAAAACATTCCTTTGCTCTAGGAAGTAGTTCTTAGCCTTTTGAGGGGATTACAAACTGCTTTATAATTCAGGTGCCTCTTACCAGAAAAATGCACATGCTCACACACAATATTTTGTGTAAAATTTTGGGGGGTTCACAGACCCTAGAAAACCCACTCATTGATCCTCTAAAGATCCATGAACTCCAGGTCGATAATCCTTGGACCAGGGTCTAAAGATCAATTGTTGATGGGTGAGGGAGTTCATGAACCTCAGGATATAAAGAAAACAACTGCAATGAAAATGTGAACCACTGGGCAGTAGCTACACCCCCCAGCAGGAGAAGCATGGCCTGTGTACAATCAAGCCCAGCGTGGCACTGAGTGGGCTGCCATCTTCCCTTTTGTGGGATCTCAAATTTCCTACTCATCCTATTATGAGATTTAATTTTATGGCAGCAGAGCTCTGATTTTATGATGGAAATAAACACAAAATAGCTTCTTTTTTATTAAAAAAAAATTTGCCTTATGATCATTTCAGCTAAAACAAACCAGTTTTTTAGCAGGAGGGAGGAGTGGGGAAGATGAGGCTCTTGTGTTAAAGGCGCTGCTCTCGTTGCCTCCCCTCCCTCCCTTCCTTCCAACAGACCCTAGCTCTTCACTGTCTCTGATATCTTATACTCCCTTGACTCCTACTCCCCTTTATTAGGTCTCATTTCATTTTCTTGAAGCTGGCACCTGAAAATCCTATATCAGTTCCAATCTTTCAAATGTATACTATTTTTCTCATTCCACATTGCTTTGCACACGTCTGGTTTCAGAGCCACACACCATTCTCTTGAATCCTAATGGGCAGCTTGATGCTTTTGATCATTTGAATCACCATCTCCTATGCTCTTTTTTTAACTTGAGGCAACATAATCTTCCTCCTTCAATACTTTCTTCAAACTTAACTGATCTTTGATTTTTTCAAAGTCATGTTTAAAAGCGTGACCTGAAGGATGCGCCAGCTTGATAACCATGAATTACAAACCACACTGTGATCTATTTTGCCTATCTCACCATCATCCTCATAACAGCATTTACGGAGATTTTATATGTACAGGGAAGCTCATTAGTTACTGGGACAATATGAGATTTTTCTCTCCCTTCCCAAAGGAAAATCCTCTAAAAGGTCATCATGTCATGAACATACAGTTCTGAGGCCAACAGTTCTCCCCATGTTACATCCTATCCAATCCTTACAGCCTATGCTTTGTTCAGGTTGTCCTTTGATTCTATTTTAAAGCAATCCTTTCTGGGTTCTGAGATCCTAACTCCACAACTATTTTCAAAGGACTTTCATTCTTCTATCCTTAACATCAGGGCCTTGTCACCTTTCCTCTTGGCCTGCAACAGTACTGAGCTACTTGCCTTTCCCAGGTGCTCACAGGCTTCTGCATTTTTGCTAATGTGATTGTTTCCATCTGGAATGCTCTTCCTGCCTTTGCACAGCTCATGACTCCCAGTCACTCTTGGAGAGTGTGCAAGTGCCCCTCAGCTCCCCTGTGAGGTTTTCCTGATGCCTCTCCTGACCCCAGTCCAGACCCACATGGACGCCCCTCCTTGGGGTCCTCGGGGTTCTCGTGTTGCACATGGTGCTGTACTGCAGCTGCTGGCTTACTTGTCCATGCCCGCGCCTTCCGCTAGACTGAAAGCTGCTCAAGGTCAGGGACTGGGTATCATTTATCACCTGGAGTATCAACCTCCTTCCTCCACTCTCCTGATTTGGAGCATGTTCATTCCTCCAGCTCTAACCATGTGGTTCAAATGGGACCTGCCATCTTTTTACATATCCTGTCTCTCCCACAGAGTGGATGATCTAAGCATTCCCTGACACAAGAGGGACAATCCATCTCCAGTGTCAAAGCTGAAGATGTGGCCTGATGGCTGCCTGTGGCTATGTCTCCAGCCTGGTGGAAGGAGCCAATCTGAGGGAAAAAAAGCCGGCATGAAAGAAGAAAGAATGAATCCTGGAGACATCTGAATTCCTGGTTTTGGTCATCCCTGCGACTTTCCTTCTCATGCTTTGCTTATGTAAGCCAACAAATCCCCCTTTCTCCAAAGAAAATTCTAGTTGGGTCTCTGCCATTTGCAACCTCTTGAATAACACTGACTATCTTATCCACATCTCTGCCTCCAGCAGCTGACTCAGCATTTGGCATTCAATACATGCTTCATAAGCTTAGCCACTGTTAGCTCGAAGCCTGAAATCATTTTTGTTGTAATGTGAAACAGGGATTGAGGTGAGTGTGAACACGTGTCATACTGTGATGGACATATGAGGGTCACACCTTCGAGCTGTGTAGTAAAGTACTAGGTCCACACACATTCGGAGCATCTATTTGGGTCTGGGTTTGTTCTGTTGGTATTTGGTCAACTATCCTACAGAAGTGTTGGCTATTTCTTACCTAAACAAAAACAATTAGCTCTCCTGGAGGATATCCCTGCAAGACAACATGAAGGAGACCGCGGCATGCATACTCAGTGATGGACTATTTGCTTGTCCAATGGCTTTCTATTTGTGTGGCGCACAGAGCATTGGATGTGGGAGATGAAACAGCTGAGATGGACACCGTTGACCAGCTGTGCAGCCCTGGGAAAGCAACTTCACTTCTTTGGGCCCTGCTTTCCCCTTTTGCCAAGTGGAGAGAGGAACACCTGTCTCACATACCTCACAGGACTGTTGAGAGGACAAGATGAGAAAACACATATGGCAGCACTTTGTTGTTGTCAAATCCTTTCTCGGAGAATCATGTTCGGCCCTTTTCTAAACACAGAGGCCACTGCAGGGCTGATGGGTCTGCTTTCATAAACACGTGGCCTAAGACAGGGTCGGTGCTTCAAGAGCTGGTCTCATGCACCTTCGTCAAGGAGCTGAGGTAGCCTTCCCAAGGCTGACTTCACTTTCTGTTTTCTATCCTCCTGGCTCAGTTGTCAAACAAAGCTTCTGGACAATTCCCTCTCTGACACAGCTCAGAAGGACTCTCAGCTCAGCCTTTGGTCATGAAACTGGATTCTGAGTCTCCTATCTGTCCTGTCCCTTGGAATACACCCCCTGGTGCCTAGCTAATGAGTTGGGCTGAACCTTGGTGAAACCTGACAGACTGTTCCTCCACGGGCTCCCCCCAGCTTGCGCAATGTCCAGGAGGTTTCCGTAGAACACAGCCGGCCCTGTACAAGACCAGATGATGACAGCTGGCCAGATGGTGGGGGCCAGATGGGCAAGTTGCCTGGGAGTTTCTGACTCTGCTTCCTTCCTTGCTTTCCTTTGCATAAGTAGCTTCCAGCAGCGTCCTAGTCTGGTAGACTGGAAAGGGACATCTTCGACATCAAGACCATGGCCTCCCCTCCAATGGGAGGCAGTTTAAGACAGAGGCTTTGGAGACTTGGGTTCAAATCCCAGCTCTGCAGCCACTGACCTGTGGAAACTAGCACATGGAACACAACCTTGCTGGGTCAGATTCCCTATCTATGAAATGGGGATAATAAATTGCAAGAATGCCTGACAGGTAACTGCCTGGTACACAGTAGGTGCTTAATAAATGTCAGTTTCCTTTCCTATCCTTCAATTATAAAACAAACAGTTCCCATCATTGGAAGATCTTATATTTCTGGAAGAAACTTGCATGTACAATTTGAATCAACAACAAAAAACATTTTAGAAAGAAATCTTGGGGAAAAAAATACACTTCCTTATCTCCCCAACCTGGGGAGACCTAAATTCTGAGTTCTGCATTCCCTTAAAGAGAACACAGCATGAGCTGTACTTCTTCTGTGGCACGGGCCACTGGGGGAGGAGGGGAGCTCAGTTTGTCAGCTTTGCTCAGGGTGAAGACACGCTGTCCCCACTGCTGTTGGTGGGGAGCAGGCACCCCCAGAGCTCTGAGCTGAGGACAGCTCAGCACAGCCCTGGGGGCTGGTGGCCTGTGACAGCAACAAAGATAATTCGTATCTGCAGGGGCTACTTACATTTTCAAAGCGCTTTCTCTTCTTTTATCTGTTTTTCCCCTACAATATCCATGTGAGATGAGTGTTATCATTCCCATCTGACAGACAAGGAAATGAAGCAGAAAGCAGGAACATTGCAAGTGACTAAAGCACAGGCTCTCAGGAATCAGACACAGAGCTGTGTCCACATCCTGGCTCAGCTGTGTGATCTTGGACTAGCTGCATACCCTCTGAGCCTCAATTTTCTCATCTGTAATATGGGTCCAAAAGCACCTACCCTGTAGGGATGTTGTGAGGCTTATGAGGGCTTGTCACGTGGTAGAAAGAATATAAGCTTTGGAGACTGGTATTCAAATCCAGGTGCACTTGGTGTTAGCTCCTGCAGGGCACCATGAGACAGAGTAGCAAATAGCTGGTCCCAAGACCCAGAGTCTGAGCTCTTCCAGAATTTCACTTTGGATGCTTTTGTCCTGGTGCTCTTGACCTGAGTCTTCCTAAGACGGCCCAAGGAGCCCCTGGCCAGCCGGTGGTCTGAGTGGGCTGTGGCACAAAGTAGAGAAATCACACTGCTCATAAAGATCAGATAGCATGTCTAGGACCTCGCACTACACAAAGGCCAGAGACTAGATCCCAGCCAAGTGCATTCTGTGCCTCAGTTTCTCCGTATGTGAAAAGGACATGACTTATTTCTGTCTCGATCTTTTAAATTGTCACTCTGACTATGACAACTGCTTCCTTCCCGGCCTCCTTGCTGTTCATAGGCCCGGCTGCCGTGTCTTCATTCCATTTCCATGCCTTTCGGCTGGGCCCCTGACCCAAGATTTTTCCCTGGAATGTGGAGTTTTAAGGATGCTACGGCTGCCTGAAAAGAGGCTATGCAAACTTGGGAGGGTCGATGCAAGTTTTTCCATGTACATGATCAAGCAACAAATAGTCTGAAATGAGAGAGAGAAATGAGACAGAGACGCAGAGACGCAGGTAAGAAACCATTTGCTGCCAGGGGAAAGACAAGGAGGCAACTTCCTAGTTCTTGTTTTCAGCGCATCATAAGGCCTGTTTGTCCTTCTTTGAGTTCTGCATTCAACTTTAAAAAAAATATATAAGCTGGCTTTAGTGGGTTTCTGCTTTTTATAACCAAAAGAAAGAGACACAGATACCGCTCCTCCTGCCCTTGGATGGGCTGCATCACTGATGAAATCTCCATCACTGTCTGCTCCTAGTGGCGTCCAATAGTCACAGCACCCGGGCAAGTCCTTGGACTTTAGAGGCTATCACTGAACACAAGCCATTAGCAATGAACAATAAGGTCAATGTCACTCCAGGACAGTCGGTCTCTGCTTTACTGTGCAAGAAGATTTCAGCTGATATATCTCAAACTCTCCCTTGGATGTTTTCAAGTGGGAAGTCATATGGAGCGGTGATTAAGAGACAGGGTCAGACTGCCCAGTTCTACATCACAGTTCCAACCCCTTACTGTGTGACCTTGAGCAAGTTACTCCATCTCTCTGTGCCTCAGTTTACTCACCTGTAAAATGGGGGTATTTATGGTACTTAGCCATAGGGATATTGTAAAGATCAAGGTATTTTAAAATAACAGACAGATCCTCGATACATGTCCCCTATTATTTCCATGTCACAAACAGACAGAGAATGCATTTAGAGGAGAGGCTGTGGCAGGTGGCGCTGCAGGTGGATTCCGGTTTCATCTTCTTCACTTTGGTTTTTCCAGGGATGAGGAGAGAAGCTGGTAACTTCAGAGAGAACCAAGGCCTTGAAGAGGGGCAGGTGGACAAAGAGATAATCAAAGAGACTGGCGGGCAAACCAGCCTGCCAAGCCAAGTAAGGCCCTCACAGCCATCTACGGGCAAAGTGACTGGAGAGAAATGTGGGAAAATAAATGCTGTCCTGAGAAAGGGGCAGCAGGGCCCAGGGAGAGGCTCCCGCTGCCTGAGGGTGCGAAGGCAGGGAACAATCCTGCAAGCTGTGTTGGGAAGGCACCAGGGCTCAAGGACGACAAGGAAATCGATACAAACCAGCCGGAAATGTGGGAAGAATGGCAATGCAAGAGAGTCAGAAGGAAACTCGTGAAAATCTTGATCGTAAGGATTTTTATGAATTTAGATACCGCCCTCAGAAAACCTTAAAAAAAAAACCCACCTCTTTGAGGATGAATGAAATCCCAGCAGCGCATCTGCAGAATACTTTCAGTTCATCAATACAAAGTTACTAGAAAAGGTTCTGTGCACAGAAAGTTGTTTAAAATGTATGGTGGGCCAACTGCACGTTACTGATCTGGGACTCTAGGGGATTCTCAAGGCCGGTTGCTCGGGGACAAAACCTGGCTCGGCCACTAATTAGCTGGAGGACCTTGAGTGAGTTTCTCATCTTCTCTGTGTCTCAGTTTCCTTGTCTGTAGAATGGAGATGCTTTAAGTGTTTGGTCCATAGAATTAGGGAAAGGAAAAATGAGTTAACATGTAGAACGCCTAAAACACTGTGTGGCATGGTAAAGTCTCAACAAACCTTAGCTATTATCTCTGCCTGTGGTTTTTATCTCTTTACGGGTTATTACACAAGAATACACATGCATGCGCACGCACGCACACACACACACACACGCACACTCCAATGCCAATGCGAGCAACCAACCCAGCTTCCAGAGCTCTCCCCAGAGCAGGGGCAGGTGAGGGCATAGCCTGGCTGAAGAGCAGATGCGACAGTTCTCAGACCCTCAGCAGCCAAGGACACGCTTGGCATCAGGTTCCAGCGCCAGGCATGCTGTATGCCCTCGCTCTGCCACCATCCTCCCTGCCCCATCGTGCCCCTGCGAAGGGAAACCTGTGAGCAGCAGCATTGGTCACACTCCCTGGCTTAAGTGTAACCCTGGCTGGGGCCGACTGAGCTCATGGAAAGGGAGATCAGAGGTTCCTCTGACATGTGACCAGGACAGTTGTCATGGCCTGCGTCCACGAGCTTCCAGTGGGAAGGAGCTAGCTGGGGAGCAGCAGCCACAGCTGCCCCAGAGAAGTGCTCCTTTCTTCCCCCCTTTTGTGAAATCCTCTTCTTCTGAGGTTTTCCTTCTCTTCCTGCTTTTTCTTTTTTAATCTTCTCTCTGACCATACAGTCCCCTCCCCCTTCCCTAGTCTCTATCTCATTACGCAACTGCACGGGCTAAAAATACTTCTGGCAGCCGTGATCAAACCCAAACTGAGCAAGATGCAGATTTAATGAGGCTTCCATGGAAACAAGGTTCCTTTTGCCAGGCAGAAGAATGTGTCTGCTCCAGAGAAAGGGAGCAGGCAGGGAAGCACGCGGAGAGGAGACGCAGGTTTTGGGTAGACAGGGGCAATGAGGAGTCACGGGAAGCCTCCTGGCCCAGCATCACTTTCTGGAAGGAGTTCAGCTCACAGCTGGGGGCTGCACCCACTGGGGACAGCCGACTATCCTGGTCAGCAGCATCCTAAAAGCCACACTGTGTGAGCTCGTCAAAGGGAACCACAGCTTCTGCCAGGCTGGAGATAAATATTTACCACTGGAGTCTCTTAAACAGTCAAACACTTAGCAGCTGCAAAAAAGTTTAAATTAAAGCTTAAAAATAAAAAGCTGCTGACTCTGAAGTTTCTGACAGTGCTTTGTTATAACCAAGAAAGTGCAGAGGAGGAAAGTTGAAAAAAGTCAGCCAGATGTGATGACAATTTCTGCCCTGCAGGTTTTCTGTTCACTCCAGGAGGCATTTCCCTGCAGCCGTGTTCTCTGAGCTGCGGGAGGTATGAGGCTACTAAGAGAATCTCGGAGGGAAAGTGGAAACCTTTCAGAACTGTCAGGTGATTACATGACCCCTGATTTCATCTCAGAGCACCTACTGTAATCTTGCTGCCTTTTCCAGGAGCTTTTTCTCATCATTTCCCACTGCAAAAGCACGGAGTTTTCACGCCCTGAGAAGCAATGTGTACTGGTTAAAAAGCAGGACTCAGAAAACTGTGACTCCTAGGCCAGACCCAGGTCAAAGTTGGTCCGTGATCTGTTCATGTAAAGTTTGTAAATTTAAATTGGTTTTTATATTTTTAAAGAGTTGTAAAAGAAAGAAGAGTATGTGATAGAGACTACATGTTGCCCCTAAAGACTGAGATATTTACTATTTTCGCTTTTCAGAAACAGTTTGCTGACCCCTGGCTAAGAGCAAAGACTATGGAATCAGACAGATTTAGGTTCAAATCTTGGCTCCTCCACAGACTAGCTCAATGACTTTATGGAATTTACTTAATCTCTTTGAGTCTCAGTTTTCCCAATTGTAACATTGGGCTAAAGGCACCTATCTCATAGACAATGATGCTAATAGCTTAGCACAGTGTTGGTCACACAAAAGTTCTATAAATGGTGGTTAGCACCACCACTGGGAAGGATGGAAGAGGAAGCTTGAAGAGAAGCAGGAAAATGGCCTAGATTTTTTTTCAAGGATTACTCTGATTGCAAATATTCTAGCCCTTGGTTTGGACTAAGCATCAGATACACATCCTCATGATTAATTCAGGAATTAGAATTCCCAGAGTTTTAAGGCTACAGTGTATTGTGTGTGTGCACAAATCCTGGGCCACAGGGAGTTTGACAAAGCCTCTGATGACAAACACCTAAAGCCAGAATTTGCTGCCCACCTGAATCACTACCTCACAGCATCGTGCTCTACGTCTGGGCCGATTGTGCACCAAGACCTTCTAAATCCAGCGTCAGCATGTTAAGAACCCTGTGCCGATTTACCTACAGTCTTCAGAATGTGGAACGGCAAGAAGGTGGCAAAGAACATGCAGTTAGAAATTAGACAGTCTTGTAATAGTACAAAACCACTCTGGCCTACCTTTTTCTCCTCTTCACCTTTTATTAATGACTGGACAGATAAATGAGTTCAAAAGCCCAGAAGAGACACTCACCCTGCATTCAATTATCCCTTGGAATAAATAACTGTGCTGCTGAGCCAAAGTGGTGCTAGAAGGTAGCGCTGATGAGGTCAAGGTTAAACCTGGATCAGCCACTCAGCTTCGTGTGGTCAAACACTCAGGTGGTGTTTGCAGCCTCAGCCAGTTGTCCTGCGAACATCCACGCTGGTCACAGAAGAGCTAGATGGAGGGTGTAGAGCTCAGCACGTTCACTTCTGCCTGGGACAACAGCATGCAAATGACTGCAGGGTTTCTAGATTGATGGCTGATTTTTGGCATAGTCTCTATTGGCTTTTTCAAAAAGAGACATTAGAATGTTTGAGATGCATCTTTGCAACAAAAAGGCCCAAACAACTTTAAATTTTAATAGGGATGGCAAAGAGCCTCACAAAGCCAAGAATGGAGATGGGGAAACTGCTCAGGGTGGGAATTGACAGGAATGAAACAATTATAAGCCCACATAGAATTTCCTCTGTGCTCACTGATATTTTTTAAGGGCCTAAAAAGCGAACATGATTCCAATCTGAAAAAGTAAAACCCTGTTTCAAAACGAGGATTATACTTTGTACACATTTTCCCCTATAAAGTCAGGGTAGAAAGAACCCAAGAGAATGGGAGACAAAGGGGTCTTCTGGATAGAACAACTGATTAGATGCCGGGAGACTGTTCTAGCCATGTTTCTGCCTCTGGTTGTAGGAGCTTTGGCAAATCATCTGGCTTTTCTGGGTCTCAAAATCTTTATCTGATTATATTTACAATCTTCCTTACAGGGTTTTGTGAGGCTCAGAGGAGCTATGCAGGAAATCCTCTTTGAAAAGTAAAAAAGACTATGTGAATGTAAGGCATTATATTTATTATCAATGATAAAATGAGTAGATCTAAAAGTCAGAGGTTGATTCATTTATTCAACAAGCATGTATTGAGTACCTATTGGGTGCCAGGCACTGATAAATACAGGGGATATGGTGTAAATAAAAGAAATTGGATCTATGTTCTCCTGGATTGTGCATTCTAGAGGGGCAGACAGACATCAAACAAAAACCACATAACTACAATTTAAATAAGTGCTTTGAAGGGTAAAACAAGAGTATGTAATAGGGGGACATAACAGAGACTGGCTGGGCCAGGAATGGCCATCCTCGGGAAATGATGTTTCAGTTGAAACATGAGGATAAGTAGTAGTGAACATGGAAAGAGAGGATAGAGCATTTTTAAGGTGGAAAGAAAAACATGTGCAAAGACCCTGGGGTAGAAGTTCAAGGAAAGAGAAAGGACTAAAAAGACAGTAATGTGGGAGGGAAAAGGTGCAGTAAGGGACTGGAGAAGTAGTTGGGGTTCACATTACATAGGGTTTTAAGATGATGTCATAGATCCCAAAGTTATCCTAAGGGCAATGGAAAGCTACCAAAGGGTTTTGGGCAGGAAGTGACACAACCCAATTTGTATTTTTAAAAAGATACAAGTTGAACTCGTACCTCTGGCCATGACAGAGTAACTGGTACTAGAATTGACCCCCCATATAAAACAACCGTAAAACTGGAAAATGCATTTGAAGAAATCATATTTGGGTATTGAACAACAAGCAGTGCAAAACTGTGATCCTTGAGAGAAAGGAAATACATGAAGCAAGTGGTGCCATTGCTCTGCAATTGTCCAGCCTGTCTTCCTGTCGTGGAGCAGGAAGGTGGAGCCCAAAGACAGTGGCAGTATAGCTGAGCTGAGGAGGCAGAGATAAGAGTTCTGGGTTGTTGAAGTGGATGAAATTTACAGGGTAGGATCCCTGAGAAGAGGAAGGGCGTGAGGACACAGAGGTTTGCATAGGGGGCCTCCAGGTCTTTGGCTGAAGGCTGGGCTGCACAAGTGTAGGCAAGATTCCACAAGGCCCAGCCGAGATCTCTTCCTGTAGTCCTGAGAGCTGGATGACGAACATGGAGGTCAGGCCATGCTGGGAAACATTACAGATCTAGCCCAACCGGAGTGCTGAGACCTGACCATCTCAGGCATTAGGAATGAGTGTGGTAGAAGTAAGGATCATACCATAGAGTAAAAGCCATACCCTAGGATTAAGTTTAAAACTAAAATACACTCATTTTAATAAAGAATAAGATCAAGAACAAAAGGATTGATCAGTAATTTAACTACTTTCAGAACAAAACTCAAAACACTTTAAAGGAAGATGATATAATTGATACTGTTTACATTATTTCATCTCGATGTCTATCAAACAATAAATAATGACTAGACATGTGAAGAAACAGGAAAACGTGACCAATAGGCAAGACAAAAATCACTCAATAGAAAATGACTTCAAGATGACTCAGGTTGAAACTAGATGACAAAGATTTAAAAGCAGCTATAATAAAAATGTTTGAAAACTAAAAAAAAAAAATTCTCATAATGAATGAACAGATGAAGAATTTTAGCAGAGAAATGGATAAAACAAAGGAGCCTAAGAGAAATTCTAGATCTGGTGGGCTTAATATCAGATTGGAAATGGCATAATAAAGGATAAGTGAACTTTAAGATAGACCAAGAGAAATGGTCCAATCTGAAGAACAGAAAGAAAAAAAATTTAAAAAAAAGATACGCCTCAGTGTGATAAGCCTCAGTGATCTGCGGGACAACATTAAGCAGTCTAAACCTATGTTTAATTAAAGTTCTAGGAAGAGAGGAGAGAGAATGAGGAAGAAAAAACATAAAATAATGGTTTAAAATCACTCAAATTTTCCGAAAATTGATTTATAGAGCTTAAAGGCTCAGGGAACACCGAGTAGGATGAATATAAAAACAAACAAACAGAAACACTTAGGCCATCATATTCAAAGTGTTGATGACCATGAATAAAGAAAAATTTTTGAAACTAGCCAAAGAATAATAATACATTATATATAGGGAAAGAGCAAATAATGAATGACCTCTTCATAAACAATAGAGGTCAGACGACAATGGAACCCAAGAGTAAGGGAAAAAACTGCCAGCCTAGATTTCCATGTCCAGTGACAGTACATTTCAAAAATGAAGGCAAAATAAAGACATTTAAAGATAAATGGAAATAGAAAACATGTTGCCAGAAGTCCTGCACTAGAAATGCTAAGGGAAATGACACCAAATGGAAATAGCCCTATAGATAAGATTGAAATAGGTCTACAGATAAGAATGAAAAGAAAGCAGGAATGGTAAATATGTAGGTAAGAATAAAACACTATATGTATTTTTCTACTCATAAAATTTTTTATAACTCACATGAAGGTTTGAAGCAAAAATTATAACACTTCTGTGGATTTTTCAGTGTATGTAGCTATAATATATATGACAACAGTAGCACAAAGGATAGGGGGACACAGATTGCTGCAAGATTCTTATATTTTATGTAAAGTGGTACAATATTATCTCTTAGTTGACTGTAATAAGTCAAGGATACATATTGTTATCCCTAGAGCAACCAACAAAAAATGATCCAAAGAGATATAGCTATAAAGCCAATAGAGGAATTAAAACAGAATACTAAAAAAAAAATTTTAACTTAAAAGAAGGCAATAAATAAGGAACCGAGGAACAACAACAAAAAAGATGGGAGATGTGTCAAATGACAAAATGGTAGACTTAAATCCAACTATATTAATATATTAAATGAAAAGGCAGAAATTGTCAGATACGAGTAAGAATAATTAAGACACAATAAATTACATACTGTCTATAAGACATGCACTTTAAATATAAAGGCACAAATAGGTTAAAAGTAAAATAATGGAAAAATATAAACTATACAAATGGTAAGCATAAAAAAGATGAAGTGGCTATATTAATTATCAGACAAAAAAGACTTCCAGACAAGAATTTTTACCAGAGATAAAGAAGGACATTTCATAAATGATAAAAAAATCAATTCATCAGGAAGATACAGCAATTGTAAATGTATGTGTGTCTAATAACAGAGTTTCAAATTCCGTGAAGCCAAACTGACAGAACTAAAGAGAGAAATAGCCAAATCCACGATCATAGATGTAGATATTTAACATCCTTGTCTTATTAATTCATGAAATAATTAAAATTCAGTAAGGATATAGATAATCTAAATAACATTATCAATCACCTCATTGTCATTTATAGAATTCTACACCCAGTAACTACAGAATACGTTTTCTTTTCAAGAGCACAAGGAAGAGCATCAAGATAAATTACCTACTAGGTCAGAAAATATTCTTAGTAAATTTCAACAGGCTGTTATTTTATATAGAGTATATACTCTGACCACAGAAGAATTAAATTAGAAATCAATAATAATAAGTTATCTGTGAAACCCTCAAATAGTTGGAAAATATCTACATACTTCTAAATAGCTGGTGGTTCAAAGAAGAAATCACCAGGAAAATCGAAATATGTTGCATAATGAAAATGCAATATCAGAATTTGCGAGATAACAGCTAAAGCAATACTTAAAGGGAAATTTATAAGTTTAAATATGTTTATTAGTAAAGAAGAAAGTTTTGAAATCAATGATCTCCATTTCCATCTCAAGAGGCCAGAAAAAGATGAGCAAATTAAACCCAAAGTAAGGAGAAGGAAGAAAAGAATAAAGAACAGGAATCAGTACAATGTAAAATACACAAACAATAGGGAAAATAAACAAAGACAAAATGTAAACATCAATAAAATTGATAAACTTCTATCAAGTCTTCTTTTAAAAAATGGGAGAGGGAACACCAGTACCAATCCTATAGACATTCAAACGATAATATGGAAATATTATAAAAGACTTTATGCTATTAAATTTAATAAGTTAGATGACATGGAAAAATTATTTAAAAAACACAATTCACCAAATTGTCACAAGAGGATATATTAATAGAAAATTGGGAGCTAATTGATGGGCACACGTGGTCACAAAGAAATGTAAAGGTCATTGGAAATCAAGAAGTCGGGGAGGAGAGGCAAAAACTTACCAATCAGGTGCAATGAACACTATTTGGGTGATGGGGACACTAAAAGCCCTGACTTCAGCATTATAAAAGGTATTCATGTAACAGAAACATTTTTACCCCCTTAATATTTTGAAATAAAAAAAGAAAATATAAGTATTATGTATTAGAGAAATTGTATTCTTTATGAAAAACATTCCCCCATGGAAACTCTAAGTCCAAATGGGTTCACTGGTATATTCTATGGACCATTTAAGGAAGAAATAATTCCGATGTTATACAAATTCTTTCAGAAAATGAAGGAGAGAGTACTTCTCCACTCATCTTGTGAGGCCTGCATAACCTTGCTACCTTAAACCTTTGCAAAAACTTTATAAGAAAATAAAATTGTGGATCAATATCTCTCATGAAAATAAATGCAAAAAATCCTTAACAAAATAGTATCAGATTGAAGCCAGCAGCATATAAAAGGCATAATATGTCAATGACCAGGCAGGATTTATGCCACTAATGTAACTTTGGTTCATATTTGAAAATCAATAAATATAAATAAATCATATTAACAACTTTAAAAAGCAAAACCATATGATCATCGCAGTAAATGATCATACACACACACACACACACACACACACAAATGAACAAAGTTCAAAACCCATTCATGGAAAAAAAAAATCCAAAGCGTTATCAGAAAACAGGCATAAAAACAAAATTCTTCAGTCTGATAAAAGATATCTATGAAGAACTTACAGAAAACATCATATTAAAGAAAATTGGGAGCAAACTAAGAACGTCCCTTCTCACCACTCCTATTCAACATACCGGAGGGCCTAACCAATAAAATAAAACAACAAAAAAATGATGCATGTGCATCTTATTTCAATTAAATTAATTTTGTAATCTCTTTGTGTTAATACTCTCACATACATTTTTTATTTTATGAGAAAAGAAATACTACTGAAAAAACCACCTATACGTAATATCTGTAACTTGGACCCAAGTTTTACTGTGGCAGGAATGTTAGTATTTAGAGGTGCCTTTGTAAAGTGAAGAATCATCTT
Organism: Propithecus coquereli; assembly: GCF_000956105.1. Taxonomy (NCBI): domain Eukaryota; kingdom Metazoa; phylum Chordata; class Mammalia; order Primates; family Indriidae; genus Propithecus; species Propithecus coquereli. The sequence goes on from NW_012150840.1 coordinate 10,524,507, forward strand.
TTTAATATGGATAATTATCTTGTTCAATGTTTGGTTGGAAATATCACACATCATTAACTCTGTTTTGATTATTTATAATGAGGGTGGTGGTCAGGTTGCTGCTGCTTATAATGAGCATGGTGATTACCTTTATTTAAGAATAGGACAGAGGCTAATGTGCTTGGGGGAGTGCCAGGATGGGGTCATGACATCACTAGAGTAAACCGGGAACTTCACTGTGATAGGAGATCTCAGAGTTGGGACCCACGTTCAATTTGATTTGATTTGATTCTATTAAATTCTTTCCTCCATACCCCCTTTTATACCTTTGTTGTTGGATGTTGCACATGGTGTATTTACTTGTGTCTGCCATCCTACCAGATTGTGAGGATCTGACGACACAGATGTTATGTACCTGACTTTGTATCCCGGTACCAAGCACAGGACCTGACCTATGGGAACCCAAAAGAAAAAAGCTCTCCAGTAGGGGATGGAAGAATTTTCAGAAGCACTGAGATTTCATCTGGATCACAAAAGATCAGAGAAAACTCCCTGAGTGGAGAAGAGTAAAGGGGCCAGTGTTAGCAAAGGTGACAAGTTCAGCATCCCACATTACGTTTGGAAGAGCAAGGGTAGCAAAGAATAGGTAGGAGCTGAGGCTGAAAAGGTAGGTTGGGACCGGATTGTGGATCCTTTGGTTCTGTCATCAACGGAATATGATTTATCAACAGAATAGACCAATGCTGATTGGTCTATATCTCTTCTAAGAAAACCAAATAACCACACCCTGATGACAGCATTTGGTGAGCAACTTCCTGCTTGCTTCCCAGACTAAAGGTGAAATAGAAATTTTAAAAATAGGATAATTCTAGTCAGTCACAGTAAAACAAGGCTCCTTATACATCTACCATGGCTGATAATTTTTACAAGAATGCTTGAATAGAATAGCATGTTTCCCATTCAGGTTGTAATAAATGTTGCTAGCAGCCACTGCGTGATTGTAGACATGCATCTATACATCAGGTCCTATCAGCAAGGACACCCAAAGCATTTTCGGTCTGAGGGTAAGGGGACATTTGGCTTGCCCTGTGCACAAAGCATTGAGACATTTCCAGTAGAAGCCAGACAGCCTCTTGATTTGTAGAGATGCTGCAGTAGATTAATTCATGCCGACACTGTCCAGTAGGGTCCTAACACAATCACAGCAGCTCAAAGGGCCACAGTGCATCCTTTTACAAAAGCTCCTTTCTACAATAGGGTGAAAGATGGGGAAGTTTGAAAACTCAGAACAGAAGTCTGCCTTTCTGTGCATTCACATACCCCAGAAATGACTCCAACAGGTGCTCCTTGCAATCCTTTCAAATTTGGGGAGGAAAAGGATTAGAGAGTGAGGTACCATAGCACAGTGGTCCCCAACATTTTTGGTACCAGGCACTGGTTTTATGGAAGACAATTTTTCCACAGACTGGGGGCGAGGATTGTTTCGGGATGATTACATTTACTGTGCAGTCAAACCTCTCTGCTAATGATAATCTGTATTTGCAGCCACTCCCCAGAGCTAGCATCACTGCTTCAGCTCCACCTCAGATCATCAGGCATTAGATTCTCATAAGGAGAGCACAACCTAGATCCCTCGCATGCGCAGTTTACAGTAGGGTTCTTGCTGCTGTGAGAATCAAATGCCATTGCTGATCTGACAGGAGGCGGAGCTAGGCGGTGATGCAAGCGATGGGAAGCGGCTGTAAATACAAATGAGGCTTTGCTCATTAGCCCACAGCTCACCTCCTCCTGTGCAGCCTCGTTCCTAACAGGCCACGGATTGGTACCAGTCTGTAGCCTGGGCGTTTGGGACTGCAGCCGTAGCAGATAAATTTTGCTACCCAGATAATTTCCCTTGCCTTTCCTCTCTATTTTCCTTCCCAAAATCCTCCTTTCATCATTCAGGTCAGGTTTTAAACTTCCTCCCTCTCTTTTCTCTGATAGATGTTTGGCATCAGTGCATGTGTTTGCCCTTCATCCTTCTTCTCTTGGACATGTTTGTGATGATTTCCTCTTAGGGCTGCTTTCAGTCTCCTCATACCCACTGTGAGGTGGGCTCTCTGATGGCAAGGGCTTTGCCCACCTCGTTCACTGTCATATCCCAGTGCAGCGTGGCACAGAATAGAGGCTCAGTAAAAACTCACTGAACGGCTGGGTGAGCAATCAGGGTTATGTCTGAGATTCTCTTCCAAGTTGTCTCCAGCCACAGAATGGAAACAGGGAAGACAGACTCCTCTGCATAACCCAGCTGAAGGCTGTGGATTAGGGGACAGGGCTCGCACCTCCTCTCCCCTTTCGTCCTTACAATATCCTTTTCCTAACAGGCTGACTTCTTTTGCTGCCTCATCTCCTCCTAGACCCAGGTACTTCTCCAGATGGATCAGTGGGTTCCTCCCGGAGAAAAATGCCCCCTTGATGAATCAGAGCTTTGTCTCACACAGTGTTTGGCAGGAGGATCTGCTTTGAATTAGAGCAGCTGCTGCTCATGGTGGTACGGTCCAAGTAGTACAAGAGTTTATTTAAGAATCTGCCATCCTTGGAAAAATTAGCTTTAAAATAGCAATGATATTATTTTAGGATGCAAAACTGCCTTAAATCTTCCATGTTTCCTATTACATTGAGAAGGAAATCTAAACTACTCACCGTGGCCTAAGAGTCCTTGCCTGCTTCTCCACCGCTACCACTGGCCTGCCACACTGGCCTTTGTTCATTTCACTTCTTCACCAACCTCCTCCTTACCCTGGGCCTTTGCAAAGGTTGCTCTCTCTGTCCAGGTTGCTCTTTCCTCAATACCTGCCTGCTTAACTTCCACTACTCTCCCAGGTTCACCTTAAATGTTGCTTTGGCAAGAGGTCTTCTCAACTTCAAGTTCCTCCATTGATTTCTATCTCAGCACCCTTTGATATCACTTACAGCATTTTCCACAAATTATAATTACATATTTCTTTGCTATTTAAATCAGTTTTCCTTTCTAAGATGAAAATTCAGCTGTTGTAGAATTAGGATGCTCTGAATGTTATAAAATTGTTTTTATGTCAAGTCCACATTCCCTCCCTCTAAAGTCCACTCATCGGTTTTAGTTTTACAATATGGAGATACTCAGATTAAATCTACTCTTGCTCTTCCATGTGTCAGATTTTCAAGTACTAGATTTTCAGGCTGCAGTGACAGTCCACAAATGCTGCATTAGTTTTATGGATGAGGCCCTGTTCCAACTATAACAAAAATATTTAGCCCAAGTAGCAAAACTGTATTTCAAAATGAGGATCACCATGCTTAGGTGATGAATATTTTGTGGATTAAAGGCCACCATCTATTTTTATGTTTTTTAGAGACAGGGTTTTTCTCTGTCACCCAGGCTGGAGCTCAATGGTGTGATCATAGCTCACTGTAACCTCGAACTCCTGGGCTCAAATGATCCTTCCACTTCAGTCTCCCAAATAGCTGGGACTATAGGCATGCACCACCAAGTCTAGCTAATTTTTAATTTTTTTGTAGAGATGAGATCTCTCTATGTTGCCCAGGCTGGTCTTGAACTCCTGGCCTCAAGCAATCTTCCTGCATCAGCCTCCCAAAGCACTGGGATTACAGGTTAATTTGAAACCATTTTGTAAACCATCAAGGGTGATACAAAGGTAAACTACTCTTTTTATTATTTGTTATCATAAGCAAGGCCCACTACAGAAGGAAAGATATGACCAATGTAAAATAATCATAATAGGAGGCAGAATATCATAGGAGGCAAGAAAAATATGAAGAGGAATCCAAAGGCAGTGACATATTGGCTAGCAATTTACCTCGTCTGATCTCGTTTTCCACATCTGTCAAAGGACTAACAAATCCTTGCCCTTCTCAGCTATAGAGCTTTTTGTGAGGCTCAGTTGAAAAGTGCATGTGGACACATTTTGGAAACTGTGAAACACTATTCAACCCAGCGCTAAGATGGCAGTGGTGATGATGGCAATGATGGTTTGGGATACATTTTAAAGTAAGTCCTGGATTTTGACAGACAGTGCTGGATGAGGGGAGGAGGGGAGTGGGCCAAGGCACAAAGGCCAAAGAACATCTGGAGTTCCAGGGACTCTGAGCACGAGAGGAAGTACAGGAGTGACGTGGGAGGCACAGACACACCACACAGAGAAGTGTCTGTGGGCCAGCCCCAGTCTGCTGCTGCAGAAGAATTTTATTTTTATAGTAAGATGGAGTCATGCCCCCTCCAACCCAGACCTCAAGCAGTACTTAGGAAGATCTTTTCTATTGGCATTTAAGTTGACATTGGCTCAGAGGGAAACACAGGCAATGAGGACTAGTTAGTAATCCACTGCAGTGGTCTAGATGAATGTAATGAAAGCCCCTTTGATGATATTAGTAGGAAACCCAAAAATGAGTTTTGAGGTACAGTATGCTAGAATCCAGAGGACCAGACCACCAATTAGATTTGAGAGTGATGGAGATGACAGACCTGAAAATGGCTTCAGAGTGTCTGGGGAAGTAGTGGTGCGTGGACAGCAAAACGGCTCAGGAGGAGGAGTGGGCTTGAGGTGGGCGTGGAGACGGAGAGCCCTAAGACTGCTCCCAACTCACTTGGGAGGGTGGCAGGGTGGGCAGAGGGGCCAGGTGCAGAAAGAAACAGCATAGAAGAGGAAGAGTGTTTGGAAAAAGATGATGTGTTCAACTTTAGGCATGCTGACAGTGAGGTGTCTGTTGGATATCAAGACAGAACTGCCTGGTAGGCAGTTGGAGAAAAGGATCTAGAGATTAGCAAGGAGGTCTGGACTGAGGATAGAAAATTGTGAGCCACTGGCCTGCAGGTGTTAATTGAAATTATAGAAGTCATGTGATAATCCATGCGTGGCTAGTAGGATGAGAAGAGAAAGTGGGTAGAGGAAGCGGAGGCAGTCAAAGATATTGAGAAAAAACAGTCAGAGAGGTAGGATTAGAACCAGAGGCCAAGTGGGTTCCAGAGTTTCAAGAGGAGGGTGGTCCACAGTGATAAATGCTGCAGAGAACATGCAAACCATGATCACCTCATGAATATATGTATATGTGAAAGGAAAATTGCAAAAACTCACCTAAGTTTTCTGTTCAAGTATGGGGCTATGTGTGATGCTTACAATGTGTATCTGCCATATTCATATCTTTAATGCTAGTAGAGAGAAGACCATTGGGCCTGTTGACTTAGAAAGTCCCTGGTGGCTTTCAAGAGAGCATCAGTGTATGGGATGCGGGCGTTTGCTGAAGCGGAAGTCGTGATGATTAACAATTCTGTCAAGAAATCTGAAGATAAAAGGAAATCAAGTAGTGGTTTGAGAGGTACATTTGTTTGTTGGTTTGGTTTTTTTTGTTAAGAGAGACCAAGGCCTGCTTGTAGAAAGGCACTAAGAATGGACGGGGATGAGGCAGGGAGAGAGACTGAGTCTAGCTGCCACGTGGGAAGAGCTAATGGAACAGGGTCCCTGCGGTTGCTAGAGGGGGTCAGGATCTAGAGAATAGGTGAAGGCAATTGAATTAACTCTTGGGGGACACTATTCAATTCAAGAGCTACATGACTTCCCTTGGACACAGGAGGCACCAAGGGCTCTCAGGTGAGGAGAGAAGGTAAGAATGCTCTTGTCAGTGCCTCATAATAAATCATCTATTGAGGGTGAGACAGTGGGTGGATCTGGGCCTTGAGAAAGGTAAGAAAGGTTTGGAACAGTCACTGAGGGAATGTGATAGATAGTCGGATAGTCACCTACAGAGGGAGACCGGTAGCAACGCCCTGAGCATCTGGGTGGGACGAGGGAGCAAGATTTGCGGTGGAGACAATTCACAGGTTCCACAACTTCCTGTCACCTCGATGCCTGGATGTGGGAATGAAGAGAATGAGGGTTTCTGGCTCTCTCCTTGTGCTGCCCAGAGACCTCTTTATCCTGGTGGTATTATATTAGTTTCCTAGAGCCATCGAAACAAAGTCCACAAGCTGGGTGGCTTGAAACAACAGAAATTTAGCGTCTCACATTTCTGAAGGTTAGAAGTTGGAATCAAGGTGTCAGCAGGGCTGTACTCTCTCTCCGAAGGCTCAAGGGGAGGATCCTTCCCTGCCTCTTCCTAGCTTCTGTGGTTGCCGGCAGTTCTTGTTGCTCCTCGACTTGTGGGTGATCCCTCCAGTCTAGGTCTCTGTCCTCACGTGGCCTCCTGCCCTCACTGTGTGTCCGTGTCTCTCTTCCTCTTCTTAGAAGGACACTAGTCATATTGGATTTGGGGCCCACCCCACTCTGGAATGACTTCATTTTAACTTATTACATCTGCAAAGACCCCGTATCTAAATAAGGTTATATTCTGAGGTCCTGAGTGGTCTTTAACTTTTTGGGGACACTATTCAATTAAGTATGCTTGTCTTTGTGCCCAATGGAGACTCCAGCTCGAAGACGGTCTTAAAATATGGTACTGTCATGCCTCGTTTAACGACTGGGATATGTTCTGAGAAAAGCATCGTTAGGCAATTCCGTCATTGTGCAAACATCATAGAGTGTACTTACACAAACCTAGATGGTACAGTCTACTACACACCTAGGCTACAAACCTGTACAGCATGTTACCATACTGAATATGGTAGGCAATTGGAACACAATGGTAAGTGTCTGTGTATCTATCTATATTCAATGTAGAAAAGGTACACTAAAAATATAGTCTTATAATCTTATGGAACCATTGTCATGCATTCAGTCTATCATTCACCAAAGCATCATTATGTGGCACATGACTGAATCTAGAACTGGACTCAACGCCATGAGTTGCCTGACCAGTACACACGGGAGAAAGCATATGGCATTTGCCAAGTGCAACAGAGCTAAGAACTCTTCCTACTTCTTCCTTTAGCTTCTTTTATTTATAAAGTCATTTGTATTCCAAAAAGGCTGTTATTTAGCCATTCTTACCTCAACATTGATCCCTTAACACAGAGAAAATGATCCTGCTAAAGGGGAAGGGAGATTAAAAATGAGGTGAATCACTAAATTGTTAGCACTATAACCACAGGCTAAATCAACATGCACAGATAGAGCCAGGATTGCTTAAAATTGGTTTGGAAAGCCACATTTGTGGCAAAGGAAGCAAGACATCTTAAAGCATTTCATTAGGTCACTTACCTATCTTGTTCAATTATAGCAAGTTCAAGGTCAAATCAGAATTCAGCAGCCTAACCTGACCGTGGCATAGGGCCCGTGTTTTTCCTGATGTTCCTGGGTGTTGGTGGAATTTTCTTCTCTGAAGATTTGAGAATAAGCCTCATGAACTCCCAGCATTGGGAATAACTCAAACCATGCCCTTCCTCAATGCATTCATAACCCAGAAAGGTAGATGTCTTTCACCTTCTGCCCAAGAAAGTTTGTAAAACAAAGCCCTATGTTCTTAGATACTTAGGCAGACAAAAGAAGTTTTATCAACAGAGGTAACTGAGAAGTCTTGGGTAGAATAAAGAAGTTAAACAGGAAGAAACTAACCCTTTGGGGCCCACATGACAGTTCACAGTCCTGGGGCTTTGGCACTGTTGACATCTGAGGATCATCTAGGATTTTAGAGTTGGAAGGGATACTAGGATCCTTTGGTTCAACCCTCTCGTTTACAGATGAAGAAATTGATAGGGGAAGTGGCTTGCTCAAGGGCACATTGCGGGCCTCTGGCTGAACTGGGCTATTCCCAGTTCAGCAGTCTCGACTTTCAGCCCAATTATCTTTTACACAACAGCATCCCTCCAAAAAATATAGGTGCAAGAAGGTGAACCCAGCTCTCACATACCCCTATTCTGATTTAATCAGCATTCTCCAATCTCCCCTCTGAAAATTCAAGTTCAGAAAACCAAAGGCTAAAATTGTTGGGGACGTATTGGCTTCAAAAAGCACTCTCTAACCAGCTCTTCTCCCTGCCCCCATCCCTACCATCCTTTGGCAATTCCATTAAAAATAGCTTTGACTTGAAATTGGCCTGGAGATTATCATCGACTCTGCAATTATATAACCCCTCCACCGAACGCATCATCATAGCAAGCAAAACCTAAATGAATTTACGGTGGGGCTGTGCTGTCTGAGAGGGAAGCCAAATCCCTGCTGGGAGTCTGCAGATGCTCAGAGGAGACTCAGATGTGCAGATTCCTCGTCTCTTGAGCGTGTGTGTGTGTGTGTGTGTGTGTGTGTGTGTGTGAGAGAGAGAGAGAGAGAAAGAGAGAGAGAGACAGAGACAGAGAGAGACAGAGAGAGAGGGTGTGCTCCACAGAGTCCAAGAGGTGGTGCTTCCTTGTCTCAGCCTCTTCCATGGCCAGGCAGGGCTGATATACAGTGGGCTTTGCAGATGCAGGTGGCGCTGATGGACAAGTGTTCGACCCCTTTGTCAGGAGGTCCCCTATGCAGAGATAATTTGAAGGATATAGATTCATAGATTCTGAAAATGCTAGTGCTCTAAGGGCACTAAAAGATCATCTTGCCTGCAGACCCCTACCCTGTTTTTCTCATACCTGAAGCCCCAGGAGATAAGGGACACACAGGAGACACTCGGCAAGACAGTGGCAGAATCAGGACTAGACATCGGGCACTTAACTTTGGGTCCAGTGTGCTTTCCTTATACGAAGTTTTGGGTTGGGTCATCTTTTCTTCCCCACTCCTCCCCCTCCAAAATTTAAGAAAGGAGCCCCTTCCTCTGATAAGTTGCTAAGAAAATAATCTTTTGCAAAGATGAATCCAGATACCAGCCTTTTCATTGCTGGCTACTTGCTTGAGATCGTGTGCTGGTTCAAAGCCCAAATTCCTTTGATTTGACTCCCAGCACCTCCATTTTCCCTTCTGCAAAATAGGTGCAATAATGGCTCTTTCTTTACAAAGTTATTATAAAGAATAAATGGATTAATTCATGGGAAGCACTTAGCACAATTCCTGGCACAGAGTAAGTGCTGATAAATGCAACCTGCGCTTAGGACTCCTCAGCCTGTGCACGAGGAGAGGAGGTGGGAAGAACTGCAGGAGCAGGGAAAAGCTACTGCTCTCAGGGAGTGCCGTGGTGGGTGGCATGAATGACCATGTAAGTGCATCTGACTAGCTGATCACACAGCCAGTGGTCAAATGGGCTGGAGAACTTAATTTGGGTTCTTCCACTCAGCAACTCCATGCACTGTGAACTGGAGCCAGTTACCAAACCTTTCTAGGCCTCAGATCTGCAAAATGAGGGGGTGGAACCAGGTGATACCAGAGGTACATTCAAGCCCTAACATTGCAGAATTCAATAAAAAAACTTCCTTTCCATTATCAGAAGGGAAGAAGCAGAGGTCCTACGCCACCTGAAAAAGCATCTCCGGACTGTCCTTCCCTTTACCTTTTTAGCGAAACTTATGTCAGACATCTTCCAATGTCAGGCTCGAGTTTCTCAAAAGAATGCCTGGGCTTATGTTTATTTTGCACTGTGCATGTGTGCATGTGTGTGTCTGTGTGTGTGCACGTGTGTGTGAGTGCATGTGTGCAGGGTGGAATGGGAAGGGTCTGTGGAGCCCAGCAGCAAGTACAGGCTGAGGACTGACTCTAAGAAGTGTGGCTCTTCCAGACTCAGTGGAAGCTGGCCAACAGCCGCGCTGCAGGTTCCGGCTGGCACAGGCCTTTACAAGCGGACAGACACAACACCGACGTCATTGCTGGTTCTCAGCTACACCAGGAAGCCTGTGATTTGCAGGGGCTGGGAGGTAAAAAGAAGCAGTGGTGTGCCTTTATTGGTGGCTCCCAAACAAGTGAGTTCCACCAAGTCTTCCTCCTCTCAAAACAAGGCAGCCCCGGCTGTCCTTCCCGGCAGGGCGGCTGCTTCTCTGCTTGAGAGGGAGCTGGCGCTTGCATGCTAGGTCCAGAAGGGGCACCAGATGAACGTCTGCCTTGCAGAACAAATCTCTGAGAAAGAAAATGCCGTGGATTGGATTCTCCTCTTGGAATTTTTAGCAATGGTACTGCTATATCACAAGCATGCCAATAGATAAATTTTATCTGAGAAGAATTGTCAACAAATCTGTGTGTGATTCTCAGACTTTTCAACATGAATAAGCCAATCTGGTTTGGTGGCTTTTCCTTAGCAGAAAATTGAGATATCTTACCACATAGGTTCACACACATAGCTAGATTAAAGAAAAAAAAAGAAAAAGGGCCAGGCGCAGGGGCTCATGCCTGTAATCCTAGCACTCTGGGAGGCCAAGGTGAGAGGAATGCTTGAGGTTGGGTGTTCAAGACCAGCTTGAGCAAGAGCAAGATCTCTGTCTCTACGAAAAATAGAAAAATTAGCTGGGTGTGTTGGCACGTGCCTGTAGTCCCAGCTACTCCGGAGGCAGGGGAAGGAGGATGGCTTGAGTCCAGGAGTTTGAGGTTTCTGTGAGCTATGATGATGTCACTGCACTCTAGCCTGGGTGACAGAGTGAGATCTTCTCTCAAAAAAAGAAAAAGACCCAAATCTTCCAGGGGATCCCAGCATGGGACCCAGACTACTTCTGAGATTGATTCATCATCCCAGCTCTAGTGGACACTGAGGTGTGCTGTCTGGGTTCCTCTCAGGCACTGAAGCCCTCTTCCTCCCGCTGCCAAGGGTGTTGGCAACCAACACACTGAGTCTCCCTCTTAGAGTGTCCTGTGTACAGAGGGCTCCCTCACTGAAGCCCATGTCCCTTCTGGGGTGAGGTGGGGAGCCCACATCCAGTGACTGGCCTGACTCCTTGCCCCAGTTTGGGCCATTTCTGAAGGGCCCTCTATGCTCTGGAGCTTGCCGTGGACCAGGATCTGCTGAGGCCTTTGCGTGGCCAGCATCGCATTCCAGCTTCCCCTTTGCTGGAGAAGGTGGCGCTTCCTTCTCTTCCTCCACAGGTGTGGAGTCAGAGAGCTGAGTCTGAGCATTAAACTTCCTTCTGCAAATCTCCAACCCAGAATTTGGTTTCTGGGGAACCTGACCTGCAATACCAACTATCAACTCCCTTGGGCTGCTCAAAAACTAGGCCTCTTGCAGGTGTGAATTGACCAAGTTTTTTTTTTCTAATTTTCTGTTATTTTATGATGCTTTGACATCTGGAGCCTTGCTGTCCCTGGAGAGACTGCCCTCCTAGGGCCAGCCGATCTCTAGAGATGGTAAAGGACTCACCTGAACGTGTGCCTTTCACATACAGACTAACCAATCCGAAGCCCGTACCTCCAGCCACCTCCTCCACTGGGCCCCACACCCCAGGCCACTATCCACCTGTCCTAATTGCCTCAGGGCCAGGTACCAGGCAATAGAGACACCCCACAGTTTGTGGAAATTATTCAAACTAGATAATCCTAAGCCTGCTCCCACTGCCTCTCCCATTCCTTCCCATGGAAACAACATGAGAGACACTTGTCCGTGCCTTCCCCTCATTCCCTCTGCCTATGACCTTCCCTGGTGCATCCCCACGTGGCCCTTCATGGTGTGCTGGGCCTCCCCTTTTGAGGGATCTGTGAGCATAAATACTTCTTCCTTCATGACAGGCATTTCCATGTCTGTGCATCTTACCACATCTGCTTAAAATAAATTCCAGATACATTTTAAAATAAGGTATTAAAAGGAAGCATCTCCAAACCAACAAAATGTCTGAATCCCTGTGTAGATGCTGCCCTTTAAGATGGAGGAGGCACGGGGACGATGTCAGTGTTAGTCATTCCCCAGCGAGCTGCCTGTGCTCCCTCGGCCAGGCTACCACAGGCAGATTCCAACTGCTCCGTGCTTTCCACCCAGTTGCCCTTCACCCTCTGACTCCTCACATTCCTATCTTACTCAAGAACAAGCACGAACAAGAAGCCTTTACTGCAGAGGAACCTACGCAATAAACTCCTGGGTCTTCTGAAGCTACTCTTGAACCTTATCTGCCTAGAATTCAGTCTCTGCAGCTCTGGCCGTGGTAAGGTCTGAGCTCAAGTCTTAGTTTCTCCTTAGTCTTAGTTTCTCCTTCCTGGCTTCTGTGGGATCATCCTGCTTCTAGAGGCACAATTCACTCCCAAGAAGGAATGCCCATACTAATGGCAAATACACCCCTACATAAAATGAGAAATCCTTTTGGTCATGCTGTTTCTGTTTCTTAACCACCTGTCCAACATATCACAATATAAAGCCTCCAAAAGACTCCATAAGAGGCTCAGGGAGTGTCTCCTACTTCCAGATTTGGGAAGGAGGAACCCAGGCTGGGGCTTGGGATGCTGTGGGTAGAGGCATCAGAAGACGTAGGTAGCAAGGACAAAGCAGGTACATGCACACACACAACTGGTCTCCTCTGCACACAGTAAAATATAGCTTTGATGTATAGGGTCATTCGGGGATTTTCCTTTCATTAAATACTTGTTCCTAACATTAGTTTGGAGTTCACTCTACTACCATCTGAAACCTCTAAGGAGAAACAATGCCGAGTAATTCACATATCTCGAGCCCTTCAAGAGCATGTCAATTAAAGGATCCTACAGAACACTGCTCATTAAAGTCCTACTGCTTGCAGTTTAAGTGCAAGCATTTTTTTTTTTTGGGAATGATTTGTTTCCATTTGACATCTTTTGGTTTCAGGAAACCAGCATTTTGGGCATAGAAGCAGTGTTTTTTCCTCCACCTTGGTAGCAAAAGTACTATACAAAAAGTCCTATTTTGGCTGGGCATGGTGGCTCACACCTGTCATCCCAGCGCTTTGGGAGGGCAAGGCAGGAGGATTGTTTGAGATCGGGAGTTCAAGACATAGCAAGATCCTGACTCTACAAAAGTAAAAATAAAAATTAGCCAGGCATGGTGGTGTGCACCTGTAGTCCCAAGCTACTCAGGAGGCCAAGGCAGGAGGATCACTTGAGCCCAACAGTTCAAGTTTGCAGTGAGCTATGATTGTGCCACTGCACTACAGCCTGGGTGACAGAGTGAGAACTTCATCTCCAAAAAATCCAAAAAAAGTCCTATTTCCAAGGCTATCCCTAAGTCACTTTGAGGGCTTAGGGTAAAAACAATCCCTTTTTTCTATACATTGATTTCTTTATTAGGCGAATGGGAACAATTTGACTTGCTTTCCCCTACGTGGACACTGTGAGGTTTCATGTTTCTATGGTGCATTAGGAAACTTTTGAAAGGGCCTTGCTATGGTCAAGTAACACTGGGGACTCCACTCACCTGAGAATCATATGATGTCCCAGCTGGGGGTCGACCTCAGATCTTATCCCATTCAACATCCTCATATTATAGAGGATAAAACCAAGCTCCAGACGGAAAAGTAAATTGCTGAAGACCACATAAGCTACCGAGTGGCCGATGCAGTTTCTTAAGCCAGAAGCTCAAAACAGGAGAATATAGCAGTTATGAGCTTGAGCTCTGGAGCTGTGGCTTAAATTTTGGATTTGCCACCAACTTCTTATGTAACCTTGCATTGGTCGAGTTACATCTCTACAATCAGTTTTTTCACCTGCACGTGGAGGAGGATCATAACCTCACAAGATTGTTGTGAAGATTAAATGAAATAATACTTAGCACATTGCTGGTAAATAATGTGTTGTATAAATGCTGGCTAGCTACATGTGCTGGAGACCAATAAAGATTTGGGCTCCCCTTCCATAGTGTAGAGTTGTTGCTGTGATGTGTTGCTGACCAGCCAGAGGCTACATTTTCCAGACCCCTTTACATCAGGGTAGGGCCACGTGACTGAATGATGATCAGAGGAGTGTAAGTAGAAGTGATGTGTGTCACTGCTGGGCCAGGTCATCTTAACTAATGCAAGGTTATGTAAGAAGTTAAGAAATTTCTACCAGTGATCTTGAGTCATGGCCTTGGAAAGGAAGGGGCATTTGAAAAAGCATTGCCACTCTACGCTCCATGGAGGGACCAAGTGAGTGTTTCCCACTGCAATGCCAACCAAATTCCTTGCTTTGAAAACCCCTGGATTTCTTCAGTGGACACTATTGAACTGAGAGACTCTTGCCGCTCTCCCTACAGATTCTGATAAGCTTTGCCCTAATCAAGTCTAACATCCACAACTCGGACATGTGGTTGCTGAGAAACCACTGCACCAGTTGCCTCCCTAAGCCTTTCAGCCTCAGTTTCCTAGTATCTACCTTTTTCAATTGCATTTAAAACTTCATACTGCAAAACTAGTCATGCTGTCAAACAGGGCTATGGGGTTGCAGTGTGGATTGTGGGGAAGAGCTAATAGTTACCTTTGGTTGAAAGGATTCAACCTTCTGAGGAAAACAAAAAGCCCCTTACTTGGTTGCCATGGGAACAGCTTGGCAATGCTAAGGATGCTCTGCAGGAGGCTGCCTTGGAGGAGAGTTGGGGAGAGGGCTTTCTTTCCAATGAGGCAGGAAAGCTGTTTGTGAAAAAGCAATTCTATCAGCTCTTCTGATTCCTGTAGGAGCTGGGAGTATTGCCCCAGTCTCTGGCCCTAGGACATCTTTTCTTCATAGTGTTACTCAGGCTGGCAAGAAAAGGGGCCATGGCCCAAGGTTTACTACAAATGATTATGGAGCAGAGCTCTCTGTTTAAGGATTCAAACTCACTGTGGAAGAAGGCTTCCTCGTCTCTGCTGTTATAGCTCTGCCCCTGTCCTGCCAGGATGAGATGAATGGGCATCCCTTGTCTGAAGGAGCCAGAGAAAGAACCAGAAAGAGCGTTATTTCAGAGAAGACTTGGTGGGGGAGAGTGATCGGAGAGGGTGGGCAGCCACAAGTCTCCTCCATGTGACTTTGGAATCCCCTATCGCCCCTGCTCCCACACCACATGTTCACACAAAGATGAACAATGATTATTGTCTCCTACATGCTTTTTCTTTTGCTCTGTTGCACAGAAGACTCATTTCTCAGCCCACTCCCGGATGTTTCTGTCTCAGACACACCCCCAGGGGTCCCTCAACCATCCCTTTTGAAGAGCTCCAGCTTTACTGGGTCAAGGACAGTGAGGAGGGCTCTGATGGGACAGCAGTTAAAAGCATGAGCTCTCAAGTCAGACAGACCTGGCTTTACCTGGCTCTGCCACTACCTGGCTCTGTGACCTAGATCAGGACACTAAACCTCTGTCTGAGTCTCAGTTTCCTCATCTGTAAAATGGATGGTGAATAACATCTACTTCATAGAACTTCTGGCGATATTATATGATATATTGCACGGATAGCATTTAGCCAAAGGCCTGAAACGTAATGGGTATGTAATAAACATAGACTAAACAAACAAACAAACAAAAACGTTTACACTTGATGACCTTTACAATTCTCCCACTTGTAGGAGCCTGTGACTTTTATTCTCACTTTTCTAAAAACAAATGTATTATGACTACTCTCTGGTTCAGATTATTTCAACTCTTTTTGTAATGTTTTATTCTCTCTTTCCTTTTCTTATTCTCTCTTAAAAATAATTGTTTATATTAAAAGCAAACAGCATGGAATAAAGAAATATAATAAAACATTAACAATGTATTTGATGGTAGTAGACTACATGGAGTGGTTGTTTTCCTTTTATGATGGAAATAAAATATTTTAAAACATGGTGTTCTCCAACATTCTGTCTATGTAATCTCCATTCTCTTTTTGACATCTCATTAAGAGGTCTTAACCGTTCCTAAACTTTAATTATCTTTTCCACAGAGAATATTTCCAAGCTTTTGTCTCCTGATCTGGCCTCCCTCCTGGTCTCTGGTCCCCCAGGGCCAGCATCATCCATGTGGATGAGCCAGAAGAATCCATAATGAACCAACTGCACATGGTGTGTGATTATTTACCAAGCCCTGCCACACTTGTCTTGCTTAATCCCCCAAATAGCCCTGTGATATCACTATTGATATCAACATCCCCATTTTACAGAAGAGACAGCCGAGGCAAATTTAAAAGCTTGCCTGCTCCATTTCCATTTCAGTCCGTAGATAAATGGTGGAACCGGGAATCTGAACCCAGGTATGCTGATGCCACTTCGGAAGAGGTTCCCCCTTGGTGAAATGTCTGGACACCTCACATTGATTATCGCTCCACTAAATCCAGTGACCTCTCTTACCTCTCTCTTTTCACTAATGGCATTACCATTTCTGCCCTCACCCCGTCCCCAAACCTGGTAGTCATCTAACTTCTCTCACTGTCTTCTACACTGCTTCACTTAATCCATCATGAAATCCTGTCCATCCTTCTCTCTTATTGCCTCTCAAATTATCCCTTTTCCTCCATTCCCGTGGTGGCCCCTCATGTCCAGGTCCTTATCACCTCGGATCCTGACGATTCAGCTATGCATCTGGTCTCACAAACCGCAATCTCTCTTTCCTTCACAGTAACCAGGTTAATTTTATCTACATGCTCTAGTGCAAAGATGTCAATAGCTCTTGATTGCCTATCAAATAAAGTTCAAAATCACTGCCTGACAGGCAAGACCTTCCTTGACCTCCTGTAAATGTATCTTTCTTGGTTTAATGTTTATTATTCTCCTACTCAGTCATCCAACTCCAATCATATATGTATGATCTGTCCAAGAACAGCAAATGGTGTTCAAGAGATCAGGTGCCAAGAGATCAAAAGGTGACATCTGCCTGGAGCCCTGGGTTGAAAAGGTTTATAAGACTATATTTGGGTCAGAGAAAAAGGGTGCCAAAACCAATTAGCAGTATCTGCCATTGTCAAAAAGAAGAGGGTGAGAGCTGGAAGAAGGTGGCATTTTTTTCTTATTACTTATGTCTTTTCTATTAGTTTGAAACCTAGGCCATGACCTTGCCTTTTTTCCCTGATCTAATTTCCCCAGTGCCACTTAACACGGTGCCTTGCACACAGTAGATACTCAGTAAATATTTTAAAATTGATCCATAAATTTTTCTGTACTCATTTTGAGCTAAAGTGAGGCAGGGGTCCCATAAGAGAGAGCAGTAGTTCTCAACCCTAGGGAGCTTTAAAAAAAATACTGATGTCTGAGCCTCATTTTCATGGGTTCTGATTTAATTAGTCCGGGATGTATCTGGTATTAGTAGCTTTTTAAAAGCTCCCCAAGGTTGACAACCACTGGTTTATGGAAAAGGCAGTGGATCTCAGAAGTCCTGGTTTTACTGAATAGCTGTACAGTCAAGAACAAATCATTTTACTTCTCTGGGTCTCTATTTCACCTTTTAGAAAACCAAGTGGTTCTAGTGCATTATTTCCAAGGTGCATTCAGGTTCTAATAATATTGTCTTCCTTTTCCTAAAGACCTTCTACCAGCAGAGACCAGTTCTTATGCTGGGGGATCTAAAGGCTTTTATCAGATGCTCCCAGAATTAGAAGAAATGGAAAGCCTAATATATGTCCTGTCCTTTCCTTTCCTTTCCTTTCCTTTCCTTTCCTTCCTTTCCTTTCCTTTCCTTTTTCCTCTCCTTTCCTTTTTCCTTTCCTTTCCTTTTTCCTTTCCTTTCCTTTTTCCTTTCCTTTCCTTTCCTTTCCTTTCCTTTCCTTTCCTTTCCTTTCCTTTCCTTTCCT
>NW_012150840.1:10542187-10614984 GCF_000956105.1 Propithecus coquereli
TTTCCTTTCCTTTTTCCTTTCCTTTCCTTTTTCCTTTCCTTTCCTTTCCTTTCCTTTCCTTTCCTTTCCTTTCCTTTCCTTTCCTTTCCTTTTCTTTCCTTTCCTTCCAGCCTGCTCTGGCCATTGGGAACATTGTTTCATCAATGAATCCATCAGTCTATCAATTGATGATAATAAAGAGTAACATGGGGGGGAATCAATAAGCCCCACTCACTCTTAGATATACACAACTGACATTTTCTCATATTTGTGAAATGTGCTTTAAGAAAAATCCCTAAACCTCTCTTCCAACCAGATTGTTGCCTCTAAGACTCCTCCTACATGGAAAACTGGAAGCTGCCTGAAATCAAAGACTTAATGACTTATTATTACTTAGAACTATGCAAGGGGATATGGCGGGAGAAGTCCCAAGGAACTTAGAATATAACCGAAGAAAGAAAATTAACACACACACACACGCACACACACACACAATTTAGAACGAAATTTGGGGCCTTGACAGGAAGAGCGTTCAGGTGGCACCCAGGGAAGGGAAAGTCGCATGTTCCCCTGCCAGTCCTAGCTAGGTCTTTTTGACCTTAGAATGTTGGTATCATCCCAAACCTACTACAGGTTGAGTATCCCTAATCTGAAAATCCAAAATCTGAAATGCTCCAAAAATTCTAAATTTTTTGAGTGCTGATATGATGCTCAAAGGAAATGTGCATTGGAGCATTTCAGATTTTGGATTTTCGGATTAGAAATGCTGAACCAGAAAGTATATAATGCAAATATTCCCAAATCAGAAAATATTAAAATCCAAAACACTTCTGGTCCCAAGCATTTTGGACAAGAGGTACTCAACCTGTATCAAGTTTATTCATGCTACGACCAATTCCCGGCCCGTAATTGCTGAGGACATCTTACACTCTTCCCGTCATGCCTGCTTTCTATTCCCCTACTAATGGCTCCCAAATTCATTCTCAAATAATTTACATGCAAATTAGACTAGAAGGAGGCAGAAAAGATTGGGAGTGGGGGTGGGAAAAAGGAAGCTATATCCCAGACACCTGCAATTGAGAACCACATGTTCTGTTACTTGAAAACAGAATCTGGATGACACTGAGACTAGATCCACAGAGGAATTGGTTAGTGTGGACTTTGTAAAGGTCAGACACCTGGGTCTTGTGTGCTGAGCAGGCAGACTTTTTGAATCTGCCCAAGCATCTTACCTAGTGTTTTATTGACGTCTTGTAGACCAGTGTTCTCCGGCCATTTCCAAAGGGTTAGCTCTCAACTCCAATTGCTTCTCTTCTGGTGAGGGTGATCAGTGGTAGCTGGAGGCTGGCAGTGGTGGCAATGGATTAAGCTGAACCTGCCTACCTGGACCAGCGCTGCAAAGTATCTTCCCTGTTCTGGACTTTCTTTGCTTGTTTCTGCCTGGATGTCCTGTCCTGATACCAGCTGGTTTGTTACATGCTCTCCAAATATATTTCACAGAATGTGGACCATCCTGTCCAGCACCTGATTTTATAGATGAGGAAATCAGGCCCTTGAGGAGAAGGGACTTGGCCAGAGCCACATGCCAGGTGGTGTTATCATTATGACACTGATGGTTTGTATGCAGGTCTGAAGGGTATGGTGAGGAGCAAGGACACCACAGGCTCAAACTTTGGCCTTTTCTTTTCATTTTAAATTCTCCCCTTTGGTGATCTCATCTATACTCATATCATCTATATCACCTCCACTCTGCTTACCCTCTAATCTGAGTCCCTCATGCTGATCTTGAACTCTAGGTCCATATTTCCAATTGCCTAAAATATTTTCACATGGACATCCCATTGTTCTCTCAAAAGCAATATTTCCCAAATGGAATTTATCGTTGATCCCCAAATACCTTACAAACTTGTTCCTCACTTTGGATTCTCCATCTTACTTGCAGGCAATCCTATCTATCCTGTCATGCTGGATTGAAGTTGGGCAGTCACCTTTGACCCTTTCCCCCATTTTCCTTCCACAGTTCTACTCAGTCTCCAAATCTAACTTCCTTTGCTTAGTTCTGCCTCAGGATGCTCCATCCTGATACAAGCTGGTCTGTTACCTGCTATTCCAGTATAGTTCAGAGAAAGTGGACCATCCTGTCCAACCTCTGATTTTATAGATGAGGAAATCAGGCTCTCACCTATAAAAAAATCTACTTCCTATCATGGAATGTCTTCTTATTCATCTCCTCATTTCCTTTCAATGGACATAATTGCTGCCAGACTAACTTTCTTTACAACACAGATCTGTCATGTCATTCCATTGCTCAAAACTTCCGTGGTTGCTTTCCTGCCTACATAGTAACATGCACACCCTTCAGCCTCAGGCTCTCTATGTTTAGTAGTACTCTGAAGTTCTTTCCCTCTACACCCTGCTCCAGCCACATTTTACTACCCACTCTTTCTTTAACAGGCACTACATTTTCTTCTCTTGACCAGAAATGTCCTTCTTCCCATATGAACTTGACAAAGCCCTACTTCTTCTTCAAGACCCACCTCTTTAATAAAGTCATCTCCCATCCCACCCATTCTCCCCGAGCGTTTATAGTTTTAACCTTTTAAAGTTAATTTGATGACATGATGATTATTTAAGATTATGATAAGAAGATGTCAGAAGAAGCAAAACTGTGAAAAAACCTGGAGAAGGTGCCTATGGGGTGCCATCTTTGGACATGTTTTCTCTCCACTATTCAATGATCAGGTCTCAGGCTGTTAAAATCCTTCTCTCCAGCCTTTTGTACTTCGTACCCCCATTGTAGCTCTTACCCTCTGTCTTCCATGATAGATGTGGGTATAAAAACTGTCCTCTATTAATTGAAAAGGGTGTCTGAAGCTAGGGTGTCTTGACATTTGTCAATGTCATCAGCAGGTTAATTGGCCTCTGCTGTAGTTATGGGCATGGGAGTCACTGTGATGATAGTAGGAGGTGGCTACATGTGAGAAGTGGGTTCTGGCTTGGGCTCTGGGGCTAAATACCAATGTATAACTCCTGTACCCTAGGCCAGACAGACTTTGGGAAGGCACATTTTCCTATACATTGTAGACCTAAATATAATTTCCCTCTATACTCAAACGCATCTCAGATCACACCCTTCTCAAGCTTGGAAAGGCAACTGTCAATGTCTGAGTGGGGGCTGACAGAGCAACAGAGCATGGGCTGAATTACAGTGACCTTATTTATACTCCAAGGGAAGCTCCCACAGAAACTATGTGTCCTGGAATCTGGTCATTCTGATTTGGACTCCTGGACATAGAGTACAGGATGGCTAAATAGCACTGAGAAAACTTGTCCTAGAGGTTACCATCACAGTAGTAGCCATTATCCTTGTGAGCCAGGTGTTTGTGTTAAGAGCTTTATGTATATTATCTTACTTAATCCTTCCAACAATCCTATGTGAGCATTATTATTATTATCTTTATTTTACAGAGGAGAAAAAGGAAGTTTAGGGAGCTTTGGGTTTTGTGGCTCGCCCAGCAGAGCATTTAGTAAACTTCATTAATGTTTTAATGCATCTATTGAGCATTTTACACCAGGTACTGTGGGAGACACAAGGACAAATCAGATATGCTCCCTGACTTAAGAAGTTCAAAGGCTAGGGATAGGGGAGAGAGATAGTTATGTATTCAAGTAAATCAGATTTTGTCAGGGAGAGAGAGAGGTTGCCACTGACTCAGTGGTCTTGCTTAGAAAGAAAGAATTTGGGCCAGTGGCCTTGAATGATAGGTTAGACTTCAAAAGGCAGAGAGATAGGAGGGCACATGCTTTCTGTGAAACTAAACTGTAAACTCTTCGAGCACAGAATCCAATTTTTAATGCATAGTTTGACTCCAGAGATATTTATCAAGCATCTTTGATGTTCCTGCGGGGGAAATATGTGTATGAGGAGTGGGTGGGATGTCAGGATAAGTAAGACAGAGCTGTGGCCTACAGGCCTTGGGGCAAACTTCTTCCTTAGTCACCGACAGTGACTCGGGCTGCCCCGTATGTGTCCTCACTGCCTTTCCCTTGGTGAATTCTTGCTGACTTGTTTATTCTACCATTCTTTTCGTCTGGGTCAGACAACCCAGAACAGCACCAGGGGCTGGAATTCTGAGATCTGAAAGAATATGGGAAAGAGCATCACACCCTAAAACATTTGCAAGCTACTCACCGAGCCTGCCTATGCACATATCTTAGAGAAGATTTAAAATCTCCCTTAAGGACACTCAACTCACCTGAGGTTCATCTGCTGATCCACATGTTCCCACCCCTTGATAGAGGTGTGGCAGTGCCGATGGCTGGGAAGGTGGAGATGCTGGGTTTCCCCGTGTTTGCTTTTGTCCTGTGCACGCACACGTGTAAGCTCACGTGAGCACATGTGTGTGTGTGTGAGACAGCACATGTGGATACAGTGATACTTCTCGGGGTCACTGTTCACATCCGGGGAACCCAGCCTTCCTGCAGTTCTCCTCAAGGGGGATGCTTATATCCAGGGAACTATCCTCAAGTCTGGCACATTGACCTGAGTGGCAAGGCAACTCCTCTGGGAACCCCCAGGGGCTTGTCTGAGGAAAGCCATGAACACTCATAATACAAAGGCAGAAAGAAATAACAACAGTCCATCTTGGCACCCCGGCTGTAAATGGCTCATTTACTCTGGCAAGAGGAATGGAGTTTTAATGACAAATTGTAATGCTGCACAGCAGGCCTGGTTGCGTGCTGTAAATTATTTTGAAAGAGGCACTATGCTTTAATAAAAAGAGGATTGCTTTCTGCTGCAGAGTCCAGACTTAGCAGTGGAGCGAGAGCCACTGGCATGCCTTTGAAGCATGCAGGTAGACATGCCCAGCAGGCAACAGCACGTATTGCTAAAGATGCAGATTTGGCTCTTGCCAATACAGAAGTGTGGACAAAACTTGAGTGCGTGAAATAGATGCAGGAGATTTTACAGCAAGGAAGCAGGAGGCCAAAAGTGGGACCCTCAGGGGCGCCCACATTTATGGGCATGAGGAAGAGAAAGCTGCCAATACAAGGGTCAGCTGCAGAATGAGAAGAGGCAGGAGGAGGCTCTGTTCTAGAGTGCACGGGAGTAGGGGCTTCAGGAAGGCCAGTGAGCAACATGGCCAGACAGGGCACAGAAGCCTTGAATGATCTCAGAGTGGAGGTCAGACTGCAGTGGGCCAAGTGAAGGGAGGTGGGATCCAGAGACAGTGAGGCATTTGAGAAGTTTGGATGGGAATTGCAAGTAGGTGAATGAAGAAGCTGAAATGATGTAGGATTAAGAGGCAGAGAGGGGAGCTTCTGCCACACTCTGGAGATAGACAGGGCTTGGTCAGAATCTCAGCTTCCGTGCAACTGTGTAGCTTCAGGATAATTTAACCTCTGAGCCTGTTTCTTCATCAATGACATGAATATAATAAAATCTAACCCACAAGGTGTACAGTAAGTACTCTCGAATGCAGCTGGAGGAGGACACAGGTCATAGGAGTGGTTTTCTAAACATTGGGTAGAACAGAAATGACAAGAACAGACAGGACAAATTCAGATATTGGCCCTAATAACATCAAGCTGCATAATTCAAGTGCTGCTGATTTCTCTTGCTGAAACTGGGAGAAATCATGGGTTTCTTAGATTGCCCTGGATGAAGGGAAATGTGTCAGTTACAGAATGTATCGGAGTTTATAATTGTTTAGGAAGACCCTGTGTAAGTGTGAAAATCAGGTTGAAGTCCAGGTACATTAGAAAGTCAACCTGGGGGATCACAGTGATAGTTCAGAAGTGGCAGGTACAGTAAGAGAACAATTGAAGAACTAGGAACCAGAGGCCAGATAGGGCCAAGTCACAGAGAAGGATGTGGAGGTGGTCATGGAGGATGACCTGTCTTTAAATCAAAGGAGAGACATCTCCAGGAAGTAAGTCTCCTGGGAAAATTCTCAAGTGAATAAATTTCCACCACGGATAAAAGAGTAAAGAGAGATCATCCAGGTTTCCCCTTCAGCCTGCAAAGGAAGAAGCCGAAGACCAGAATGGCTGACTTATGGAGGTTACGCGTGTAGTCAATGACAGAGCTGGAGCTAAAGCCTGGGTCCCTTGGCTCTTTCTGTGGCATTTGTTTGGTTGAAATGAATTTAAAATGAAAGAATTAGCTTGTCTTGGTTTGGCGAGTTACCCTTCTGGTGACCACATATTGCTGGATTAGAACGCGAGAGAGGAAACCAAACTCAGAAATGGAAAACCCTCCCTCAGAGACAGTAGCGAAGTCAGGAAGTGCTTCAGGCTTCACTGCAAGATTTAGGGGCCGTTCCCCTTGCACTATTTAGTATTTGAATTTATTAGTAAGAATCTTTTTTTTTTTATGAGACAGAGTCTCACTATGTTGCCCAGGTTAGAGTGCCGTGGCGTCAGCCTAGCTCACAGCGGCCTCAAACTCCTGGGCTCAAGCAATCCTCCTGCCTCAGCCTCCCAAGTAGCTGGGACTACAGGCATGCGCCACCATGCTCGGCTAATTTTTTCTATGTATTTTTAATTGTCCGATTAATTTCTTTCTATTTTTAGTAGACACGGGGTCTCGCTCTTGCTCAGGCTGGTTTGGAACTCCTGAGCTCAAACAATCCGCCCGCCTCGGCCTCCCAGAGTGCTAGGATTACAGGCGTGAGCCACCACGCCCGGCCTATTAGCAAGAATCTTAATGTTAGTGCTTAAAAAAAAGTTATGGAACAGCCAACTCATTTTACAGATGAACTGTTTGCCAAGCGCACAGGGAATCCGTGGCCAAGCTGGGACTAGAATTGAGGTGTTCAGACTTCCAGCCACAGGCACGTCATTGTATGTGTGCAGTGTGGGCAGGCGAGCAGGGCTCTGGTTGTGTTGACTTGCTCCTCTCAGTAGCTCAGAAGGCAAATGTGAAAGAAACAGGAAACCCTTTGTCCCATTTTCCAATTGCATTTCAGGGTAGCCTTTTGTGGCCATGATCCTGGCAATTTGGTGTTGAAAGAGGGATAGGTATCTAAATTAACCAGGTGAATTCAGCTTTTTGCTTTGCTGCTAAATACCTGACTCTGTGAGCAAATGTGTGTTGTTTGTCAGCCCCAAGGGAGGTTAGCTGAGACAGTGGATGCAGGAGCTCAGGTAATCACGGCCCACCCTCAGGCATCTGGGGATTCACTACATGACAGAATGAGATCTTCACATTCCCTTTTTGGGGCAGCCACCAATTCCCCCTCCCTGCTGCCCGCCCATGGCAACACTGTTGGCCTCTCCGCTTATCCGTGACTGTTGTCTTCCGATTCTAATTTACTGCCAGGTTTGACACTCAATAAAAGCCAAGAAAACATTAGTTAGGAAATCTTTTCTTCCCTCAACTACAGTCTCTTCCTCCAATCTCCCCAACCCAACAGATGTTTTCTGAAGTTATACAGAAAAAAGAGCAGCTTCATTTCCCAGGAGCATGGCAATAAAACTAAGGCAAGGTGACTTGGTACTTTTAATAGAATGGCCTTTACCATTTGTTCAAGCCCAGAGATGAAATGTTGAAGGAAAATAGATGAAAGACAATACAATAGTATACAAATGATGCTTAAAACTCTCTTGTGCTCCCTATTTAGACCGAGTGAACTTCACTCAACAGGCTGGACAAGTGGTACTGATATCAGGCTCTGGGGTGGTCTGTCCAAGGATAGTAGGCCCTGCAGCCACCTCTTCCTCCACTATCACCCAGAAAAAAACTACAAGACATCTGGGGACCCTGTCTGGCATAGGCAAATGCCCTCAAATACTCTTGGGTGGTAGTATCCTTTTCAGAACAAGGTGTGTTGAGGCTGTAGGGGAGCTGATACAGAGTATGTCTTTTGGCAAAGTCCATGCATGGACCACATCAGATGGTTGGGGAGAGACCAGTGGGGTCACACTATGCCAGTTGCCAAAGCCAGGATGCCACTGTTGATGGTCATCATCCAAAATGCACAAATTCAGCTGACCTGAGAAATTCAAACAAAAAAAAGCAATGGAGATACAGGCTGAATAGGGTGCTGTGATGAAAACTCAGCTCTTGTAGAAGCAAAACTCTGGAGCTTGGAAGAGCTATTGCCAGGAGAGCCAAAGAAGATGGTGTATCAAAAATAATCGAGCCAAGAGAAAGCCATGATCATGGTAGGTCAAGCCCAGGGAATAGTTCTCTGTAAAGAAACCTTAGCTTTTAGCCCAGATGTTACTCCACTCCCTGTTCCTCAATTGCATGTGCTCCTCTCACGCTACCCCTATCCCCCTCAAGTTCCCTCTGTCTTCCTTTCCAGCTGATCTCTGTGGAGGGAACTTGCTACCTTCTAGCCCCATTATGCTGGCACTTTCGGCTAGTTGCTTTTGGGTGCTGGTCTTGCTCCAGCTCACCTGCAGCCCATGTAAGGGAAAACCGTGATGCCAAGACACTTTGCTGTGGCCTTTCATTGCTCTTTCTGCCCTTGGAATATTCTCTCTGATGTCCTGTTTGTGACTTTGTCTCCTCTCCCGGTTGATAGGTGCTTTTCCGAGAAGTGCTCCAGCTGACTGTGTTTCCTCTCCCAGGGATGTTTGCATTTGGACAAGAGATTGAGCTTTCTGACAAAGGAATGCTTTATTACTTATGATATTTCAGATGCAAGCAAGATGCTGTTGATTGGGGGGTAGGATTTCTAATTTTCATCTCAGCATTTTCGCTATTCCTTCTCCATTCACATCACTCGCAGCCCCTAACCTGATCCTCTCCAAGTTTGCCCCAACAAGGTAAATGGCACCATCATTCCCTTATGATTAAAGTAAAAAGCCTAGATACCACCCCAAGTCTTTCCTTTTCCTCACCCCACATCCAATCCACAGGCATGTTTTGTCATTATTTCTACAAAAGATAACTAAGCTCTATCCATTTCTCTCATCTCTACTCTATCACTTAGTACTGTCATCATCACCTCTCACTTGGGCCAGCCCTTTCCTAGTCCTTTACTAATCACCAACTTCCATCCTCACCACCCTGAGGCTGTCCTCACACCACAGCCTTTAGAATATCACATCATGCCATCTAACTGCTTAAGACACTCAGGACTTGCAGGTAGAATAAAGTTCAAATTCCTTACCATGGTGTTATGGGTTGAATTGTGTCCCACCACAATTCTTATGTTGAAATCCCAAACCCCAGTATCTGAGAATGTGACCTTATTTGCAAATAGGGTTGCTGCAGATGTTATTAGTTATGATTGGGTCTTACTGGAATAGGGTGGGCCCCTAATCTAACATAACTGGTGTCATTATAAGAAGATGGCTATGTACCAGAATATATAAGGAACTCAAACAACTCAATAGCAAAACAACAAATAATTTGATTTAAAAATGGACAAAAGACCTGAATAGACATTTCTCAAAAGAAGACGTATAAATGACCAACAGGCATATGAAAAAATGCTCAAAATTACTCATAATCTGAGAAAAGCAAATCACAACCACAATGAGATATCATCATCTCACTCCATGTAGAATGGCTATTTAAAAAAAATAAAAAAATAACAAATGCTTGCAAGGACATGGAGAAAGGGGAATGCTCTTATCTTACACTGTTGGTGGGAATGTAAAGTAGTAGAGTCATTTTGGAAAACAATACGAAGGTTCCTTAAAAGACTAAAAATAGAACTACCACATGATTCAGCAATCCCACTGCTGAGTATATATCCAAAAGAAAAGAAATTGGTCTGTTGAAGAGATATCTGCACTCCCATGTTTATTGCAACACAATTCACAATAGCCAAAATATGGAATCCACCTAAGTGTCCATCAACAGATGAATTAATAAAGAAAATGTGGTACATATACACAATGGAATATTATTCACCCATTAAAAAGAATGAAATCCTGTGATTTGCAGCAACATGGATGGAAATGGAGGTCATTATGTTAAGTGAAACAAGTCAAGCATAAAAAGACAAATATCACATGTTCTCATACATGGGAGCTACAAAGTTGAATCTCATGGAGACAGAAAGTAGAATGGTGGTTACCAGAGTCCAGGAAGGAGAGGGGGGAGGATAGGATGAAGAGAAGTTGGTTAATGGGTACAAAAATACAGTTAGACAGAAAGAGTAAGTTCTACTATTCGATAGTATAGTAAGGAATTTATAGTTAACAATGATTTATTGTATATTTCAAAATAACTAGAAGAGAAAAATTGTAATGTTCCCAACACAAAGAAAAGATAAATGTTTGAGGTGATAGATATCCCAGTTACGCTGTTTAGATCATTACACATTGTATGCAGATATGAAAATACCACACACACCCTGAAATATGTACAACTCCAATATGTCAATAAACAACACAAAACAAATAAATAAATGAATAACAAGTTCTGTGCTTCTGGACGCACACACATACACACATGAAGATGCCATGTGAAGACAGAGACGCACAGAGAAAATGCCATGTGATGACAAAGGCGGAGACTCGAGTTATGCAGTTGTAAGTCAAAGAATGCCGAGGCCTGCCAGCCACCTGCCAGAAACTAGAATGAGGCAAGGAAGGACTCTCCTCTGCAGGTTTCAGAGGCCCTGCCAACACCTTGATCTCAGACTTCCAGCCTCCAGAACTGTGAGGCAATACATTTCTGTTGTTTGAAGCCACCCAGTGTGTGGTGCTTTGGTATGGGAGCCCCAGGAATCTAATGCACATGGTTTCTGAGAACCGGGGTGATGAGATTCCTGCTTACCTCACTCACTCACCGTCTTTTGTGTCATCTACTCCTATTCCAGCCACACTGGCCTTTCTGTAGGTTCTAGAACATAATAATTCCATTCTTCTTGGGAGCCTCTGTGTATACTAGTCCTTTTCCATAGAACATTGTTCTTCTAGCTCTTTATGTGATTGGCATGTTCTTTTTTTTTTTTTTTGAGACAGAGTCTCACTGTGTTGCCCTGGCTAGAGTGCCGTGGTGTCATCCTAGCTCACAGCAACCTCAAACTCCTGGGCTCAAGCGATCCTACTGCCTCAGCCTCCCGAGTAGCTGGGACTACAGGCATGCGCCACTATGCCCGGCTAATTTTTTCTATATATTTTTAGTTGTCCAATTAATTTCTTTGTATTTTTAGTAGAGACGGGGTCTCGCTCTTGCTCAGGCTGGTTTCGAACTCCTGAGCTCAAACAATCCGCCCGCCTCGGCCTCCCAGAGAGCTAGGATTACAGGCGTGAGCCACCGCGCCCGGCCTTGGCATGTTATCTTTGTGATTTTGCTTTAAATGTCTCCACTTCAGAGAGGCCTTTCCAGATCATTCTACCTACGTAGGTTAAAAGCACCCTGTTTATTTCTCTCACAACACCCATCTCAGCTTTAAAATGTTTAATTTTTTTTTTAGCCATTTGTTTACTTTACTCTTCTAGAACACAAGCTGCATAAGAGCATGGATCATTACAATGGGATTGTTGTTTGAACCTGAGCTCAAGGTCACTGTCTCAGAAGAGTTTATTCACTAAACATCCTTGGCACTTCACACAGTGCTTGGCACGTAGAAAATACTCAATGAATATGTTTTGAACAAGTAAATGAAAGAAGGAATGAATGCTACATTTAAGGCACAATCTGTGATATTTCCTTTTTAGGGGGAAGAATGCTGACAGTCTTGGAGCACCGCCTATGAAACACAGAAGGTCTAATCAATATAGGTAATAATAGACCTTAGTGGAGTTAGAACCGAAAACCAGGCCTGTAGGACTTAAAAATGCATGCTTTTTCTACCAGTTCATATTGAGAATATTATGAAAATTTGCTTATAAATCAAGTGATATTTTTAAAGTACTGGGGGAGCTGGCCACTTAAAAGGAATCCTAAGGTAAACCAATTTGTAAAGTGAGCAACAATTTCCTAATTCGTAATTTGTGAACACTAAGCTTTGGAGCTATTGAGGTAGTTGGTGTCAAGGCACAACTGTGGTTTCTGCTTCTGAAAATGCAATGATGTTTATTTGTACCACCTGCTCAGAGGTGGATGAATTTTCAATATAAATTCCATGCCTCCACCTCTTTTTCAAGGTTAGATGCCAAATACAATGCGCTGCTAAAAACAAAACAAAGCAAAACAAAAGAAAAGAACCCAAAAAACCCAATAGCCTGTCTGAGTTGAGAGCTGGTGGTGACATTTTTTTTTTTTTTTCTAATTTGGAAATCTCCCAACACCTTGTTAATTTGGCTCTCTGGGAAAAATGGGATCTTCAATTCACCTCCTTAGGGGAGGACGATGGATGACTTAGCAAGGCTTGTCCTTTAAGCAAGTCTCCTCGTTCTCCGTGTTGGGCAATGATTCACCTTCACAGCGCCTCAATCCATCACTCCTCTCAATCCCCTCCACGCACCTCTCCCGTCGCTCTTCAGGGAGGGAAAATGGATGGCAGATGTTCCCTGAGATCTTGTTTTCAGGCGAGGGAGGCAGCAAGAAGGGGGGTGGCCCTGCTCACACTGCCAGGGGCCACAGCCCCCAACCTGGTGGCTGGCGGAGCATCTTGATGGTCTGTGTGACTCTGTGACTCTGTGAGCAATCAGCCCCAGGACAGGAGGAGAGCAGCCTGTGGATTCTCAAATAAAGAGAGCAGCTGCTGAGAAAGGGGGGTTCAGTCACTCGAATGTCAGCTCCACAAGCAGGGCTTTTATCTGCTTGGATCACTGCTATGTCTTCAGTACCTAGAAGAGTGTCTGGCACATAGTAGGGACTCAAGACATCTTTGTTGACTGAAGGAAAGAAAGGAAGAATGGATGATTATGCACACCTCCCACCAGGCTACAAAGCAGCTTAGACATGACAGATCATTCTTTGAACCAGTGGTTTCCTGCTGCTCTGAGCTCATAGCTCTGCCCACGGTACCACTCATTGGGATGGAGCAGATTGAATCCTGGTTCGAACCTCTCCCATCATTGCACCAACTCTAAGTCCTGGAAGGAGAGGACTTGGAGCTCTGCTTACAATACCCATTTCTTCCCTTGGTCCCCATACTTGAAGCTATTCCAACCACGTACCCTGATTTGGAGCTCAGAAAAAATAGTCTCTGTGGCTATATGGTGCTTTGAATAGAGCTGGCTTCAATAAACATTTGTGGAATAAGCATGCCCAGTCTTTGCCTTCCAGACTCCTGGGTGGGATAAGGACACAGGGCAGAGAGGACCACAGTCTCAGTGCTCTGTTTGTCTTGCTATGTGAGGACAAACAAATGGTCTTGGACACTTTGTAGGTTAAGCAAAGAGGAAAATAATATAGTAGGCCTCCCATTGGCTGCCACTTAGAAAACCCCTACCCGGTGCCAGGCACTGTGCTAATATGCATTACATATTTAGCAGGACGCTGGATGGAACTCTTCCTGCTATCCCAACATTGGAAACTGGTGTGCAGAGCTGAGGCAAAGAGGCCTTAATTCTCCCCAGACTTAGAGAGAGCAGCCAACAGTTGAGGACAGACACCTCCTTCAGGACTTGGCAAAAGGCAGCTGAACTGGCTCTGCCACCCTCAACCATCACTCCAGTGCCCCCCTCCCCAGTCTGTAAAACAGAAGAGACAAAGAGGGGGCCTGGATTGTTGACTAGTGGATGGATTTTTGGCTTCTCTCTCTCTTTTCATGAGAGAAACGAAAGAAGTACCCGCTCTCACCCTGGCCAAGCCAAGTGAAGGGGGCGCCAGGAAAATTGTTCAGAAAGACTAGAGTTACCTCCAACAAGGGGACACTGGCGTTCCCTCCCAGGTGGTAGCCCGTAGTCCCCTCTGGTATTGCCATCGGGATGAGCAGAGCAGAGTATTGAGTTCTTAAGCGAGCGGGTGCGATCCAATGGGCTTGGGGCGTATGAGAACACAGGGATTCACGCCTGCAGCTTCTCACCCTGAAGGAGGCCTGCTGGGGTGGTGGAGACAGCCAGGGCAGGAGGCTCAGTGGTATCAAGGGCCTGCAGAGAGGGAATGAAGCCCTCCCCTGGCCCCAGTTACCTCTGGACCTTAGAAGGTGTGGAAGAGGAAGGCAGAGGTTCCCGTGGCTCCATGGAGCGGAAGATAAAGGCTGGAGGTGGGGAGGGGCTGTAGGCTGGACAGGCAGGTGCTGGATCAAGCAAGGTGGTGCCCCCAGGAGAAGGGCTGGAGGAATGGATCCAACCTACGGAAAGTACGGTTGTCCTCTCTGAGGGTCCACAGTGACTGAGGAGCTGTGGTGAAGCTGAATACTGTCTCCAAACAACGAACACATTGATAGAGGATGGAAGCTGTGTGAGTGACAGCCCCAGACACTCTTCCTTTCCCCTTCCAGGACCCAAAGCACCAGAGGAGTTCAAGCCTGGCAATGGGGTAGGGCGGGGGAGGTGTCCCAGAGGCAGACGATGGGGAGGGAGGAGTGGGGAGGAGAAAGACTCGAGCAGGAGACCACGCTTGCTGTCCCCCATCCGCCTGCAAGTCCCTTGAGTCATGAACAGGATTCACATCAGAGGAGGGAGTTTCAAAGTAGCTTTGAGATTGGGGCTTTAAACTAGATGGACAGGATAATTTTAACAATAAAAGTTGCCAGAAAATCGTGGATTCTGCCCAAGATGTCATCAAGGTTTGAGCATAGGGTACATGCCCCAGAGAGCGAGGGCAATTTAACATAAGACTCTTGGAGACAGTGAATGGAGAAAAATAAAACTGCCCAATGGTTACACCCTCTGAGCTCAGACTGCCTGACGAACCAGTCACACACGCATTATGTCATTGCACACGTACAACTGCTCTACGAGGTGTGTATACACAATCTTCATTGAACAGATGAGGAAACAGGACGAAAGAGGTCAAATAACTGGCCAAAAGCCACACAGGGGTGGTTACCTGGGCCCCCAACTCCTGCAGAACACTGCCTTCAGCTTCCTGTCTGGGCGTCGATTCCAGATGTGTCTGCAGGCAGACGCTCTGGGGCACGTAGAGCAAGGAGTGGGGACTGCAGTGGATTCTGTCCTAGCCCCACCTCATATCCTGGGATTCTGGGCAAATTACTTAATGTGTCTGAGCCTCACTTTCCTCCTCTATAAAATGGGAATAGTATCTACCAACAAGGTGCTGTGAGGATTTGATAAGAATACTTTTCATAGAGTCTGGCAGGTAACGTGAGTGGACATTAATTACTAATTCTCTCATGCCTTTTCTTGAAAGCCTAGCTCAAGGCGCACCCTTCTTTCTTCACCCCTTATAGCATCAGTGAGATCTTGCTGAACCCTCTATCTTCACCCTCGGCGTTTACCACAAGCCACTCAGCATATCGTTAGTTTCCCTTCTATCTGATTACATCTCTCTAATTAGACTATAAGCTACCCAACGGCAGGACCAAATTCACACGTCAGACACTGTATAGCATCTAGCCACATACTCATAAAGAGCTCTGTTAAACCAGTGCTTCTGCTGGAATATTGCTCTGCTAAACAGCTAGGAAAACGTGAAATCTATGAAGAAGAGGGTGATGATAATAATACTGGTAATTACAATAGCTAATTTACTGAGCACTTACTCTGTGTCAGGCACAGTGCCAGGTGCTTTACACACATTCTGTCATGGACTCCTTCCATCAGTTCTGGCTAAGAGGCTTGTTTGCTGGTGGGTTAGTTGGTTGTTTTAACCGACAGTTAGCAAGAGCTTACCATTGCACAGACACTACTGGAAGCGTGTTCAACGTGTGTTATCCCATGTAGACCTTATTACAAAGCTGTATGGTAGACACCAGTATACCCATTGTGGAGGTAGAAAAGGGAGCATAGATGGACTAAATACATCGCCCAAAGTCACACAGCTAGCACTTCAAAGACCCCAGATTCTCAGATCCTTGAAATCTGCTTTGGAGCACTCCCTGGGCCCCAGTGCTAATGGGTTAGGTCACTCGCCGAAGTGTGTGTGGCTAATAAAGGACAGTTGGGAAATTTGAATCCCCTGGCTTTAGAGCTGAGTCGGTTCCCATGTGTGGTCGCAGAAGCAGGACTGCAAAGCAGCAACTCGCAAATGCAGTAGGAACATTTGTTTCAATCTGTGGACCTCCTCAACAGGACAGAAGAGTTCATGGGTCCCTCTTCTAACCTCTTATACTTCTCAAAAAAATAAGCTCTCTTCAGATTCAGTGGGAAGAATGGTGAGGTTTTGGATGAGACACCAAGGAGATATTCCTTAGTTTCAATGAATACCAGAAATCAATTAATGCATACCACCAGAATTTAATGATATTAATATCATTCTAGGAATATTACCCTCCTAGAGAGCTGTCTCCTCTCACACCTCCAGGGACTCAGTGCCTTTCTTAGATCAGCTCTCTCTTCCTCCCTGGCTGACCTCACGGTTCAATTTTCACCTTATAATCTGTTCTCTCTGAAAAGTGTGCACACCTAGCTGCTATCTCTGGGGTGTGTAGATCCCTCCCAGTGGTCCTCTCTCATGGGTCCTGCCATAGAACACAGAGCCCAGCCCAGCACCTGGTGGCCAATGCGGCCCCAAACGAGCCAGGAGAGAGAAACCAGAAGGGCCGGTGACCAGAGTTGGGCTGATTGGGAACCCCACAAGAGAAGCAGGTTGGATGCACAGGGTGACGTGTCAACTGATTCACGTTACTGCTGCAGTCAGACAGCTTTCCAGTCTCTGCCAGACAATCTGCCCTGGGCTCTCTTTGGAGATGTTGTACCCTGTTCTTGCAGAGCTCAGAAAGGAGCTCCAAACCTTCTGAAATTCAGATGGACTATGATTATCCAGATTTCTGTGAAAGCAGGGTGGGTGGGTGAGGGTGGGTGATACAAATGATCGTGAGTTTATCTGAAAGATTCTTCATTTGACCACCAGGGCTCCCTGAAATATGATATAACTTCCCTACAGTTATTCACTAATATGTGTAAAATAAAGCGGTCAGGTAATTCTTTGCTAGAATTAGCATAAGGCTGCATTCTTTTCCCCACTAATCTTGACAGAGGGGACCACGTGTGTCCAATTTAACCACAGGCTGGTAGATTTCCCTCAAAGGTAAACACAGGAAGGTCACTGATTTTCTCTTGGGGATTACCCGCAAGTCCACATATTGCCTTTTGAAGATTGCTCTTGGAGAGAAATCTACTCATTTATGAAGGAACCTCCTCTCTAGGAGACCTAACTCAAAAGCAGTTGTCTGAATGTTAGCATTTTGTGGAGGGTTCTTTTGTTCTTTCTCTCATTCTAGTTTTTTCTCAACAAGGTTCTGCCCTATGTATTAACTTAGACTAAATATAATCTAGATTCTTCTGCTCTCTTAAAAAAGAGGTCACAGTTCTAGAGTTTTTCCTCAATGGATGCAAACCTAACTCATTGCCTTTGCCTTATCAGCAAAGTTTTGGTCTAGGGGCTATACTCATCTCATTATTTTATTGTCAAGCACAGATACATGATCAACATCCAAGTGTTTTCCTGAGCCTCATTTTGTTCCCAGCCATCCCCAGATAACACTGTGTGGTTCATTCTTCCCTCTGCAGCTCACAGACCCCCCCAAATGAGAACTGTTGGAGACAGATTTTTACTTCTGAGAAGTGTTCACAGATTTTTGACTTGGTGACATGAACTTCCTTACTGTTGGCTTACATATGGCTGTTCCCTGTGGTTACATTAGGTTTTGAAGGCCTAGCCCACCAGACCTGTGTACCTGCTTATTATGAGCTGGGATTATTCCTTGTAAACCTCTAATAATCCTATGAGGAGGTACTATCACTGTCCACATTTTGAAAATTAAGGATTTGTAAAGTTTATGCAGTTTAGGAACTTGCCCAAGGTCACTAAGTGGTGGCATCAGGTCTTAAACCCAGGTGTGCTCGATTTCAGAGCGTTGGCACGTTTGCTACTGCAAGAAGCCTGTCCACTCAGGAAGGGTTGGGCCTGGGAAGACCTTTGGAGTGCAGATAGATAACTTGGAGCAGTGGTTCTCAACCACAGCTCTGTGTTAGAACCATAATGCATCGGGGTGCTTTTAAAATATATTGATGCCCAGGCCCCACTTTAGAACAACGAAATCAGACTCTCTCTCCCAGGCATCAGTATTCTCTAAGCTCCCCAGGTAATTGTAACGATAAACCAGGCTGAGAATCATTCAACTTTCCTGCGTTTGGGTTGTGCATCCCAGAGCTAATCTGAACCCTGACAGCTCCAATAACTTCCTGGTTTGGCGGTTACTGTTCTAGAATCCCAACCCCCCTCTACCCCCAGCCCAGAACCAGCAGCTCTATTCCCTTCCATCTGGTCTCTGGAATGTGACATGGCTGCCAGGTATATGCACATTATACAGCACCTCACTGCTCACTTAATCCTCTTCAGGTGCTTCCCCTGCACTTGTGGGCCCTTCACTCTCCTCCCCCACTGCTGGTCGGTCCCTCTCGTGAATTCACGTGACAGCATGATCATCCGCCTTGGAGAGTACTTATCTCATTGTATTGTCATTGTCTATTTATAAGTCTGTCTCCCCCACTGGACTGTGAGCTACGTGGGTCTGGGGCTGTGTCTGACTCTGCCCCATATCCCCACGGTGTGGGGAGCACCTGGCTCAGAGGGTGGACCCAAACAAAGTGGGTCAAAAGAATACATTCAGGCCTGAAGGATTGGATTCTGATATCAGAAAAATCTTTCTCTGTCTGTTGCCACAGCCTCTCTTACTATTCACCTCCATTTGACACAAAGACTTTTCACAGGAAGTTAAAAACCTTTCCTATAAATAAAAAAAAAAGTAATTCACCCTTCAAGATTTGGCTCCAAACCTACCTCCAAAAGGAAGTCTCTTGGATTGCCCCCAGCTCATAATGATCTCTTTTAATGAATTTTTATAGTCATTACAGTCTGTATAATTCAGTTGTCAATTGCATTCTTCCATTACCATCTTCAATAGTTATTTTTTAATGCCCATGGGTTTATGTCCTACCTTCCTAACAAAACTATAAACTCCATGAATTTCAGGACTATTTCTAAGATGGCAGCATCATTTTGTTGGCTCACTTGTTTGAAGTCTCCTGACAAACTGTAAGCTCTTTAAGGCCTGACACTCTCATACATTAATCTTCATATGACAGCCCAGGCACAGTGCTGGCACAAGTAGGTGCTCAGCGGGACTTTGTTAAATGAAGACATTTGGTAACCCCTTTTAGCCCAGTGCCCTGAACTTATTAGGTTCTTGCAAATCATATTTGTTAACTGGGTATTGAAATGAAAAGGCATAATTCTTATAAGATGTGGTTCATATCAGACACAGAATTTCTTGAAATAAACCCTCTTTCAATTTCTTTTTCTACTATTTATAAATGCTTGATTATTTGGCTCCAAAATTGAATGAGAAGTGTTGTGGAAGAATCCCTCACCCACTTCCAAATCGCTTACATACCAATTTTACACAAAGCCCCTAAACCTTAAAACCCTCAATCACTCTGAATGTCATATACCTCCTTTATTAAATTCAATATGTCACTGCTGAGAAAAGACAGTGGTGCCCACTGGGTTTGGTTGGTACCTGCACACCCATACATGCACCTAAGCATAATTTCTAAATGTGAAATCAGGTCTGCGTTTTAAATTTTTAATGAAGGAAATAGATGCCCTAGCCCCCTCACTAGAGATGCCGTCCTGCTGTACCTGCTACAAAACACAGGGTCCTGCTCTGTTTTGCCAACTGATTATATAGGAGGGTTCCCCGTGGATACCCACAGATAGCCTCATTGTCAGACAGATCATTGTTTTCTGTTTTCCTTCGGCGCAGTAAAAGTCTATGTGGGAGGAAGGGAACACAAAGGAAACAAATGAACTCGCCTGGCCCAGAAAACCATTCCAACACTCTATCCCCCAGCACCGAATCCTCGGCCCCATTTTTGGC
Organism: Propithecus coquereli; assembly: GCF_000956105.1. Classification (NCBI taxonomy): domain Eukaryota; kingdom Metazoa; phylum Chordata; class Mammalia; order Primates; family Indriidae; genus Propithecus; species Propithecus coquereli. Next base: position 10,562,038 of record NW_012150840.1, read on the forward strand.
CCTCCAGCTGCTATTTCCCAGCACACAGCTGCTGCTGCTGAGCTCTAATGAGCTGCGGTTAGCGGGGTAGGAAGGCGGGGCGGGTTCCAATGCCACTAATGAGGAAGCGCCGAGACAGGCACTCAGGGAGGTGGTTTTAAAGCAGATGAGTGGAAGGCAGGCAAGCTGGCCTAGAAGACAGCTTGTCCCAAGATGTTGGAATGAGAGGCTCAGTCTAAGGTGTCTTTTGGAACACTCTGAGTGAGCTTCAAAGCCACCGCCAGTTGAGGCTGGTTACAGACCTTCGCCACATGCAGAGGAAAGAGAGGAAAAGGCATCTTGTGCAGCCGACCCACAGCCAGCTCTGCCCACTTGTGCCAACATGATCCCTTCAGAGTTCTGCTAAATAAAATGGCTACCGAGGACGTCTTCCTACTCCGGGCAGCGGAAGATCTGTAATGTCGCCAATGCCATGGCTGGAAGTTCCAGCCAAATTACCTTTGGCAGGAATCTGGATCTGCAATGAGGCCAGGGGGGTGGAGTCCCTGTCTTCAAAAGGCTCCCCCAGCACATTTCACCTGTTAGTACCAAGCGACTGGCACACTTGGCTTTTTATCTGCGGCAGCGGTTTTCCTTTGTTGAGGGTGTCTAGAAGAGTTGTCAAACGTATTGGGGGGATGACTGCTCTCCAAAGAGGTCCAGCAAGGGAAAAGGGCCCTTGTTTCTGACCCTTGCTCTAGCTCTTCTATCTAGTCATTGAAAAAAAGATTTGAGGGGGAAAAAAATCTTTTATATATATATATATATATATATATGTATATAAATATATTTATACAATCTGAGTGACCTGACTGCACATTCACAGCTGAAGTGGAACAAGGTGATGCTCTTCTCGTTTTAGCTCTCATGGCTATAAACAAGTGTCCTTTTTGCAGTTTATTGAGTGCTGTGTTTTTCACTTTTTTGTGTTTTTTTTCCTTGTTTTGCTGTTTAACTTGGCCCCTAAGTGTAATGATGAAGTGCTGTCCAGTGTTCCTAAGCCCAAGAAGGCTGTGATGTGCCTTAAGAGAAAATGTGTGTGTTAGATAAGCTTCATTCAGGCATGAGTTATAGTGCTGTTGCCTATGAGTTCAAAGTAAATCAATCAATTGCATATATTAAATAAGGTGTCTTTAAACAGAAACACATATAAGACAAGGTAATATATTGATCAGTTGATGAAAATATTGTGACCAGAAGCTCACAGGAACCTAACCCTGTTCCCCAGGAGCAATGCTTCAGTATTCAGTCAATGCTAACTCTATGGACTATAACCACTATAAATAATGAGAATTGGCTGTACTTTTTGGGATAATTTTGGCTACTTGAAATGGTTTTCTATGGTATTTCAAAGCACAGAGACTACAGCATAAGTGAACAACAAAAGGAAGGGTAGGTGGGAAATTGTTATATACTTTTGTCTGCTATTTGCCAGATTTCTTCAACCTATTGTATCTCATTTAGTCTTTGTAATAGCCCTATATGGCTGGTTTTATTGCCCTTTTATTCCAGGTGAGAAAATTGAACCTTCCGAAAATTAATCAATTTACTTGAGGTCATATGGCAGGAAGAGGCAGAAAGGCAGAATTCTAATGTGGCCCTAAGATTCCTTTCCCTCCCCCACGTGCATGCCCTATATAATCCCTTCCCTCAAGGGTGAATGGAACCTGTGAACATGGTGATGATTATATGCCACGATTCCATTACATGGCGAAGGTGAAGGGACTTTGTAGATATAATTAGTGTCCCTAATCAGTTGACTTTTAAGCCTTGACTTTAAAGGAAATGATCCCAGGTGGGTCTGACCTCATCAGGTGAGCACTTTAAAAGAAGTGAGAGGTTCTGTCTCCTGCTGGCCTTGAAGAAGCAAGCCATGAGTTTTACAGCTGCAAGAAAATTAATTCTGCCAGCCACAACCTGAACTTGGAAAAAGACACCCCCCCCACCAACACACACCACGCCTCAGATAAGACAGGAGCCCCAGCTGACACCTTAGCTGCAACTAAGTTGTGCCCAGACTCCTGATTCATGGAAACTGAGAAATGTTGTTTGTAGTAAATAGTTATACAGAAATAGAAAACTAATACACATAGCCAAGGAGTGGTAGAGTCATTGTTCAAAAACAGGTCTGCCTGCCTCCAAAGCTAATGTTCTTTCTCTTCATACCACGTGCAGAGGGTCCCTGACTCATGACGGTTTGATTTATGATTTTCAACTTTATAATGATATAAAAGTGATACACATTCAACAGAAACCATATTTTGCGCACCTATACAACCATTCTAGAATGACAATATTCAATAAAGCACATGAGATAGTCAACATTTTATTATAAAACAGGCTTTTTGTTTGATAATTTTGCACAACTATAGGCTTATGTAAGTATTCTGAGCACGTTTAAGGTAGGCCAGGCTAAGCTATGAAGTTTGGTAGGTTAGGTGTATAAAATGCATTTTCAACTTATGATATTTTCAAGTTATGATGGGATTAAGTCCCTTATAATGAGTTTATTGGGATGTAACCCCATTTTAAGTCGAGCAGCATCAGTAATACCACCTTTTGTTTGTTGTTTGCTTGCTTGCTTGGTGGGCATGGGTGAGGGTTAGTGGAAGGGGATATTTCTTCTCTTGAGGACGGGGATATGGAAGATATTCAGGCACAATGATTAAAGTTTTAGCCCTAACACAAGGGCTTGGGTGTAAAGACATGGGGAGCTTCTCAGTGTTGGAAGAGGAGGGATGGGCAAGTATTTTATCTCCTTTTGCTCAGGAAATAGCTAGTGGGAATCTGGGGACAGCAGGATTCACAAAGGGACAAGCTAAGAACACTGGGTCCCTAGTGTTGGATGAAACACATACAGTTGCCAATATGACTATACTTTTTATGTACATAAATAGCAATTACATATGATTCAATCAGTATGTACAAGGACAAAGCTTAACCAGCAGTTAGATCAGGGCCAGGTCAGTAACCGGAAGCAGGGCAGAAGCCAAGTGTTCTGCAGGAAAGAAGTTTTACAGTGGGAAGAGATGTGAGTGGGGCCACAATCAAGGCAGAAATCCAACAACTAGGTGTGCAGAGCCAGGAGGAGCTATGTCAGTGATCGCATTCATGTCAAATTTTAGTTAAGGGCTCTGCACAACTGTGGGAAAGATGAACACCTGTGAGACCCAAGCCCAACCTTCACATTTCTGACTTTGATTCAATGACAAGCTGTGCTGTCAAAGGGGAAGCAGAGGTAGAATGGTCAGGGCTGGGATGGGGTTATACCATTGCAGGCCTTGTGTAAGGGACAAAAATAGTATATGTCAGACACCTGCTGCAGTACCTGGCACATGGTAAGTACTAAATGAATGGCAATATTATTATTTGGCAGTTCAATAGATAACAGAAAACTGCCTTGCTTAGGTAAGACGAAGGCAAGGGTGAGTCATCTCCAAATATATGGATAAAAAAGAAAGGTATAAAGCCCTGATTGGGAAAACCAGAATCAGGCTGGAAAACAGTTAATTCTTTAGTTACTGAACTTCCTTCTCTGGGGCTGCATGGGGAGGGCAGCACCTTCGGCAGCGCTACGGGATGAGTCTTGCTCAGATCACTGGCCATCCAGAGCAGGGCTCTGCATCCGAAGGAGTCCAGGCCCGACTGGCTGTGGTTTTCATCCCATGAGCTCACGGATGTGACTCCACTCTGAAGCTGTAATCATTCTGTTTAAGCTTCTTGATCATCACTGGGGTTCTGGGGTGGGTGGTGTATGTACTATGGGGCCTGGGAGACAGATCTAGGGGAAGAGGCCTCAATACAGCCTACATGCTGCTCAGAGACAGGCCCAAGAGCCCTCTGGAGCCTGCGCTGTAATTATTGTAGCTGTTCCAGCCCCAGAGTCCCACTGGTGAGTGATTTCACATGTAATTATCCTTGAGACAAGGACTTTGCGCATCTTCTCCCCAGCCCTTCTTCCCCCTTCTTCTTTTATTCTTCTCTCTCTACGTTCGTTCTTTCTTTCCCTTCATCTCCAACCAAGTCCAACAAAGTCCACATCAGGATGCAGACGAGTCCACCTCAAGGTCACCTTCTGCCCTGGCCTGGGGCTGTTCTCTCCCTGGGGAGCAGCCTGTCATGTTCCCTGACATCGTCAAAGAAAGCCCAGATAATGACATGTCCCTCCTCCTTCCTCCAGACAATACTCTTTGACTTTCTATCTTTAGATCAACTGTCTCTTCCTAAAAGCTAACCTTGGGCTCAGGGTGGGAATACAATTACTGATGGGGGAACCTGAGCAAAATGCTGGTCCAGATAGGTCAAAATGGCTGGGACATGTCCAAGATTCTAGTAGTTACTTAACTAATAACTAGCATATAATACCCCTGGTGAGCAATTTAGACTAGGCACTGTGCTCAATGCTTTATACTTAGCATGATTGTATTCAATCCGCACAACAACCCTGTGAGGTAGGTGCTGTATTATCCATGTTACGTAAATGAGTAAAGGGAAAGGTTAGGTAACTTTCTCTAGATCACGTCACCAATAAGTAGCCAGTCTGGGACTGCAACGCGGTCTGACAGCAGGTCCCTGCATTTATAATCATGCTGCTCTGTTACCCCCTGTGTGTATCTGGGCTTTAACCCACACGGTTACTTTCACACTTCTGTTATTAGTGATGTCCTTGTGGCAATGATGATGCAAAACCTGGTCTTCCAGCTCCCGACATTCATCTGGTGCCCTACCTCCTATCAGTCACTGACAGCCATGGCCTTGGTTGCCCTCAGGTCGCCTGTAGTGTTTCAGCCGTGCCCTAGCGAGGCCTGCCTTCTTTTGCAGAGGAAAACAGGTAACATATCTGCATTTCAGGACACCAGGTAACACACCTGCAGCTCAGGACCAGCTTCGAGTCACCAAGGAACTCCAAAGGGAGGGAGGATTTGCAGAATAGGCCCTTCTTTGCCTCTGCGTCATGAGACGAAAAACTTAACCACACAGCGGGGTGCTGTTTTCAAGGTCCCAGAGAAAGGAGTTGAATGAGGGTGTGTCCTGTGTGAGGACCATTTACCCCCAACGCCAGCTCCTAGGAATATCCTTGTGTGCCCTACAAGCCAAGGCAATCAGTCACCCCTTCTTAACAGTCCTCCTGAATCGACTGGAGGAGGGGGTCTGCAAGTCACCTTTAAGGACACCAAACTGAATCCCCTGATGAAAAGCAAGAGGGCATTAAGGAGCAGAAATGAAAATGCAGCTTGAGGCTGCCCAGCATCGGCTGGAGCCTCTGGGCATTATTTAAGGTCTAGCAAGGACCAGGGCTAAGGAGATTGCAAGATAGAAGAGGAGGCCATTACAACCGCTGTGGTAAAGCAATTAAACGGATTGGGGTATGTGGCTGAGAGAAAGTGGCCATTTTTTTTTTTTTTTTAACCCTCATCTACTTGCAAACAGGAATTGAAGAGGTTTGCGATTGGAGAAAGCAGTTGAATGAGCTCGGGCCTCCTCCCGCCTTGGGAGCTTTGGGTCGGTGTCCTGAGGGACAGGGAACCCCACAGGCAGCACAGGGTCGCTGTTCTATCGGCCCTTTGACTGCAGGTGCGAGGTCCCTGACTCGCATATTGAAGTCCGGAGTAGGCACTGTGCAGAGCTTGTGTGTTAGTTTCCTGTAGCTGTAACAAATTACCACAAACTTGGGGGCTTAACACAACAGAAATTTATTCTTTCACAGGTGTGGAGGCTGGAACTCTGAAATCAAGGTGTCAGCTGGGTTAATTCCTTCTGGAGGTCTGAGGAAGCATCTGTCCCATGCTTCTCTCCTAACTTCTGGTGTTTCCTAGCAATCCTTGGCATCCCTCGGCTACCTCACTCCGATCTTTGTCTCTGTTGTCACATGGACTTCTTCCCTAAGTGTCTTCACATGGCCTCCTTGTAAGGATACCAGACTAGGACGTAGGGCCTACCCTAACCCAGCACAACCTCATCATAACTAGTTACATCTGCAAAAATCCTGTTCCCAAAGAAGGTCATATTCTGAGGTCTGGGGAGACATACATTTGGGGGTTGTGTGGGAGGGACACTATTCAACACGGTACAGCTTGCCAATGGCATTCTGGGCAGACCCCACATAAAGGCAAGGAAAGGACTCAGGTTGCTCAAAAGGAGGGCTCCAGTAAACCTGGGCCCCTTCTTCCCTGTGTGGTCGGGGAGGGGAGCAGCACCACCCCAAGCAGTGCCCATGTCATACTGAGGCACCTCTCATGCATCTAAAATGTGGCACAGAAATCAAGCCCAAAGGAGCAAAGAAAGTCATGCAGAGAATGAAGGCAACTTTCCCCAAAGCTCAAGACAGAGCAGGCACTTTTTTCCCAAAACATTCACTGTTTGGAGTACCCAGGTAAGAAACTAAAGGTAGCTCAATCAATCTTACCCCCTCTCTGCCCAAGCAAACCTAGAAAAAAGGCAACAGCCTTTGGTTTTCTTTCCTTTCCCTTCCAACCCACAGGAGGGCTGGGGAGGTGCAGGGAATCGGCCCCCCCACATCCAAGAACCATCCTGGGTGGAGCGTCTCATGGCGGAGAGAGATAAGGGCTGAGGGAGCCCTCAGTCCCCCAGGGCAAGCCTGTTCTGGCAGCCAGGAATGTGTTTCGGAGGCATTCAGGAAAGTGCTGCACAGAACTGCGTCCAATCCAGGCTAAGCAGATTAGCTCCCTCCCAGGGAAAGGTTCTGGGCAGCTGAGCAGGGCAGCTCCCTGTGCAGTGGCAGGGGCTGTCATTACAAGGCCCAGATAGGACATAATTACATGCTCCCCGGAGGGAACTCTTAATTGAATTACAGGGTGTCTCCTGAGCATCAAAGGCAGCCCGGGCTCCGAGGTAGCCGAGCAGTACAGAAGCAGACCCTCTGAAGAGCTGGCCCTGGGTAGGGGTCAGGCCGTGGAGAGGCCCAGGGACGCCAATGCACAGAGGGCTCTGTGGATCTTGCTGACACTGCGAGAGGAGGGGGAAGGGATGACAAATAGAGAGAGTGGGCACACCCTGGTCCTTGTGCTGGAGAGGCACGTTCCACTCCCAGCTCCCCCTGGGCTTGCTGCAACCTAGAGGTGGCACACAGGCAGAGGGGGTGCCGGGAATTCACTTACTCACTCATTCCTTCACTCATTTATTCATTCACCTGACATAAATTGTGTCCCTGTGGTGTGTGCGGTGCATCTAATAGACACGGGGGGAAGGGCCAGGTGCTGCTCTGGTCTGAGGACGTGGCCTGTGTGAGGACCATTCACCCTGAGGCCAGCTCCTGGGTCTAACTGTGTGTGCTCCACAAGTGGAAGCCAGACAGTGGTCCCTTCTTCACAGTCCTTCTGAATCTGCTGGCGGAGGGGGTTTGCAAGTCTCCTCTAATGACACCAAACTGAATCCCCCGACAAAAAGCAGGAGGGAGGGTTCACCTCCGTGCGGCCATAGCCCTTGGCAGTCCCCTCTTCTATAGCAACTAGCACACACGGTTGTCCTCCCCACCACACTGTGACCTCCCTGAAGACAGAGACTGTGCCTTTTTTCACTGTGCTTGGCCCACAAGAAGAGCCCCACAAATGTCTGCTGATTGTACACCAGGCCACTGACACCCACCTTCCTGCCTCGGCTCTCCTGGTGCTCCTGGCCTCCTTGATTTGGAGCAGCATAGGCTCTTCTGGGCTGCAGCTGGGACCCACCTGCTCTCTCTTGTCATCACCCCATTCCAACCCTTGGTCCTGGCTGCCCTCAGTCACTGTCGGCCCAGCATCAAAGGAGGCCCCCAGGATCTCAACTCATGGTTCTAAGCCAGCCTCGCCCTGTTTCCCCAGGCAGCAGGCCAAAGCATCATCTGTTGGTAGTTCCTGGTGACAAAGTGACACAAACAAGAATCCTCTGTAGACAGGCTTGGGCAAGGGTAGGTCTGAGCCAGCAGTCAAGGTTGATGAATCCAGATTTCTGAGCTGGGCATTGAGGAGTTTATTTGGCCCTTGCCAAATTCCCTGGGCCCAGCTGCCCCTGAATTAAAAGGAAAGAAGCCAACTCTTGCTATTAAGGAAGAAACGTGGGATGCCCTGGCGTCCTCCATATGAGGAAAAGGAAGCCTGCTACTTTGAGCTTCATTGCTTTATTCTGACGCATGTGATTTAGGATCAGAAGATCTAAGGGTTTTTTTTTCACATTTTTTATGTTTTTATTATTAATGAAATGCACGCCCATGTTAAAAATTCAAAACAGCACAAACTAGCATAAAATAAAAAGTTAAATGTCGTGTCTCCACTATGCAGACCATCAGTCTCACTTCCCAAAAGAGGTCACTCTTAAGAGATTCTTAACAATGCGTAAACACCACACGCAGCCCTTCCACTCTGCACGCAGCTACCCAACATACACCGGCTCTCAAAGCCATCACACATGCAAGAATGGCTGCCTCTGCTAACTGCTTGACACGGCCGGGTACAAAGTCCCTCAGAGCAGAGGCCAGAGAAGCACTACGCAGTAGGAAGGATACACTCTGGCTTAGGACTCAATTCTTCTCTGCTTTTTTTTTTTTACTGTATATATTACCTTTTATTACACATTTTCAAGCATAATCTTATACTGTCATTTTATCCCACACTCTTAGATATGATATAAAACATTAATCTTAATGGCTACATAATTTATGTTACGTGAATGTACTAGAATGTTTTTATCCTCTTTATTTTTAGCTAACACATAATAATTGTACATATTTATGGGACACAGTGATATTTTGATACATGTATATTATGTGTAATGATCAAATTAGGGTAATTAGCATATCCATCACCTAGGACATTTATCATTTCTTTGTGTTGTGAACATTCAAAATCCTCTCTCCTAGCTTTTTGAAAATATACACTGAACTATTGCTAACCATATTCACCCTATCCCTCTTATCCCTCAAAGGGATAAGAGCTTGTCCATCTTATCTGGCTGTAACTTTGTATCCATTACCCAGCCACTCTCTATCCTTCCCTCCCCCAACCCTTCCCAACCTCTGATAACCACAATTCTACTCTCTACTTCTATGAGCTCAAATATGTTTTAGCTCCCATATATGGGTGAGAACATGCAGTATTTAGAAGCCCTTTAAAAGCTCTGTGTTCCCAGGTAAATTACTTAATCTGAACAAAATGATGATAGTAACCCTAATGGTATGACAAAATCCATAATACTCTTAATAGTAGAATTTTATGTTTTCATACACATATTAGAAGTGTTATTATGTAAGAAAAATAACAACAGTAGTAAGTTTGCCTAGAGGGCTAAACAACAATGATAAAGCCCTGGTAACCAATACTATGCCCCTTTTCTCCGGAATATTCTGATCTCCCTGTGGGGTTATCCTCATCAAAACAACTTTAAACAATTAGTGCCTAATATTTTCAAAGCATTTTACATCAGTTAAATGTCCTCTGAGAGTCGGCCCTTGGCTGTGTTCGTTCTACTCTCTCTCCTCAACCCCCAAAATAGAAAGTCTTCTTCCAACAGTCCACACAGGTTAATTAAAATGCCATTTTTCTCTGCTTTGGCTAGAATTACATTAACTCATCATAGTAATACTAGTTATCTTTTGCTATGTTTTATGAGGAAAAAATGGAAATCTGATTAATTATAAGCTAATAATCTTCTAAAACATGAGTTCCACGAGGAGGGACAGATAATGAAAGAGGCTTGTGGTAGGGAACTGGTTTGGGAACCACTGGTCTAGTATATGAAACCCACGAGGTTAGCAGAGGTTCTGGAAGAGGCTAGTCTGATAATGAAATTATCTGCTTCATGTGTCCAATGAGAATTTATGTCTAGTCTTTTGAAAATATGGATTTCATATTTTCCCTGGATTCCTCCAAGGAATAGAAGAGGCTTCTGTGTTAAGTAAGATAAAGAAGAAAGGGATTCCAGGAGGTTTTTCTCACTAGGATTAGCCCAGTATTAAAGAGATAGTGGCAACTTCATACTTACATATACTTCATACTTCATACTTCATACCTATCTCAGTGAAATGGAGACTCCGAGTTTCTTTATTCCATACGGTGCTTTCTGTACCTAGTCCCACGACTAGAGTTGGCAGGTATTTGGCCTTTCCTTCTCACATCAACAGCTGAGCCCAGATACAGCCTCACAAGTCCTTTCCAAGATGGCCCCCTGGGCGGCCACTGCTCATTGACTGGTGCTGACACAAGAGGAGAATCCTATTTTCCACCCCAGCCCTGGGCCCAGAGACATGGGCGCCTGATAGAGCCACACACTGTGCCACCTGTAGATGAGAATACTCCGGCTTCTGGGGAGTTCCTGGAAAGGCATCAAGTTACAGCTCCCAGGATAAAGTGACTCTAGTGAAGTCCAGCTGACCAGCTGTCCAGTAGGGAGTGGGGAGAGGCTTGAGGAGCATTGTCATTCTGTCCCTGGCAGGCATGAGCGGCGGGGAGGCTTTCTGTCTCAGTCTAGGACACAGGCTGCTCTGGAAACCCAAACCCAGAAAGAGGCTTTGAAAGTGACTCAGTACCCAAATAGTGCACCTGAAAATGACAGCAGATAATCTTCTGACTCTAGTGTCCTAGAAAGGACAGACCAGAAAAGAGTAAAGGGGGAGAAATGACCCTGGTAGCCTTGAGATGTGTGCCACTGAGCACCACCCACTAAGAATATTTTCTGTTGCTCTGGACAGAGGCCAGTTTAATCTTGGCTGCAGAGTCTGTCATCAGCTTGATGCCTTTGATGGTGCTGGGGGCTCCAGCAGTGGCTATTTCTCCCATTCTCTAGCCTACTGCCCCAGCCCAGACCACTGAAAAACCAGTGCTCTCTCAGAAGCACTGCAAACTTTACATAGTATGCCAGTTTGGAGTTGACAGGTGCCTGTATCACCTGGGACTCCTTCTAAGTGACATTGCCCACTGCCTAGAGCTAAAACTGCTTAGATAGCTTACCGTGGAATTCCCATGGCAACTTCATTTTTCCACCCCATCATCCAGTTATGACAGATTAACTGGAGGGGGAGGGAAAGGGTGGTAGAAGGGGGTGATTGACACAGGGAAATCGACACATATCTGGCCAGGGGTCTTTGACATGACCAAGTTGGGGAAAAAAAGGAACCAATCAGAGTCCTTCTCTTGAAAATTTGAGCTAGAAAAATAGAAAGAGCTTTCCAGGTAGGAGCAGAAAGCACATATGGAGAGAGGAGCCACGAGCTATGACTGTTGGTCTATGAGTGTCACTGCAAGTTGGAAGTAATGAAGAAGGTCACCGAGAGAAGCAGACATGCCAGCAGACAGACTACGTGGCCCAGGAGAAAGAACATCGGAAAGAGAAAGTGGTCCCTGATGGCTTTCTGAGACCAGTCCTAGTCTATGCTGGATCCTTACAATCAAATCTTCTTGTCTTCACATACAGTCTGGCGAACACTTTGTGGTGAAGAAAAAAAGAGCACCACAGTGAGTGGTTTGTTTCCTGGGAGATATTAGTCTTCTCCGTGCGATCATGAAGCTAGTTCTTTCTGCAAATGACAGGCTTCCTTAAGGGACACTTTCACAGAACCTTCTTCATCAATCAAAGAAATCATAGACCAGACAGTAGACAGAAGGCAGCCCAAGTACAGATGCCACCAGTAAGAAAGAAGGGAATATCAAGAATAGGGTAAGATTAAAAGAGGAGGTGTGGCAGAGGGAATTGAGGGAGAGGCACTGACTGCAAGGAGAAGTGGAAACCCAACGCCAGCCTCTGCAGCTCCAGGAGCACATACAGTTAGAGAAAGGAAAGAGCCAGTGGAGAATCTTTGGAAGGGACAGCAAGTGTAAGAAAATAGTATACAAGAAGAAAATAAGGTATAAAGAAGAAATAAAGCGAACATATATAAAGATTCGCATCCAGGGCCATAGTTAGCCTTTGAGATGGTGGCAGAGTACACCTGCCTCAACACAACTCAGTACACTAAGAGCCCAGACTTCTCCACCATACAATATATACATGGAGCAGAATTCAACTTGTACCCCCTAAATCAATTGAAATTTAGGAAAAAGAAAAGAAAGACATGGTCAGTGATGGTAGTAGGGGGTGGGGGGCGGTCAGTGAAGGTCATGTGGGATACATGAGGAGAAATACAAAGAGTTGATAAATAAAGATCAAGCAGTCGGGAAAAGATGGATTACTACAGAGCCATGGCAGAAGCAGTCATCTGCAATCATTAATTTGCTTCGCAGCTATATTTTTCCATACTCTGAATATTAAGTTACTATCAAAAGGTAACTTATTTTGAAAGGGCCAACTAAAGAAACCACTACAGAGTGTTTTCTATGGGCTCTGTAAATAACTGATTCTTCACGAACCCTACTCACCAAAAGGCAATGCGTCTGGGCTCAGGCAGGGACAGGTTAGCCATGTCGTGCCTGTGCATGCTGACCCTTAGCTAGGAAGGGGAAAGGATGGCGCCACATTGACAGCCGAACTTAAACATATACATGTAGATATCTGGTGATCACTAAGTTTTCAGAAAAATAACTTTTTCCACATAGGTAAGTTCTATCACTTTCAACTTTAAATTCCTCTCCACTTATCCAGGTAATTTCTTAATTGGGTACCCAGTAGGTGGTAGGAGTGGGAATATAATTCCTATGAATAATTAATTATCACTCCACTTGAGAATACTCACTTAGTTCTTTCCTTCACGGTTATTTAGCAAAATCTTTCAAAGCATTTGATTCTCGAAAAATGCTTCTAGAATGTGGAGAATTTAAGTATGGGAACCTTGCTCTATTCACAAATCAAGGGCTTCTCTCTCTTGAACTGTCAGTTATATGCTACTGGCTGCATGCCAGGACTTCAGACTGGGTTTTGGAAGCACAGCTTAGTTTCTCTTTAAAAAACCCACAATAAAGAAATATCTTGAATAAGTAAAAGATCACGGCTCTGACCTCTACAACTTTCCTCGTGGGGTTTATGAGGGCACAGCCAAAGGGTGGAAAAGGAATGAGTGCTCATGCCCCACAAATACATCTGGGAAGTCGAGGGCAGGCTGGACAACCAGGGAGTCCTCACTCACCTGCCTCACTTTGCTCAAGTATCCTTTACATTAATTCCTCTGAGTGAATGAAGAAACTTTGACCTTAAGATCCAGAAGAGTCAAGAGAAAATAGACAAGACCCACGGCTGCATTCTCATCTACATCCCCTTATCACTGCGGCCCAAAGCTCCAGTTAGCGTCTCTCCAAGGTGCACAGAAGAGCCTGCTTTGAGGACGAGATTGCTTCGTTTTCTGAGTGGCCAGTCATGTGATTATCTCCAACCACAGTGTGTCTTTCCTAAATCCATACTGGCATTCCCCAGTGGGATCTCCAACCCTGTACCTCCGAATTTTCTCATATACCTTGGCATCCATGGGTTCTACCAACTGCAGGTTCCACCAACCGTGAGTGCCATGGATAGAAAGTATTTGAAACAATTAAAAAATAAAAAATAACGTAATAAAAAATAATACGCATAAAATACATAATAAAAACTATTTACATAACATTTACATTGTGTTAGGTATTAATATTATAAGTAATCTATAGATGATTTAAAGTATATGGGAAAATGTGCCCATGTAATATGCAAATACTATGCTATTTTATCAGGGACTTGAGCATCTGTGGATTTTGGTATTAGAGGAGGGGTCCTAGAACCAGCCCCTGGTGGATACCAAGAGCAAACCAACGTGAGCAGACCCAAGCGGGCACACTGTATGCTCTGTGGATCTGACCAAGTCAGGTAGAAGGAGAATTGCTGATCTAGTGTTGACAGGGGATACTGCAGGGCCAGGCCCTAAAACAAATCAACCAGCATCGCTCTGGTCTTCCTGGAGGTTTCTGCAGACATGTAAGGTTCTCAGCAGACTTGGGTGCTTTACGGGTACTGGAGTTGGAATATGTCAGTCTTTGACATATTCTTTGACAATCTCATTAATTAAGATGAAAAGAGCAAAAAAAAAGACATTTTATCAGGACCTGGGGCCCTTCTGGACACATTAGCCAAAGCTTTTGCTAATAAATCCACGTAGCCTTTAATCACTCCTGTGGGTCCAGAGGAGGGGAAATTGTGGTTGAACAATCTTACTTGAAATGCTTTGCTATACCCTTAAGTACCCTCACTCAACAGTTGGCTCAGAAATGAAGTCTCTTCTTCAGAACAAATCTGTGCCAAGCACATAGCTCTACTGAGGGTTTCAGGATGCTGCAGTTCTAGTGACTGAATGATTGTTTACCTAAAGATGGGGGGTTGGGGGGGCTCTTGCTGCTGGCACTGAAGGCAGAAGGAAAAAGGACGGGAGAGATGCCAGCTAAGGGATAGTTGTCACCATCGCCACCCGACTCTCAGTCTTACTGAGCTTGCAGCCTGTGATTTCTCTCAAGCACAGAAAGGGCATTCTAGAGACAAGTCATCTCCCTCTGTGGCCAGAAAGAGACTGTCCCAACACCTTGCTGAGCCAAAGAAAAAGAAAAAAGCCTACCATGTTTCAGTCAAAGAGGAGAATGTGCAAATGTTATCCTGGAACACACCAGATCTTTATAGATTTTCATGGAAATATTTCTTGGGGTTGAAATGTTGCAGAGAAAGCTCCCCTGAAAGAGAATGGCCTGCATCATTTTTTAAAACTTTTATTATTCCATGGAACAAGGCCTAGTCTGCAGCTGACCAGCATTGCCTAAAAGATGTCCCAGCTACGCCTGTCGCCTTTTCTCAACTAAGATATAGAGTTTTCTGAAAATTTCTGTGGGCTCAATAATTCTCTTCCTTAACAGTCTCAAGGTGAACTAAGAGATTAAAAATAGTTCATAGTATATTATTAGTAGTAGTTAAGATGTTAGTCACATAATACTCCTGGATTTGCACTTCCAGGGCAAGAATTGCCATATCCTTTTTAAAGTTAATATTTTACTGATGGATAAAAATAGAATTGAGAAGTCCAAATAAGGAAGAGGGTGCATTAAATCAGTAGCTTTAATGTCATTCCCAACTCTAACTTTCTATTATAGCTGTGTGATCTTGGATAAGCCACTTTCCCTCTGTGAATCTCAGCTTCATAAATTATAAAATGGAAAGTCAGATACCTTCCAGCTTTAACGTTCTGATTTGGTTAGAAATTGTGCACCCCAGCCAATACTCTCTTCTTTGAAGGAAGCCAGTGCTATTTATTAATAATTATAGTAGATCTTGGCATTTGCATCTTTGACATCTGTGGCTTTGACTATTCCTAGAGACCCCAAAGGTCCATGAGCTGCGATAATCTGTTATTTTGCAGAGGTGTACTGTGAGCCTGGCATACGGGGGCCAGTCGCTTCTTTCTGAGTGACATTAGTGTGCAGGCAGAACCCCTATGTCCACGAGGTTCTGTCATTGTACGCTGTAGTCTTAAAGGCCATAATTCTCATGAACTATTATAGTGATAGTCTCAAAGGTGGGGATTCTTCTAGATCATGAAGACATCAATAATATTTCTCTCAAATGTCAAGGTTTAATTATAACATAAATGTAAATTAGTCATGTGCCTATTCCCACTTCACTCCTGTCACTACTACCACCTTAATGCTGATTACTTTAGAAACTTTAGTGGTGCCGCACACATGGCAGGGAGCTCTCTTTCCTCTTTTCTTGAATCTCTCAATTATTCCACTTCTCCCACATGTTTTTATTTGTCTGTACACTTTGATCCTCTCCACTTGAGAGTGAGATCCTTGAAAGCAAAAATGCCAACTTGCCTGATTTCCCTTATGTACCTAGTACATAGCAAATATTTAATAAATGTTTGTTGAATGACTGAGTACCTTCTATGGGAAGGCACTGTGCATTTTTGCATATTTGTATTTGGTACTTATTACTCCTCTGAAAGATAAATATTATTATTTCTAAAAATTCTGGGCCTTAGACAAATGAAGTGACTTGCTCAAAGTTACACAGCTGATAAGTGACTGATTCATATTTTTTTTGGTTAGATTCCAAAGTTCTTACTTTTACATGCTACCATGCTGCTAAGGACACCTCTGAAGAAGTAAAACATGAAACCAAATAAGTGAATTCACGGATCCAATATTATTGATAAAGCATAGGCCTGACTTCAACTTGATTATATTTAGAGGAGTGTGGTGAGGGCAAAGTTTACAATACTACCAGGCTAGGTAGGCAAAGAAAGCTATACACCAAGAGGGAGGGATCAAAAGCAGAATCATTCCAAATATCACACAGCTTCTGTCCAAGTACCCTGAAGTTTTCAGTTTCAGTTCCCATACTAGGATTGCAATTATCAGGACCTCAGGGGTAAGAGCCAGATTCTAGCTAAATTGGGTTTGAAAACTGGAATCAGAGAACAGGCATTCACGATTCAATTAAGCAAGTCCTTTGAAAAACCACTTTCTTTTCTGGGTCTCACGGTTTGATCAAGAGCTTTAGAGCTTTCAACTCTAAGTTGGGACCAGCAACATAGGGAGCTTGTTAGAAATGCAGAATCTCAAACCCTGCCCTGAACTTCTGGATTATAATCTGCATTTTAGAAGACCCCTAGGTGATTGACGTGCACATTAAAATTTAAGAAGCACTACTCTAGAAGATATTCTAAAGTCCTTTCTAGCTCTAATATTTTATGAATTTAGGTTAGGACTCTTTATGGTAACCAAAAAACTAGCATGCTCATCAGTTATGGTCACTCAGAGATCCAAGTCACCTGATCATCTCAACAGTGTCTTCTGAAGGACATTGCTAATTCATCTGTGTTCCTATTAAGGCCTCATTTACTGGGCACATATCATGTACCAGGTACATTGCACACCATATCGTGAATCATCATAATAGCCCTACAAGAGAGATATTATTACCCCCATTTTACCAATGAGGAAATGATCTCATAGGTTAATAAAATTTCCCCAAACCACATGGTTAAATCAGTAGCAGAGCTAGAATTCTAACCCAGAGTACTTAGAGTCTATGATTTTTCTGCTACATGATACTGCCTCTGGTTGTAAACTTGCAATTGAAAGTATCAAGGGTAGGGCTGTTCTGTGAGGACAGACTACTGGGTTTTGGACTTATTGTTCTGCAATGAATGATATCTAAAAAAATGCAAAGGGATAGATGGGAACATAGATTTTTTTGCCAAACCCTAGAATATCTGGGCCAGAATCTCAAACTTCTGGAGGTTGACATATACTTAGAACTAATATCACCCAGAAATGATCATTCATGAGGCTCATTTACAACAAGATATTATACAAACTGAAAACACAAATGAGTTTGAGGAAGCTTTAGTCATATTCAGAAATCCTAGATGTAAAATTGATTAACAGAATGAGGAAATTGGGAGCCAAGTCTCTGATCTCTCAAAAACTATCTGTGCCATGGGTAGATAAGGCGCTGAATCAGAGGAGCCATGAGTCTCTTAAATTATCGCAAATTTTGTGGTCTTGATGTCATTTAACGCCTGACAATAACCTCTTACATACTGACATTGCCATAAACATGTGTGAAATTTCATGAAGTTTGTCTTCCCAGCAAGGGCCTGTCCTTCATTTGTATGTACAAACACTCTCCCCAGAGCACATATAAATGGATAGTATTCTCTGGAAGGCACAGGTTTTTACTTACGTTAACAAATGATTATCCTTCCCAGCAAAATGACTAAACAGAGCTCTAATAAATGAATTTGTCAGTGGCGATTTCCCTTTAGGAGGCAATATCCCCTGTTCCATTTTTGGCTAGTGCAAATATGTCCTACACTGAGCGCCTGTGTCTATGGTTTAGAAAATCTTAGAGCTGGAAGGAACTGCAAAAAGATCTGACCCTGCCTCCAGGCAAGGAAAGTATTATTATTTCCACTTTGCATATGAGAGAGTTTTGTCCCAGAGCCACTAAATGACTTGCCCAAAGTCACATCATTAGGATAGGATTGAGTAGGGACAGGGGGGGAACCCCGTGCGTCACTCAGCTCTGTTGCCAGAACAGCCCAACCCTTTTTGAGCTCTGTCCCATGGCTGGACCTGGGAGGAAGCACTTCTATGACACTTCTCCTTAGGTTCCTTGGACTCCCCCTTTCCATGAGTTCTTCTAGAAGTTGTATAGTCTCATTTCCCACTGAAAGTGCAATTAGTAGGTTCTTGGAGCAGTCTGACATCCTCCCTTCCTATATGCCCCATTTATTCTTCACACCATCTCCTGCTCCTCCTTATTGCTTGTGGACACGCTCAGTATTCAGAGCAGTATCCCTTTGTCACCTCCTTCCTTCTAGGCTACCCTGGAAAGTCTACCCTTGCATAAGGTGGAAATCCTGGGGAAAGTCATTCTGCTTTCTTTTTCAAAGCTATGCGTGTGGGAAAAGTACAGAACATCCAATTTGCAATGAGTTCAATGGGGAGAGACCTTAGGGTAATACAGACAACAGAAGTGCAATACCCACAGTTTCTGAAGGACTAAATGAGGCAGGAACCTGAGAAGAAGTATTTCAGGGGAGTCCCGGACTTTGAAAAGAGAAGGCTACACGGAAGATGTATTTTCTCCCATAATTCCTAAGATGCTTCTCTTTCACTGCTTAGCCAGATTTTGGAGAATAAACTTGTGACTAAAGACAAGTGGCCACTGCCCTGGGAGCTCTGCTTCTCCAAGATATCCAAGCCATACTGAGTCATCTCACCTAGGCTAGGCAAGACTCGCATCATAAAATAGGCAATAGACATTTATAGAGACTGCCAAGTTTAAATCAATTTTGCAATTTCCAGATTGAAGAAGAGGTGTCTGAAATCTGGCTATGCAATATGGCATCCAGGAAAAAAGCCAATGCCACTTGTTTTCTTGAGAATATTCTGATTGGGCTATTGCTGTCCCAGAATGGTAAGGATTGGCTTCAAAGCTCATATACACCCTTGCCATGAGGAAGGAAGGAGAGACCCAAGCAGTTTCCCAGCTCTTACTTAACCACAAGAATTCTCCAAAATCTGATATCACAAAAATTCTGTCACCCCACACCCCCCAACAACCACCAGTTTGAGTTTCAGTGGACAAAATGTTCTGTGTTCTTAGATCCTATCACAGGATTTCTTGCCCAGGAACAATTTAAAGTGAGAAAACTGAGGGAGAGTTTGGAAGTGGATGGAACCTGTCCAGTAGTGGCTGCACATCCTGCATACCTGTAATGGAACCAAAGTTTGACATTAACACAAACATAAGGGAGAGTTTTAAAGAGCAGTACAGAAGGACAGAAAGAGATGGCAAGGGATGGAGTGGGGGAGGGGCAGAATACAGAAAGGTTACTTACACAGTCTCGTCATTCTTGAACTCCAACTCCCCATATGTGTCTTCAAAGTCCTCACCACCACCCTTGGCTGTCCCTTCTACTGTCCTAAAGGGGACAATGACTGTACCCCGGGCACCTGATGTCCGCAGAACCTTGACCTCCATAACACCAATACTCTCACTGACATGAATAGTATCACATTCAAAAGTGAAGATGCCTGCATGGTCATCATCCAAGATAGTAACTGTGGCCACACAAGGGGATGCTAGGACAGCCCGAGGCAAGGGAAGGTTGTTGAATATTGTTGGAGGCATCCCCTCCTCTGGCTGCTCCTCCTCTATACGGACATTGTTCAACCTCACAAAGAAATGTTCATCCTCCTCAAATATGTCATCATCAATGATGCCCACAGAGAACTCCTTCTGGGTCTCTCCTGGTTTCAGAACTACAGTGCCCTCTGTGAACTCATAGTCAGCCCCTGCATTGGCAGAACCATCCTCTGTTTTGTAGTCTACATACAAGGTCTTTGATATGTCCCCCCCTTTCCTCACTACTGTCAGAAGTACAGCCCCACAGTTCTCCAGGCACTGGTAAGAGCATGGGTCAAAGAAGACCTTAGAGATGAAGTCCTCAGGCTCATCGGTGTGCACCTCACTCATGCTGGAGGACTTCTTGGCTTGTTCTGCTGCATGTTTCTTGAGGATATTGCCTGCACCAGTCATCATACGGGTGGCTTGAATACGGTAGAAGGCGCGGCTCTTCTGTTGGTGGGAAAGAGCGTAGTAATTGGCCATCTCTACCAACTGATCTAAGTCCTTCTCTGGGTGTTTTTGCTTCAGGTCCTTGAGAATCCGGATCATCTCCCTGCGGGACTCATCCACTTCCTTCCCTTCCAGGGGCACTAGGTTCCCATCCAGGAAATGAGAATTCATCATTTTCCCATCCATCTCAATGCCTTTAGGGTGGTCACCCTCTGTCTCTATGATAATTCCTCGATGTTTATCTGTGCGGTACTTTTTGTGCATGTATTTGTAGAAGAGCAGTCGTTTATCTGCCACCCAGGCCAGAAGAACACACACTGGAAAGAAGAAGAGAGTGAGGAGGCCTTCCCAAACCTGGACCACACCAGGGGAGAAGACTGCCAGGATCATATAGAGCCAGATGTATGCAAAGATACTCCAAGCAGCGGTGACAAAGAAGACTCGTAGGTGCTTGATCTTGCGAGTCTCTCCATCGGGAATCACATAGACACAGATGCCAATGATGATGAACATGTTGAAGGCTGCACTGCCTACGATGGTAGAAGGTCCCAGGTCACCAGCAATGAACCCATGACCACACACCTCAATTAAAGAGAGAAGTATCTCAGGAGCAGAGGAACCAAGGGCCATAAGAGTCAGATTGGAGACAGTTTCATTCCAGACCCGAATAGTGGTTGTGCTGGTCTCTCCATTGGGCTTTTTGATAGTCACTTCCCTCTCCTGAGAAGTTATGACTTCAATAGATGCCATGAAGCGGTCAGCAATGATGGACACCCCAAGGAACATGTATATGAGGGCCACAAAATAGACAATAACCCTGGCAATCTTGTCCCCAAGGGAAGGGTTCTCTGGGTACCAGATTGGTAGGATGACACCCTCCTTGCAGTCCGATGACCCTGAACAGGATTCATTGTTCTGCCCTGTGCTTGGCACATCCCCTGAGCCACCAGCCTCTGCCCGAAGACCATTCAGGAAGAGCACAAAGGTAATCAGCCCAAAATGGAAGAAGGCAGAGGTGAGAAGCTGCAACCTTAACCACGCCATACACAAGACTTAGCCGCTGGCTTCTACCGCAGCACCAATGGTCCTCCTGACAGGCCAGAGACCTAGAAAAGATCAGAGAGGCAGGAACAGGCATGAGGAAAAGGGGGCCAGCAAATGGCAGGTTCCCACCAATACAAACTGATGCTTCACCTCCAGTGACATATTGCACTAACATATGGGGCAGTCTCTCACTTGGAAAAATAGATGTCAATGGGAGGCACAAATAGCTGCTATGTCCTCAAAACCATTTGGTGGAGACTCTGTTGAAGAATGGTTTGAACTAGCTGGGAATATTGGGGAATGGAAACACAGCAAGCCTGTTGAGTCCTGTCTCCCAACCCCACTACTACCTGTGAGAGCTCTCAAGAAGCAACTTAAAATAGGTTACATATGACCTGAATCTTCATCTCCACGTACACTATTTCCAGGGTTTTCAGCCTTCCTTACCCCACTGTCAAATACTCAAGAATCTTGCATGACATAGATTTGCAAGGGTGCATACTGAATTGAATTTTCATGGGCTAGTCCCTCCAAGTAGAACACTTTGCTCTGTGTGTAATTGATCCCACTTGGGAAAAAATTCCTTCCCCAGATGCAAAACTTCTGGAGGCAAGTTGTAATTCTGAGCCTGCTTGGGAAATCAAAAGAGTTGATTCGTAGTGAATGCTACCCACACTATAGCTAAACTGACACCCTGTAAGATGTGCCTAAGACCAAGGCCACAGTAGCTCTTAACCTGCCAGAAAAACATGCTTATGGACAGTTTAGGCGGCCAGTTACAGGAAGGTGATTCTCTTCAGCCACTCAAATTCCAAACCCAAACCTGGAAAGGGCCAAGTGGTAGAAATCATTATCAATATAACATGGAAATGGATCTTGCATATGTTTTTTTAACTGGAGACAATATTTTGGGGTTAAATGTAGCCTCATCTGCTGTCCTCAAACCTCTAAAAGGTGAGTTTGAGCTCAAAAGAATAGGAAGTAATTCAAACTATACTTATCTTTCTACTTACTGCCTCATTTGGATGGAATGAGAATGAAAATAACCATGCAAACAAATGAACAAAAAACAAAAAAGGCAACCTACTCATTCATCCCCACTCTGCCACAACCACGTGGGGCACTTTTAGTAATAGAGGAGTGCTGATGTGCATTTGCACAGCACCTTAAGGGGTTCAACATCCTTGTGCTTCTTCCCTGCTCCTCTTTCCTGTTTCCTATGTCAGAAGATAGCACTTCCATCCACCCAGTTACTCATGCTAGAAAACAGGCGCTAGTCTGCAAGACTTCCTCTCCCTCCTGTCCTTTATTCAATCCAGCACTAAATCTTATCAACTCTCCTGCGATCTCTACCACCATCATCACAGCCTAAGCCACCAACACTCCTCACCTGGTGAATCTACTGCAGTGGCCTCCTAACTGAACTCACCATTCCAACTCTTGCTGGTTCTCAGTTCCACTTCCCTCATACAGCCACAATCTTAAAAAAACAAAACAAAACAAAAACCTAAGCATATCATTCCCCTATTTGAGGCCCTTTAATAATTTTTTCTTGTTCTTGATATAAAGACCAGATTCCTTACCACGACCTCAAAGACTTGCATGAACTCATTCCCTCTCTTCCTCCTTCATCCCCATCACTCTCTCTCTTATTACATTTTAACAACAGTGGCCTTCATTTCTGCTCCTGGGTTTAAACCAAGTTATTGTCCACCTCAAGACCTTTGCACATGCCATTATTCATCCTTGAAACAAGTGTTTCTTCTTCACATCCCCACTCTTAATAATGAAGGCTTTAGATCTCAGCTTAAAGGGCACTTTCTTAGAAAAACTTTCCCTTATCCCTAAAAATGGTCAACTCCCTTTGTTATGTCCTCTTATCATATGCTTTACTTTTCCACTGTAGCATTTGTTAAACTTTTAAATAACATAGTTATTTTTGGGATTAGATGATTAATGTCTAACTCAATCATTAAACTGTGAATGATATAACAGCAAGGACAGTCTCTCTTGTGTTTAATGTGGTATCCTACGTGATTAGTAGGTGCTTAGTAAATGTATGTTTTTGGAGCAAATAAATGTAGCCACCAAGGAAGTTTCTCAGACATCAGCCTTCTTTAAAGCCATTTTATGATCTAAATTATAGTCATTTGCTTTGGAAATATTAGAGATCTCACAGACAAATCCAGACTAGATTTTTAGCAGTTAGGTAGGACCTCTTTAAATTCTCAAAGCTTGTACTCAAAAAGAGAAATTTCCTTCGAGACACAGTATGTCAGCATGCATAACCATAAAGGACTTCCTCCCAAGGGCTCTGTGGATTAACTTAGTTTCACGTTCGCCAGGGCGGTGGCCAAGAGCTGAGCCCCACAATCCCCATTAGTCCGGGTAATGGGGGCCATCACGGCAGGTGCATGGGGCCTCTGCCTTTGACCTCACTCAAAGGAGAAGAGGTTATGAGGATGATTGTGGAAGAACAGGGTGGTTTGAGATGTTTGGCATCCATATTCAAAGTTTGGGAAAGCTCTTGTCACCCGTGATGTGCACAGAGACCCCCATTCAGAGGTTCGGCACTCACTCGTCCTGGAGAAATGTGGAGGGAGAAGGATCTTGGCTTTTTGCCTTGACTTCTGAAAACCCTGACATTTTGTGGATTCTGATAAGCCCCGTGCAGGAGGAGACAGAAGGTAGGCACAGCTGGAGCAGCTCTTTAATCATGAACCAACATGGTGACAGGAGGTGGCAGCTGTGAAGGCCGACCAACCCCACAGCGGTAGGGTATCCACAGGGAAGGGAAGAGAGCTGGCCTTCTGGAGTGAAAGGACATGGAACGTTGAGGCAGTAGATTAACAAGAGGCACGGAATCCTGTTTACCTTCCATACCGGGACAATTAAGGGGGAACCTGGTCTTTGCTCTCCCTCAGTCTTGCAGACACTTTGTGGCAAAAGGTTTTGATGGAGAATATGCTATCATATGGTCAGAATTAGAGACATCTTTGAACAAGGGCAAGTTTAGAAAGACTATTGCCTGAGAAAACAAATGAACTGAAGGAAAAGATGGGAAAAAAAGTCAAAAAAGTGAGGTGGCTAATAAATGCCTGCACCCAGATTTTGGAATTGAAGGTGGAAAATACTCTGTGAATTCCCAGTTGCCCTTTCTAGCCCTGCCAGGAAATGGTTTCCGGCTGAGATGTTAGAGAGAGAGGGGACACCTCTGGTGACCAAGCCAATGGTTGTTTTTCATGCCATTTCCACAGGTCTACACACCAACTGAGACAGATCCCAACTTCCTGGGGGTCTACCTCAGCCCCTTAGAGACCCAAATGATCTTCTGTGGTTCTAGAAGCCTCTTAATCAACCCTGAGACATACTCAGAGATATGACTCAACTGGAGACCCCAGGGCTCCTTCAAATAATAAAGATATTAATAATAGTTATTATTATCAATAATAATTTATAATTAAATAATTATAACAAATTATTATATACAAATGTTTATTGTATGCACAATGCTAAGTACTTCTGATTTAATTTTTATAACAACCCTATGAGATCAGTATTATTTTTATCCCTATTCTACATTTTGGGAAGCTGAGTCTTAGTTAAGTTATTTACTCAAAGTATACAGCAAGGAAACAGCAGAGCCAGATGACATAAACTATGGTTTTAACCACTCCATTTTCCCAAGATGTCCCACTTTGCTGTAGAGCATCCATGGCCCCCAGTCAGTTTCCAGCCTGATGTGGACTTAGGGGCGAAGTGGCTGTCCCATACCTGCTCAGAGGACAGACTAGCCACTGGGTAGAGCTGCCCAGTCCCCAGGCTCACCAGGGGTGCCCTGGCCTCCTGCTGCAGTCTCCTACCCAAATAGTCTCCTTCCCATCAGTTCAGTTTGACAAATATTGACAAAAACCTGTGATTTGCCAGGCCAGGTATTAGATGCCAGTGGGTAAAATGAAAACTAAGACACAGTGTTTGCCCTCAAAGATACAATCTAGCAGGGGGGAGAGATGCACACAGACACTTTTTCTATAAAGAGTGGAGGTAACAGCAGAATGCAGTGGGAACATGGAGAGGGAACCCAGCCAGCTTAGGGATTCAGGGCGGCGTTCTGAAGGAGGTGATCCCTGAAATGAGCCTCAAGCTTGAGTGAGCTTTAGTCAAAATAAATAAATAAAATAAAAAGAGGAAAAAAAAACCCAGAAAGAAAGGAAAGTGGGAGGGGCATCTGAGAGAAAGAGAACAGCCCAAGCAGAGACGTGGAGACACGAGAAAGCCAGCCATGCGGGCGGGATTAGCGGGAGCGCAGCGCAAGGCAAGAGGGTCAGGACGTGACAGTGGGCAGTAGGGAGACTGGGTTCGTGGCCAGCCTCACATGCCAGGCTGAGAAGATGGGATTTTATCCTAAGGGCAGTGAAAAGCCAATGATAGGATTTTAAACAGGAGAATGACATGGTCTGATTTATATTTCAGAAAAACCAATTTCACTAAAGGGTTTAGGACGGCTGGAAGGGACACAAGAATGGAGCAAGAAGAGAGAACTCTATTGCAGACAGAGCAGATGTAGATAAGGAGGCCGGGCCCAGGGTAGATTCTGCCTGTAATGACCCCCTGACCCCATGTCACATTCCGCTCCCTCAGCCAAACTGGTGCCCTGGCTCAGCCCACAGCCTCTCATCTCTTTCCTGGACTATCCTCCTAATGCCCCCGGGGCCATCTGCAAGGTGTCTGTGTCCTCAGCAGTGGCTCCTGACATCTTTTAATATCACTGGCAAATTTAATTAAAGTCACTGTTCCTTTGCTCTTCCAGATCATTAATAAAACAGTGCCACCAGGCCAGACTGAACAAATTCTCCCTCCTGCTACGCCCTCCACTTTCTCCAATGGGAACACTGCTCCGGGCCTGTCACCAGCCTGGGTAGAGCCGTCCTGCTCTGCTTCTAAATCTGGGCCCCTGCACAGACGTCACAGCCAATTTACATTAAAGTTTTAAGTGCAGCCCGGCTGCGCTGGCTGTGACGTGTCACCCGAGTCTGAGCACGCTGCATCTTCTCTGCGCTTCCTCCGCCTACAGGGGGTGAGAATCAGTGCGGAGTCCTTCTCTCCATGGAAATACTCCCTGAGAGACATAGGAACTAAGCTCCCTACTCTCTCAAGAGTAAGAAAAATGTGAACTCCGCTGCTTAGGTAGCTTAATTGTCGCAACTGGAACTTGGATCCAAGGAGGAAAACGTAATGGTGCTAAGTGTTTTTCTTGCATTATTATCTTTGTGAATCTTCACAGTGAAGGAGGTTCTATTATCATCATTATAGATGGCAAATTAGAGCTCATAGAGCTTAAGTAATTTGCCCTAGATCACAGTTAGTAAGTAGAAAGGTAAGCATTTGTGTTCTGGCTGTCTGCCTCCAGGGC
The DNA here is from genome assembly GCF_000956105.1 of Propithecus coquereli. Taxonomy (NCBI): domain Eukaryota; kingdom Metazoa; phylum Chordata; class Mammalia; order Primates; family Indriidae; genus Propithecus; species Propithecus coquereli. Next base: position 10,588,535 of record NW_012150840.1, read on the forward strand.
ACATGGTGTTACTGCTGTGCTTGGTATGTACCCTCGCTTTGGGGACCCCTTTGAGCAAGGGCCCGAGGAGAGCAAGGTAAGTCTTTCTAGAAGTAGAGGCCTCTCCACAAGCTTAGAGGCTCTACACACTCCAAGACAGAGGGGAGCAATGGTAGAGCCCCAGATTTGGAAGCAAGGGACAAGAACTTCCTTCCCAGCTGTGTCTCAATGTGCTGTGAGACCTTGCAAAGTCAGTGACCCTCTCAGGGCATCAGCTTCCTCATCCATAAAGTTCAGGTTGGGTTAGATGATCTCTATAGTTCCTTTGAGTCAAAGATGTTTTGGTTATAAGAAAGGAAAGAAGGAAAGGGACACATTGCATTGCTCTTGGTTGTCCCAGAGCAGTGTGAAAGCCAAGCATGGAATTTAGACTTCCAAGGCGACCACATAGGATAAGAGAGTAAACTAAGGGAAAGTAGTAGGAATCAGGGCCAGGAAAAAGTCAAGGAGAGCCCACATTCTGGATTTACCAAAAGCCTCTTGGATCAAATCCATTTTTTAAACAACTGCTTTTTGCCCATTTTGGGCCAAAAACTGTCCTAGTGATTGGGGGTACAGCCATGAACCGCATCTCCAGCCTTACAGAGTTTATCTTCTGATGAGGGATTGAGCCAAACAAGTAATTATAGGAATAATTGATTACAATTATGTCCTGGGAAGTAATATCTTTTTCTTCTGCTGCTCTAAGCTCTCAGGTTGGTGGCTCTATAGCTGCCTCAAACCACGTGGGCAGTGGCTGCAATGCAGCAGGGCTTTATAACATAGAGAATCTTGCAGTAGTACACGAGATGATATTATACTGTTCTTGCATCTCCAATCTCATGCAATTGTCAAATTTTGCCTTCCCTGAAGCCCCTCAGACCCTTAATGATATCTGAACGACATGATAGCATCATGGAGCCCTGATGACGTTCTCCTAGGTGCCACCACACAAAAGAAAGCTCCCTAGACAGGCCAGCAGTCCTCAGTTTCCTCATGGACCAAAGACTTAAACGAAAATGACAATAGCTCTGATAATATCCTTTCATTGAGTACCTACTCTATGGCCGGCACTGCAGTAGGCACTCTTACGTCTGCTACTGTCAACTATTTTAGAAATGAGGAGACTGAGGCTCAAAGGTCCACCCAAGGTCCACTAGCTGAGCCGGCGGTACAGCCAGGCTATGAAACTTGGTCTGTCAAATGCTAAAGTCTGCTTTTAAGCCCCAGCGGATGAAAGGGGTGGTAGAAGAGCAGGCTAGGAATCTGGTCCCTTAGGTCAAGAACCTCAGGCTCTGGAAAGCTCGACCTCTTCTGGGAAGCCATCCCTGACAGTGATCTCCTTTGTTACTTTCAAAATGAATCATTAACTCCCGTGGGTTCCTCTAACACTTTGATCACCACTGAAGTACTTGTCCCACTGTACTGGGCCTATCTGTTTACATGTCCATCTTCCACTGTCTTCTGGAAGCTTCAGGAGGGATTTCAACTTAATGTAGGGAAATTTTTTTGGTTGCGTGTTTTTGTTTTGTTTTGTTTTTTGGCAGCTATGAGCAGTCACACTCAGTGAAACTCTATTGATAGGGCTAAGAGGTTGGACCTGACCTCTGATATCCTCTCTGCCTCAAAAATTCTGTTTCAAAGATGCCTGAAGTTTATCAGACTTGTGGAAGCCAAAGGACTTTGCCCTCTGCAAGTCCCTGATGGATCTGGGAAGTCACAAACACTGAGAGTGGACCAGAGAGCTAGGAAGAGAGAGGGTTTTGCTCAGCTTAGTTTAAGTTCTGCTTCTCCCATGGCTGGATCTACATCTGCATTAAGTCATCCCCCAGTTGGAGACAGTGATGGAACCAGGACCACATTCTAGAGATGGCTGTTCCTCTGAAACACTCCGGAGTTCTAAAAAAAATACAGACATCTAGATCCTGCTCCAGACTTAAATTTTGGACCCTCAGGGAGTGGAGCCTAGATATTTGTTTTTGAAAAGTTCGTTATTTGTTTTTAAGAAGCAGGCCAAGCCTGAGTGTCCTGGGAGAGAAGACAAGGATCATAGCCTGACTGTGGCTTCTGTATCTCAGGGATTCCAACCATTAGAGACTTTCTTTGGAATGGGGAAAGGACTCTCAGTGGATCATGGGTTGACTCACAGATGGGTACCACAAGGCCTTTCTATGCACTGGACAAATATTCCACACTCCTGGACTCTCACTTTCTTTCATAGCTTGCCAAGAATGGTCAGCATCAATTTCCTACCCACATAAGCAGATTTTTCTTTTGTTTCTCCCTAAACCTGCTGTCTGCTGGGTTTACAACTTTTATCAAGGAAATATAAAAGATTCAGAGTTCCCTTATCTTCATAGGAAAATGATGCAACTTATCCATTTTCAGCAAGACATGTTTCTAGTTATTTATCCTTTCAGTGATAATAACTTAGATCATCTTCTCCATGCTTCCTCCTGGCCTCTTTGTTTCTTCACTTACTCATTTATTCATTCATTCATGCACATATGCATTTGCATGAAACCCAGCCTTATGTGTTGCAGACTGATTTTCACTGAATCATGGTGAGAGGATTACATCGATTTTGTTCCAAACTCATTTTTTCCCCATATACTCAAAAAAATTTGAGTATAAGTTTCAAGAGGGTAGGAATTTTTATCTGGTATTTCTGTATCCCCAGTGCCTAAATCAGTGCCTGGCATATAGTGGATGCTCAGTATATACTTATTGAATGAATGGATACACTGAATGAATGTGCAAAAATAGAAGGGGATAAGATCCAGTGATTTCTCCCATCTTTGGCAGTGTTCAAATGGAGGTTGGAGAACCATCTGTCAGGGATGCTGTGAGCAAGGTTTTTCAAATTTGAGTAATATGAACAAAATATAATCCCTCTAGAGGAGCACACACTTCACTGGAGAAAAGTGACAGAAAATCAAACAATTACGACAAAACAAGTACTAGATTTGGAAGCATATGCAATGTGCCAAGAGCGCACAAGGAAGGAAGGTGTAACACTGCCTGGGATCATCAGGGCCAGCTCCACGGGCCAGGTAACATTAGATGTAGGTTTTGAAGAATGAATAGGAGTTAACTGGGTGGAAGCCAGTGCATCTCAGACAAAGGCAATGGGATGCCCATGTTGAGGGGCATGGAAGCCTGAAAGAGCAGTGTCTGGTTCCAGACGGGTGAGCAGTGTGGCTGAAAGACAGCACTTGAGAGAAGCTGCAGAGGTAAGTGAGGAATTGCTGGTAAAAGCCCTTGTGTGCCTGGCCAAGGAGTGTGGGCATTATCTGCGAAACAATAAGGAAACATTGAAAGGTTTTTCATCAGAGGAGGGACAAGATCAATGTTTTTCTTTGGGCTAGGCAACTAGAGTAATGGCAGGGTGGGAACTGGATAGATGAATGAAAGCAGGGTAAGACTAAAAGCAGGAAGACCGGTCCAGATCTTCTCAGCATCTGGGGGAGAGGAGATGGGAACCTGAACCCAGGCCGTGGGAGCAGCGCTGCTGGAGAAGGCATGGATTTCAGAGCTACCGAAAGGAGAATCGGTGTAAGTTGGAGAACAATGAAATAGCAAGGACCAAACCACATCAGGCACCTCTTCATCCCACTGGCCCTGCCGAGCTCCTCCTGATTCAGAGATATGCAGGCCCAAAGAAATGGGAGCTGAAGGAATCAACGCAAAACCATTCCATTTAGATACCTTCTTAACTTTGGCACTTCCTGTAACCGTTGACAAATGTTTTTGTAAACTGACAAATGCCAGTGAGAGTTCTAGGCTCCCCAGGAGAAAAGCTGCAAGTTCCTGGAATTCAACCAAGGCCTTAGAGTTCTCCTCGGTCTAGTCAAGGGAATAACCATTTGTGAATTCAATAGTTCAGACTGTGACAAGCTCTGGAGATGCACTGATGAAGCAGGTCTGGTTCCTGCCCTGAAGGAGCACATAGAAAAGTGCACAAGATCAGTATCTAAATGAGAGCAAAGGCCTTTGGGCCTTACGAACACTGCCTGAGAGCATCCCAGAGGTGGTGGCGTTGGACATCTCAGGTCTGTTTCGAATGAGAGTACTGTTTCACACAGAAGAAAATGAACTCATGGAATGTATTGCTCCTGAAAAATAGTGCTAGCTAGAAAAGTAAAAATTATTTTTAAAATATCCAAAATATTGAAGTTAACTCAAAGTCTAGAGTGGCCACAAGAAAGCCTGATTCTGCTCATTGATTCATGAATGAAAGTATTTGTGGAGCACTTACTATGTGCTCATCACAGTTGTAGGTGCTTTGAAGATCATTTCTGCCTGGATGTCTTCTCACATTTATTGAGTGCCAAATATGTGTCACACCCGTGCTAGTGCTGGAGATTCAACATTGCACCTCTCACCTGGACTACTGCGAGAGCTGCCAGCTTTGCCCCACCCCTTACAGTCTACTCTCCACAAAACAGCCAGAAATGTCTTTTTTAAATGTAAATAATTTCCAAGTGATTTTGGAAAGATGCAATCATAAGGGGAGACTTCAAACTTCCTGGCAAGCCTTGGGGTAGAGAGGTAAATGGTTAAAGCCAATGACCTCACAGAGCAGGTCATTCAGAAGAACCAATAGGGCCACATAGTGTTTGGACAGAAGTTGTGAGTCTATTTCCAAACACAGCCCCCTTTCCCCACCCTGGCCCTGTTGTTGGCACCTCACTTTTCCTCCAGAGTATGGCATAATGATACCCAACATTTACACTGCATCATTCATTCGACGAGTATTAAGCAACACTATGTGTCAAGAGCTCACAAAGACCTTCTCACTCATGTGATCTTATTTAACCCTTCTTGTGAGGGTGATCATACAGAGGAAGAAACTGGGGCTCAGTTGATTGCTGAGTTCCTAGGCCAATACATAATGGAGCCAAAATCAAAGCCTGGTGCTTGGGCTTCCAGAGGTCTCCTTGCACCGGGCCTGAAGGAGTGTGTCATGTTGGGAAGGACCAAAGAGAAAACGTCCCCTGCAACTGGAAGGAAATCAGGGCTGGGGTCAGAAGAGTTAGAAGCCCAGGGCAGCCTGGGAGGGACATTGTTCCTGCCTCACCCTATTCCCCAGAGAGAACCTCCCAGGTCTGTCTTTTGAGGTCACCCACAGGAGAGGGCTCACATCCCTCTGCCCCATTGCCGAGCCATCAAGGGATGCCAGTGATCAGCCTCCTTTATGTACATTTCCTTAGAGCATTCTCCAGGAGCCTGATTTATTTAATGTCATTTAATTTATCTTAATTTTTTAAATGTTGAAATATAGAATTAAATCATATCATTGCCTGAGTAAAGAACAAATAAAATCTGGCAAGCCGTCAAAGTCATCCCTCTGAGACAAGGCTGGGGAATTCTCTTGCTCAGTCAACTCTAGGGATGCTCTGGGCCCTCCCATTACAAGAGGGTGCTAGGAGCAGACGCCTCGAACTCCCAGAAGATCTAGCTACTGTCCTTGCAGCTGTGCTCTCTCTCCATTCCCCTAAGGATTTTCCTTGAAGTTGATTCCTTCATTTGTTCCCTCTGAGGGGCTAACAGGCACAGGCTCAAGATGATTCTTCCTGTCTCCCTGGGGAGGCAGTGTGCTGGTATGGTCAGGGGTGGGTGGAGCCTCTAGAAAGCCACTGAGCAAAGCCGTCCCACCAGACTCTCAACAGCATCTACACAGCTCTAAATACATCCTTCCTGGGGGCTGTAGGAAAGCGTAGGAGTTGAGACAGGATGGCTAGAACATTTGGGGGCCTAGAACACTATTAGTTGTGAGTGCCCTGGAGTGGGGCTGACTGGTACCTGCACACTGGGGAGTGCCAACCCAGGGACATCAGGACACTCAACCCAGTGCATGGCGCCTTGAAGGCCAGGCATGCAGACAGCTGAGTGGACTGGCCAAACTGACTTCTAGGGACCCAATGTGAGAACAGACACACTAGGGGCTTCAAGTTACAGCTGGGTGGTTCTGAAATGCAAGCTATTGACTGTGAGCACTAAAAATATACTTAGTAGGAGGCAATCTATATGCTATGAGAATATAGAATTACCAGATGAGGGAGGAGCCTAAAAGTCAATACATCCAATGTAAATTTTTTTTTTTTTTTTTTTTTTAAGACAGAGTCTCACTCTGTTGCCCTGGCTAGAGTGAGTGCTGCGGCGTCAGCCTAGCTCACAGCAACCTCAAACTCCTGGGCTCAAGCAATCCTACTGCCTCAGCCTCCCGAGTAGCTAGGACTACAGGCATGCGCCACCATGCCCGGCTAATTTTTTTCTATATTTTTAGTTGTTCAGATAATTTGTTTCTTTTTTTTTTTTTTTTAGTAGAGACGGGGTCTCGCTCTTGCTCAGGCTGGTCTCGAACTCCTGAGCTCAAACAATCCGCCCACCTCGGCCTTCCAGAATGCTAGGATTCCAGGCGTGAGCCACCGCGCCCAGCCCAACGTAAATTCTTCTTTTTTTTTTGAGACAGAGTCTCACTCTGTTGCCTGGAGTAGAGTGCCGTGGCGTCAGCCTAGCTCACAGCAACCTCAAACTCCTGGGCTCAAGCAATCCTACTACCTCAGCCTCCCGAGTAGCTGGGACTACAGGCACGTGCCACCAGGCCCGGCTAATTTTTTCTATGTAGATTTTTAGTTGTCCAATTAATTTCTTTCTATTTTTAGTAGAGACGAGGTCTCGCTCTTGCTCAGGCTGGTCTCGAACTCCTGACCTTGAGCCATTCACCCGCCTCGGCCTCCCAGAGTGCTAGGATTACAGGCGTGAGCCACCGCGCCGGGCCCAACGTAAATTCTTTTGATGGGCAAGGAATCCAAGGCCCAGAGAGAGAGGTGGGGTTTACCTGTGATTGTCAGAAGTGATAAGAACTGGAACATAACCTTCTTACCACCAGTTCAGTGCCTCACCTATTATTATAATACCGTGTTGCCTATTCCTGCTTTGATTTTTGACTCCACCATTGTCTTTTTTTATGACAAATAGTATAGATCCCCTTTCTTGACCTTGTTTCACCTGCCTCACTCATTACTCACTCCTTCATTTTTCACTGAACACCCACTGGGTGGCAGACATCATGTGACATAGAGTGTGGGGAGAGTAAAAGCACTGGGTCCAGGAGGGGCAGTAAGCCACATGCAAGAAAAGTTTAATTTCCAAAAGTGTAAATGGCTCATGAAAACCAGATGCTGTGTTATCAACATTCACAGGAGGAAGGGACTTCTTCTCCATGAAGCCTTCCCATCAGGAAGAAGCATTTGCATTGAACATTGAGGGAGAGGTAAAATTTTTAGGGAAAGGTAAACTGGGAACAGAGGCACAAAACAAGAAAGGGCAAGTTTGCTCAGGTGACCAAACAGGGATTGTAAAAAGTAAAGCTAGTCATAGAGTGGGAATCCAGGCCACAGAGGGCCTTGGATATGAGAAGTGGGAACAAATGGAAAGCCCTTCGAAGTATTTGTGTAGGACAATGACAAGCTTAGAAGGGCGTTTTCAGAGGGGAATTTTGTAACTGTGGTTAAATGAATTGAAGGAGGGAGAAGCTGAAGTTGGGAAGATGGTAGAAAGCTATGTTTTATAGTATAATAATAATAGTAACTACTTCATACATCTGTGGTAATGATTAAATGGGAAAAGCAACGTAAAGCACTTTGCAACAGAGTAGCTGACCAGTGGTAAACACACAAATATCATTATTATGCAGGAAGTTATGAAATTTGCAAGTAAATAGTGGTAGTAGGGATGGAGAAGAGGATAAGGGGCTTAAAAGACACCACACAATAGTTGGGGAACAATGGGGAGGAGTCAAAGATAAACTTGGGGGTTTTGAGCTGGGCGACTGGAAGTTTGTTGGCACCATGAAAAGAAGTGGGAAGTCAGGAGGAGCAGCTTCATAAGGACAGAGACGATGTCAGGTTAGCAAAACTTCAACTTGAGGAGTTGACCCATCCTCATTTTTTGGGAGATATTGTGCAAGTGGCTGGAAACAAGTCCCTAGGCTTGGAGAGCTAGAGTCACAGACTCTGGGAACTACCCACGTGGAGCGACAGCTCAGATCACTGAGGGAGACCACCAAGGGATAATGGGGAAAGGACCAACTGGGAGGCAGGGCAGAATCCTGGAGCAGAAGTGGAAGAGGGGCCACATGGAGAGTTAGAGAGACCTGGAGAGTTCAGTGCAAAAGAAGCCAAAAGCTCAAAGATTTTCAAGGAGCTAATGGTCAATATTATCTGATGGGGCTAGGTAGGGAGTTGGTAGGGGGGAGAGAGAGAGAGATATTGAGAGAGAGAGATCAAAAGATAGAGAGGTAGATAGAGATATCTGGAATAAGTCATTATATTTTGGGGAATGAGAAGTCTTTGGTGTATGAGAGTTGGGCAGAAGGTGGAGAAAAGTGGGGAGCAAAGGGTTAAATGAGTGAATGAGAGATGAAGAAATAGAGCTAGATGATTACTCTAAAATTCCAAGAGTTTGTTGAAGGCGATGGGGAGAGAGAATGATGGGGAGGAGGAATTAGACAAGTGATCCTCTCTTTAGGGTTGGGTCTGTGGAGGGAGAGGACCTTGTGTTGCAGGAGAAAGAGATCCCAGGTAAGAGAAGGAGCCAGGGCAGTTACAAAAGCAGGGCAGGGGTGGCCCCTGAACACTGTGCAGGAGGATAAGAGAATTGTTTTACTCTGAGATTAGTAACAGGGAAGGATGAAGAACCAAGTGGGGAAATTAGGGTACGAAGGAAGAATGTTGACCAAGCTCATGCTGTTTGGCTTCATTCTTTAGGACTCTGAGGTCCTCTCCTCTCAAATGATTTGGAAATTACCACATGGAAGCCAAGGCAGGAGTCCAGTTTCCAGTACCACTTCCGGATCAAGTCCCCACATGACCCAGCGTTCCTGCACACAACCAGGAAAGCCCTATTTATCATTCCAAATACCAAGGCAGTAAATGCTGCTTGGTGTATTCCAAACTATATCCAGGATGAAATAGAGCTGTCTTCCTAGTAGACGTGATTCTGTATGCCATATTCAAGTACTCTGGATCCTGGAATTAACCTTTATTCACTCTCCGTATTATTAAAAACTCCATATACATACACACGTGATTCTTCCTATCTAGATGTCTTGCTTTATAGTCTGTGTGTTTCTAAATACGGCTCTAAAACCTCCTTACCCTTCCCAGCCCCTTCTTGAGTCCTTTCCCAGGCCTCACAGATCTCTCCATCTTAACTCTTTGAAAGCCTGCCTTGCTCTGCAGCTCAGGAAATGTGTCTTATACCTTGCAGACCCTTTTCTCCTTTCCTCCAAGGCACCTTGCCCAGTGTTGGGTTTAGAGTACTCATTCAAAAAACAAATGGACAACCAAACATAAACCAAGCTCACCAAAGTAAAGTAGTGGAACTTCTTCCTAGAAGGGCATCTCCGGTTTGTACACTAAAACAGAAGCCATACACCTGGGTTTCTATGACAGCCTCCTCACTCTTTGCCACCTTCTCTTGCCCCGTGTTCCACGTTCAGCAAACTATCCAAAATGCAAAGCTGACCCTTCACATCAATAGTTAAAACCTTCCTAACCCCTTACTGGAAACTCGTGGAAATCCTTAGCATAGAGTACAAGCCCTTCAAGGTTTGCCTCCTGTGCATTCTCCAGACTCATCTCCCCTGCATTTTACTTCCCAGTCATTTGGAAGAGTTTTATCCACTTTAGGACTTTGCATGCTGGTCCCTCGTCCAAAACATTTCCTCCCTCCTTTCTCCTTTCCTCCCTGCTTTCACCGAAGCTAACTCTTACCTACCCTTCCTTTCTAGGCTTTGCTGTCCCTACAAGTCCTCATTAAGCGCCTGTGGAGAGGTGCTCTTCCTACATGCTTCCATTGACCTGGGATTTACCCTCCACTGGCAAAAACCACTTTATACCATAATTGCCTGGCCACTAGTTGATTATCCCTGCTGGAATGTATGTTTATGAGGAAAGAGACTGTTCTATTTTATCTGCCTCTGTGCTTAGCACATGCCTGGCAGAGTAAGTGGTCGTTGAATATTTATTGAATAAATGGCCGACTGAATGAACGAATAAGTGAATGCTTTCACTTTTGGAGTCCAATGTATTTCTGAACCACACCAAGTATTTGCACCTCTAGGCAAAGCAACCAAGCTTGAGTGGAGGGGGAATTATTCCTCTCTTCTTATCCAACCTTGGTAGTTTAAAGAGGAGTCAAGATGTGTGACACATTCCCAAAATCCAGATTGTGGGCAATGACTGGACCATGCAGGCTGGAGAACAATGGCCACAGTCACTGCCCGTAAACAATACCAATCACTGTGCTCAGAGACTGTACAAGGAACTGCCCCGCACAGACACAGAGCAGGGCTGGGGAAAGAGGACACCCCAGTCAGCTTTGGGGTCCCAGCCCATGGAGGAGCACAGGGGAAGGGAATTGTTTTTACAGGGTCAGTTTGATAACCATATTCTCCCTTCCCTGACCAAGGGGCTGTGGAGGGCGGTGTAAAATAGACATCAGAGAGGAGGAGTAGAGAGGGGGAGGATGGAACTTGTCCCTGCAATTCCATTCATTCAATCAACATGTACTGAGTGCCTACCTGTGCCAGCACAGTGCTAGGCCATGTGGGTACCACGGGAATAAACACCAGTGATCTTTCCTCCCTCTGTGGAGCTTACTGTCTAGAGGTGCACCCAGAATTACTCAATCACAGAAATAAATTTAACGTGCATCTTTAAATCACTTTGAAATTATAAGTTCAGGTTATGGGTGCATAATAAAAGGGGACCTGGCCCAGTCAGGGAAGGTATGGAAGGCTTCCTTGAGGAAGTAAGTAATGAGCTGAGAGCGGAAGGGTGAATAGGAGCACATTACAGGTGTTGGGAGAACAATACAGCATTCCAGGTAGAGGGAACTGCATAAATAGCCTTCCCGTCTCCATCGAGTGAAAGAAAGAACCACTTCAACCAAGTTCAGTTTTGTAGGCTCTATCTGCTTCTTCTCAACCCAATTTCTATATTTTATTTAAAGAAAAAGGAGGCTATGAAATGGACTTGGGTGAGGAGACTGCTGACAGGGAGTGTAGATGGCAATGAGGGGCTGAGATGTGACCAGCCCACATCGAGTCATCCCGGGCTCTGACCATCAGCCAGCCTCAGCCGGAGAACTGCAAGGCACGAAGGGGCAGGTTTCTCTCAAACTTGGATCCAGCCAGGCCAGCAGAAAGAAGCGCGGCGGGAAGCCAAGCGCCCATACAGAGTGAACCGATGCCCCTATTTCAGGAAGAGCATGGCGCAGCAGCTATATTTGAAAATCGAGGTAAACAAGAGCTCGGCTCAAGTGGATGGGGCACGACAGCTGTGGAAGATTAATCACACACGGCTGCAAGTCACCACCAGGTCGCCAGAGGCCGGGAGGCTTCCCTTTTGGTGCCCCACCAGAAGGCCGGATGTGCTCCTATCACGTACCCACATTCCCCCCAGCCCATCCCGCTCACCGCCACCCGCCCTTCGGGTGTTTCTTCAGCACCCAGCAGCTCTCGGCGCCTGGCTCCCAGGTACAGCCTGCGTTTCTGATAAATTGCACCCAATTTCAGTCCTTCTGCCCGGGTGATCTAACCACCAGACGTCCCGGGTTTGCTTTTTAATCTTCAGGAAGGGGGTGGTGGGGGAGTAGAGAGAGAGAGAGGAGGCGGGCGACGAGCGGGTAAATTTATGGCACTGCATTAAAGGCGTTTGTTCTATTTAACCCCCCTACCACCATCTCCACGGTTAAAAATAAAAGACAATGAATAAAAACGAAAATTGCTTCTCCTCTAACCAGATCGCTTTTATCATCTCCTCCAGTGGCTCAGGTCCTCGGGGCAGGTCAGCCAGGGCCTGCAGGAGCAGCGCTAGCCTCTGAATGAGGGCTGTGGCTGTGGCTGTGTGTGTGTGTGTGTGTGTGTGTGTGTGTGTGTGTGCTTATTGGGGGGGATTAGGATTAGTTATATACTTCGCTTCTCTCCACCCGGCCCCAGACCGCGCAGACCACCGGGGGCTGGAGAGCGCAGGACCGGAGAAAGCCTTCTTCCCCCCGCCCCCCCTCCCCGACCTCGGCCACCTCGGCGGGTGCCCTGGGGCTGCAGTTCCCGACCCGACGCGGTGGGGTCCCGATTTAGGGGTGTGCGCGTGCGTGCGTGTGTGCACGCGAGCGCGCGCCAAGCGACTAACGCGCTCCCCTCCTAGCCCCCAAACCCGGCGGACACTCACAGCCCCAGGAGCACAACACGCCTGGCACAGGCGGCTCACACATGCACACATGCATCCAGCACACGGCACGGCACGCTCCCTAATGAGCACCCGCTGCTGACCCAGCAAACCCACGGCCCGACTGTACACGTATGCCCGGGCGTCTCTCTCTGCGCCCCCACCCCCGCACCCTCCCGCAGACACTCGCTCTGCCAGAACACCGCATACACAATGTACACTTTCCGGGGCACCCTCCCCCCACTCCTTCTGGCACTAAATCCACAGGAAGGCGGCTCATATGAATGATCTTGAGAAATAACTTAACACCACCATTCACAACCAGGGACCCTCCTGGGGACATTCCAAGCCCCCCAACCTCTGCCTCCCTTGTCTCAGCTGCCCGCTAAGGGGGGGAAGGGCAGGAGGCTCGCCCCCATTACTCACCGTTTCCTCTTGGCCTCCCGAGCAGAGTGGGCAAGTGAGGGGGGCGAGGAAGGTGCGCGATGCGCCCGCCGCCGGGCTCCTCACCGGCCGCAGAGGCTCATCGCCCCCGCGGGCTGCCCGCCGGCCGCAGCCGTGTCCGGGGCATGTCAGTCTGCCGCCGCCGCCGCCGCCCGCCCGCCGGGGCTCGTGGGCTCGCAGCTGTCAGGGAGCTGCGGGGCAGCGCATCTGGAGCGCGAGGTCTGAGCGGGAGGGCGGCAGGGGCCAGGGCGAGGGGACCCTGGGAGGGGTCCTAACGAGCGGCTTTAAGAGGGAAAACCCCGACCTGGAGCGCAGGCTGGAGACTACGCCCGGGAGAGGCCCGGAGTCCCGGCTGCGGGCGGCGGGGGATTCCTGCCGGGAGGGGCAGGAAGACGAGCAGCCCGGCGCTCGCAGGCGTCTCCGAGGGACCCGGGCTTGGGCTTGCGGTCGCGTCGCCTGGGCTTTCCCGGGGCTGCGAGCGCGCCGGCTCACCGCCTTGCACGCTGTCACCGCGGGGGACGTCTCGGCCTCGCTGCGCGCGGAGGGGACGCGCGGAGAGGCTGGTTTCTGGGCGAGCCCAGAGCTTTGCCCATTAAGCTGCCGCAAGAAGCCAAATCAAAAAGCCAATCTCCAAGCCTCCAAACTGAACGTCACCCTATCAGCTGGGAGACAGAGCCGCACCGAATGACAAGCCGCGCATATTTATCCTAGCGCGCCGAGGGGAGACTTCCAGATAGCTTCCCGACCCGCAGCGGGGAAGTGGAGCCCGCACCGAGCAGCCAGAGAGCCCCTAAGAACCGAATTCAGGCTACCCTGCGGCCACCCACCCAATCGTCGGAGCCCGGTGCCCGGCGCCTCCTGGCCGGCAGCACCTCGAGACGGCGGCGCGTCCTGACCGACCTGGATTCCGCAGAGTTGGGAGCTCTCGGCAGCAGGCGGGCCCGCGGAACCGGCTTTCCCCTTGTCCTCAGGAGACGCTGCCTGCAATTCCGAAATTAAGTCTCCACCAAACACATCTGTGGTTTTTAAATATAGCAGGGAACGATTACCCAGGCAGGGTCCACCCAGGCCTAGGGGAGGAGTTGAGGGGGTTGGAGGTTGGCAGTGGAGGGAAAATAAAACTCCTTTTTTCCCCTCTTTTTTTTCTTCTCTTCTTGGTGCAGAACTCAGCCTGTCATTTTCTCAACCCAAATCAAACAACAGCTTATGAGAGACGCTTGGGTGAGCTCTGGCATGTTGGTTTTTTGGGTTTTTAAGGCTAAAAATAAGAGGGGGCTGCCTCCCAAATTGCTGCTTACTCTGGGCCTGGAGACTGGAGGAGAGATGGTCCTTTGATGCAGCAGCAGGACCAGGGCTTGGGGCTTGGCTCAGGCCAAGTGTACACACGTAGCCTTAAATCAGATGCCTGTAATTTCTGCTATATTTGTCGGGCTTGGTCCTGGAGGCATGAGGGGTGGGCAGGCCTCTCCTCAGAATGGGGTTTCATGTCCCTAGTTTATCGGTGGCAGTAGGCAGATCTAAAACCAGCACAGTGGCTGGCCTTTTGTATTGAAACCAGTGCAGATGGGACAGAATTTAAGGGTGGTAGGAGGTTCTCTCTCTCAGGCCTCTGCTGCTTGAAGCCAAGTAGGAGGGGGCCAACAAATAATAATACTTACCAATGATCAGCATCTCCTTCAGGGCCAGGAATGGTGCTAGTGATCTGATTGTATTATCTCATGACATTCTCATGAAACTCTGTGAGATAGGTACAATTACTAACTCCAATTTTCTGTTGCGGAAATTAAGCCTTAGGGAGGTTAAATAACCATCCCAAGGCCACATGCAACAGAGCAAAGGATTAGAATACGGTGAAACCAACCAGAGTTGTGCTGACACAAGGGTGTGTGCAACTTTCAGGATCCCTGGCTCCCCTGCCCAGATGCTCTGGAACAAGGTGTTGTCCAAAGAGATTAGTAGATATAAGGACTAGAGAACCTCTGAGCCTGGGATGGCGAGAGTTATTTTAGCGTCCCTGGACTCAATGTTCCTTTAACAAGTCACGTGGTGGTTTCGGTCCTGAGTTTGAGTCCCAGATGTGCTCAGTTAAGAGTGCTTTCAGACCCGTGAACCTTTGTGAATCTTGAATTCAGTTAAGATTAGGGCTGAAATACTGACTTGGAAAGTTTTCAATAACTTCTAAAGTTGTGGGATTTCAGGATGTGTCAGTAAGTGAGATTTACCTTGTGTCTGTTCCCATGGAAAATCACAATGCTCACTGGTCCACAGTCAAGACCAAGAGATTGTTAGTGGGCATATAAATTGGCATACCTTTTAGGAAGGGCAATTTTGAAAGATATATCAAATTCCTTAAAAAATGTGAACCACTGTGACCCAGTAATTTTACTGGAAGAAATTTATTCTATGCCAATAATTAAGGACATGCTCAAATATTTAGTTATGAGGATATTTATGGTTACTGTTTATAAGAGTTCAAATTTGGAAACATTTTAATTTCCCAACAGAGAGAATTCGTGAAGTAAGTCACGTTGAGTTGACACAATGGTGTATTCTACCACTGTAAAAATGCTGATACAGCATTCCATGTATTGCCATGGAAAGGTTCATGATATATTACTGAGAGAGAAAAAAACCCAAAACACGGAGTGTGATACATAGCCTGTGTGTGTGCACACGTACATGTGTGCATGTTGTGCATGCCCTGGCAGCATAGAAACACCCAAATGGTAATAGTTATTTCTTGGGGATAAGATTTCTGGTGATTTTCTTTTTCTCTTTAGATCAATTTTATTGAGGCATAATTTACATACTACAAAGTTCACCTATTTTAAGTGTATAGGTTGGTGAATTTTGATAGAAGTATATGTAAGTAGAACAACAACCTCAATCGATATACAGAACATTTCCGTCTCCTCCAAAAGTTGTCTCAGGCCCTTTTTGTATTCATTCTCTCTCCCCACAAGCAATCATTGATCTGTATCCTGTCACTATAGATTAATTTTGCTTGTTCTAGAATTTTCTTTGTTTTATTTCTTCATATCTATTACTGTTTCTTCAATGAACATCACTTATTCACTAAAACTGCAACAGTAACTCTGCATTCTGGGCCTCAGTGTCCTCATGAGTAAAATGGAAATAATAATAATGGTAATAATACCCTCCTCATGGGCTTGTTGTGAGGATTCAGAGAGATTACAGTTTCTGGTATAGAGCAATTCCCAGAGGTACGTTAATTCTCTTTCTTCCTCCCCTACCCCTTGCTACCCCTTAATCCTGCTTGCCTCCCACTCTAAGTTCTATAGCGAACTTTCATGTTGGCCTGTGAAGTCTCAGATCCCTTTAAACTCTGAATTTTCTTTTTTTTTTTCTTTCTTTTTGGCTTGAGAACCACAGCTTGATCACATTTTTTTCCTCTCTACTACATGCATAAAGGTTTGGAAAACATCAAATGTGATGGCAATCTGCCTCCCACTTCTGCCATTGTTTGTTTATTTCTTGTCATCCTAGAACCCGAGGAAATTTTCGCAGGAAAGCCAGTAAGCAAGCTATTTATCATTAGCATTGGGAGCAAGAGCCACAAACCTCATTTTCAAGTTGGGAGGAAACTGAGGCCCAGAAATGTTAGGGCATTCAGTCAGTCACAGAGCTTAGTAAGAAATAGAATCTGTTATGAGCTGAATTATGTCCACTAAAAGTCCTATGTTGAAGCCCTAACCCTTAGTACCTCAGAAAGTGCCTGGATTTGGAGATAGGGCCTCTAAAGAGGTAATCGAATTAAAACTAGGTCATTAGGGTGGGCCCTAATCCAATCTGACTGGTGTCCTTTTAAGAAAAAGAGATTAGGACACAGATAGACAGAGGGATGACCTTGTAAGGACACAGCAAGAAGGAGGCCATCTGCAAGCCAAGGAGAGAGAAACCAAATGTGCTGACACTTTGATCTTAGACTTCTAACCTCCAGAACTGTGAGAAAATAGATTTCTCTTACTTAAGCCTCCCAGTCTTTGGTGTTTTGTGTTAGCAGCCCTAGAAATCTAATGCAGAATCCAAGTATTAGGGCTGATTCCGTGAGTTCTTGTCATTTTCCCAAGGGTGAGCAGCACGCCATGGACAGACTGGCTGAATAGTGAGAAAGGGTCATGCAGCTTCTTGGGGATGCCCTATGATTTACCATTATGACCCAGAACCCAACAAGTCAGTGCCTCTCCAGAAGTGAGGCCTCATGCACATCCAAGTAGCAGACCTGCCTACCCTGGCTACCATTAGTGCTGCATCTGGCACAAACCAATGTTGCTTCTCACAGGCAACTTACACGCCAGCATTCCACAGCCCTTGGATTGTGCAATCTGACGGCCACCAAGAGGAAAGAGCAGACAATCAAATTGAAGCTTAAAGAACATTCTGGAACAGTTCTTTAGCGGAAATAGAAGTTTAATAAACACCATTTGATAATAGGGTAGTTTAGTGAGACACAATCTTGTTATAACTTTTATTTCAAAAATGCATCACTTAATGATCTTTTCTTTTTTCCTTTAATAAAATTGTTTATGGAGTAGAACATGCATATGCAAATGTGTACAAGTCATAAGCATAAGTTCGAAGAATTTTCACAAACTAAATACATTTCATTTAATCATCACCCAGAACAATAAATGTTACCAGTAACCCAGGGGCTCCCTTCATGTGCCCCAATCATGCTTCCTCTTCAGAGGGAATTCCAGACTTCTCCTGACTCCTAAAACCATATAGCAGTCTTATGTGATTTTGGACTTCATATAAATGGAAGTAGATTGAGAGTACTATTGGGTCTGGGTTCTTTGCTCAACATAACATTTGTGAGGTTCATCCATATTGTTCTGTGTAGCAGCAGTTTGTTACTTTTCATTGCTCTATAGTTCTCTTTGAATGAATATGCAATCTAACTTTTCATTCTGCTCTTGAGTGGCATCAAAATTGTTTCTAGTTTTTTATTATTTTGAACAACACTGTTGCAGACATTTCAATCCATGTCTTTTGGTTCACATACGCACTTACTCCTAAGATGGAATCACTGGCTTATAGGGTATGTGAATATGCATCATTCATTGAAAATGACAGTTTTCAGTCACTTGTACCAATTTACACCCTCCCTTCCCAACATTGTTTTGCCACATTTTTTGTCAGCACTTGGTATTGTCTACTTTTTTAAAAATTTCAATACTTTTAGGGGTACAAGGGTTTTTTTACATGGATGAATTATATAATGCTGAAGTCAAGGTTTAAAAAAATGTACTTGTCATGAGAATAGTGTACATATACCAGATAGGTAGATTTTTATCCTTCATCCCCTGCTCCCCTCCCCCTTCTTAGTTTTCAGTGTCCATTACATGACTTTATTAACATATATACCCCTCACTTAGCTCCCACTTATAAGTGAGAACATGTGGGATTTGTTTTTCCATAGTGGATATATACCACTTTTTTTAAATCCACTCACCAGTTGATGAACACTTAAGTTGATTCCATATCTTTGCAATTGTGAATTGTGCTGTGATAAACATTCAGGTACAGGTGGCTTTTTAATAAAATGACATCTTTTTGTTTGGGTAGATACCTGTACTGGGATTGCAGGATCAAATGGTAGTTCTACTTTTATTTCTTTGAGGAATCTCCATACTGTTTTTTGTTGAGGTTGTGCTAATTTACAATCTCAGTAACGGTGTATAAGTGCTTCCCTTTCACTGCATCCATGCCAACATCTATTATTTTTTGACTTTTTGATAATGGTCATTCTGACAGGGGTATGGTAGTATCCCATTGTTGTTTTAATTTGCATTTCCCTAACGATTAGTGATGTTGAGTATTTTTTCATATGTCTGTTGGACATTTGTATATCTTTTGAAAAACAACCTGTTCATGTCTTTTGGCCACTTTTTGATGAGGTTATTTGTTTTTTTCCTGCTGATTTGTTTGAGTTCTTTGTAGATTCTGGATATTAGTCTTTTGTGGATGTATAGTTCATGAATATTTTCTCCCATTCTGTAAGCTGTGTACTTACTCTGTTGATTTTTTCCTGTTTAGTTTGATTAAGTCCCACTTATTTATTTTTGCTGTTACTATATTCCTTTTTGTGATCTTGGTCACAAATTCTTTGCCTAGGCCAAAGTTTAGAAGAGTTTTTCTTATGTTTTTTCTAGAATATTTATGGTTTCAGGTCTTACATTTAAGTTTTTAATCCAACTTGAGTTAATTTTTGTATATGGTGAGAGATAGGGATCTAGTTTCATACTTTTGTATGTGACTCTCCAATTTTCCCATCACCATTTATTGAAAAGGGCCATCCTTATCCTAGTGTATGTTTTTGTCTGCTTTGTCAAAAATCAGTTGGTCATAGCTATACGGTTTTATTTCTAGGTTCTCTATTGTGTTCCTTTGGTCTATTTGTCTACCTTTTTACCGATACCATACTATTTTCGTCACTATAGCCTTGTAGTATAATTTGAAGTCAGGTAATGTGATGTCTCCAGATTTGTTCTTTTTGCTTAGGGTTGCTTTGGCTATTTGGGCTCTTTTTCAGTTCCATATGAAGTTGACGATTGCTTTTTCTAGATCTGTGAAACATGACATTGATATTTTGATGGGAATTGCATTGAATCTGTAAATCACTCAAGGCACTTTAGGCAGTACGGACATATTAACAATGTTGATTCTTCCACTCCATGAACATGGGATGTTTTTCCATTTGTTGTGTCATCTATGATTTTTTTCATTAGTGTTTTGTAGTTCTCCTTGTAGAGATCTTTCACCACCTTAGTTAAGTATATTCCTAGGTATTTTATTTTTCTTGCCACTATTGTAAATGGTTTTTGAGTTCTTGGTTTGATTCTCAGTTTGACTATTATTACTTCTTCATGAGTATCTAAGTTATTTTTGGGCCTATGCAATTACACATAAAGTTTAGAATCAGCTTGTCAGTTTTCATAAAAATGCCTTCTGGGAATTTAATGAAGACTGCATTGAATTTACACATCAATTTGAAAAGAATTGACATCTTTACAATATTAAGTCTTCTGACCTGTGAACATGGAATATCTATTTATTTAGATATTTGTTAATTTCTCCCAGTGCTGTCTTCAAATTTACAACGTATTGGTCTTGTTCACACAGTTGAACCTTGAACAACAGGAGTTTGAATTTACGCAGGTCCACTTATATGTGGATTTTTTAACCAAAGAGAGATGGAAAATACAATATTCTCCAAATGTGAAACCCATGTATAAAGAGGGCCAACTTTTCACATATGTGGGTTCTTCAGGGCAGGATTTGGGTCCTGGAAACAAACTCCTAAGTACACGAAGAGATGACTGTATTTCTTTAAATTAATTCCTAGGTATTTGGGTTTTGTCATGCCAAGTAAATGATATTTTTTTCTTTTTGTTCTGATTAAATAAAATTTTATGTTAAATTGTCTTTTATGGTAAATCAAAAATTGATTTTTGTATACTGATTTTGTATACAGTAATATTACCAAATTTCCTTTTAACTCTAAAAGTTTATTTGTATATTTTTGGGTTTTTTTTCCTCATACATAACTATGCTTACAAATTTCTTCCTTTCGAATCTCATTTTTTTCACTGGCTAGGATTTCAAATACAATGATAAATAGAAGTGGCCATAGCAGAAATCTCTATTTCTTTCTTGATCTCAATGAAAATGTTTTCAGTATTTTCCCATTAAATATCATGTTCTTTGCAAAAATCTTTATCAGATTAAGGAAGTTCCCTTTTCTTCCTAGTTTCTTAAGGTTTCTGGTTTTTTTAGTCATAAACTTGTGCTGCATATTATCAAATGCTTTCTTTGTGTCTATTGAGAAGATTGTATGAAATTTCTCTTTAGTCTGCTAAAGTGGCAAATTATAATGACTCATTTTCTAATGTTAAGCAAACTTTACTTTCCTGGAATAAAGTCATATTGGTTGTGTTGTATTATTCTTTTATGTGTATTACTGGATTTGGTTAGCTTATAATTTGTCAAGAATTTCTGTAGCTACATTCATCACAGAGATTGATAATTTTCCTTTCTTGTAATGTCCTTGTCAGATTTTGCTATCAAGGTTTTCTGATCTCATTAAAAGAGTTGAAAGCGTTCCATCTTCTCTATTCTTTGGATGAGTTTGCATAACACTGGTGAAGCCAATCTGGGACTGGAGTTTCTTTGTGAGGGAAGATTTTTAAATCAGGGATTCGATTTCTTTAATAAATTTTATCAGTTTTCTATGGCTGCTGAAACAAATTACCACAAACTTATTGGCTTAAAACAATGCAAATTCATTATCTTACAGTTCTATAGGTTAGAAGTCCAACGCCAGTCTCACTGAGCTAAAACCAAGGTATTGGCAGGGCTCATTTCATTTTTGAAGGCTCTAAGGGGCAATCTTTTTGCTTAAGGTCTCTTCCCAACCTTAAGCTTATAAAAATGTTTTCCTAAAATTGGTTCTATTTTTTATATTTTCCATTTAAATTTTTAATTCATCTAGAATTTTTTTTGTGGATGGGATAATGCAGGGGTCTAATTTGTCTTTCTTCAGATGCCAATCCTGACAGTATAATTTCCTATTAATAAATATACTCACTATACTTTCCATTTTGTCAGATGCTAAGACTCATATCTACTTGAATCAATTTTGGATTTCAGTTCATTGATTTGTCTTTTATTGTGCCAAGTTCATATTTTTTGGTATTGTTATTTATGCTAAATTAATAAACTTTATTTTTAGAGTAGCTTTAGGTTTACAGAAAAATTGGGCAGAAAGTACAGAGAGTTCCCATATACCACTGTTCTCCCATATTCTATTTTTATTACACTAGATTTGTAGCAAATTCTCATATATAGTAAGTCAAGATATCATCCTTTTATCTTTCTGTAAAAATTTATTGACTCCTCTCAGCTATTCTTCCATTGATCTTTAAAATCACTATATCCAGTGTAAAAATACCAAAGTAGGATTCTAGTGGACATTTCATTAAATATATAAATAAATTTAAGAAAGGTAGATTGTTTTATATTATATGATTCTATCTTATAAATTTATCCTTCCATTTAGATATCTCTTTTTTCACATTTTAATAAAAATTTATAGCTTACTTATTTAGGTCTTTTGCCTTTCTTGTGAATTTTATTTCTAGATATTTTGTAGTTTGATTTTTATTAAAAATGGAATTCCCTCCCCACACTGAAAGTTCTCCACATCAGCCATAAGGCTGTTTTACTTTCTCCTCATTTGTGAATTCATGGAGTAGCACTTTTAATTTCCTTCAAAAACTTTTCTTTTGCATTCACAACTTGGCTAACTGTTTGGAGCAAGAGGCCTGGCTTTCAGCCTATCTCAGCTTTCGACATGCCTTCTCCACTAAGTTTAATCATTTCTAGCTTTTGATTTAAAGTGAGAGATGTGTGATTCTTCCTTTTACTTGAGCATTTAGGCCATTATAGGGTTTACTACTTGGCCTAATTTCAATGTTGTTGTGGCTCAAGATATAGGGATGCCTGAGGAGAGGAAGGGAGATGGAAAAATGGCCAGTGAGTGGAGAAGTCAGGACACACACAATATTTATTGGTTAAGTTTGCTGTCTTATATGGATGTAGTTCATGGTACCCCAAAACAATTACAATAGTAACATTAAAGATCATTGATCACAGATCACTATAAAAGATACAATAATGAAAAAGTTTGAAATATTGCAAAACTTACCAATGTGGCACAAAGACATGAAATGAGCACATGCTGTTGGAAAAATAATGCCCACAGACTTGCTTGATGCAGGCTGCCACAAACCTTCAATTTGTAAAAACCACATCATCTGCAAAGTGTAATAAAGGGAAGCACAATAAAACAGGGTATGCCTGTACATGGCAGTGTTCTAGGTACTGGGGAACATCAGTAAACAAGAGAAAATTCCCGTCTCCTTGTGCTTCTACCATAGTGGAGAAGGAGAGAAATAATAAACCAATAAAGTAGGGTATATTTTTATAAAATGAAACTTCAGATGAAAATAAGTTATATGAAGAAAACTCAAGCCAGGTGAGGTGTTAAAAAGTGACTGTGGTGGGGGATGTTTTGGTGGCAATTTAGATTGAATTTCAGGGGAGCTATTATGTACAGAATGTTTATGTGGCCCTCAAATTCATATGTTGAAGCCTTAATCCCTAATGTGATGGTATTTGGAGGTGTGGCCTTTAGGAAGTAACTAAGTTTGAATGAGGACATGAGGGTGGAGCCTTCATTATGGGATTAGTGCCCTTATAAGGGGACAAAGAGACTGAGATCTTTCTCTCCTCCCCATGTGAGGATATAGCAAGAAGGTATCCCTCTGATAACCAAGAAGGCCCTCACCAGGAACTGAATAGGTCAGCACCTTGATCTTGGACTTCTCCAGCCTTCAGAACACTGTTGTTTAAGCTACCCAGTCTATCCTATTTTTATTACAGCAGCACGAATTGTTTAAGACAGAAGGTCTCCAGTGACTTACATGAAATGAGGGAGTGAGCCAGGTACAGATGCTGGGGGCGGAGGAGCAAGAAGCTGTCTTAGCCAGAGTCTAGTGAATAATGGGGAGAGTGGTGAGAGGCAGTGAGGGAAGACACACAGATCTGGCTGCTGGGGAAGCCACACAGCCTGCAATCCCTGAGGTTTGAAGCTTGATTTCATCTCCTCTAAATACTTCCTGTCTAAGATATGCTATTCTTTCTCTTGGTTTAAGTAGTCTTCTTCCTAATGGAAGGCTGCTTCCCTTCATGGGGTCTACCTGCAAGGTACTCAGCCTACTTCATGTTTGCCTACAGTTTGGCAGTCAATAGAGCTAAAAATAGCAGAGTCTCCAATGGAGCACAGTGATTAATCTGCTAAATTCCCCAGAGGGCCAGGAGCAGTATCAGGCCAGACAGAACAGCCCTCAAGTACCCTGGGCAGTCTCTCCCCTAGGAAATCATCACAAAACTTCTGGTGTTGATCTATTGACTATTGTCCCTTTCCGCAGTGAGAAATGCACTGCTTGATGAAAAGAAAACAGCCTTTGAAAGGTTTGCTCCTTCCCAAGATGGTGCATAGACCAGCTGTTGTAACAGCATCTTCTGTGACAGTGATTAAAAAAGAAGAAAAACTAATGATTTTTACCTGATTATGAAAGCAATGCATATTTATTGTTGGGAAATTAGACATGTGTAAAAGTATAAAGAAGAATCATTCAAATGCCACCACCTGGAGATAACTATTATTAAGTTTTCTAATTTTATATAATTACATACATATATTTGGGTATACCTGATATCATTTGGTAGCTACAAGTATTTTTCTAATTTTAACTTTAGCATTATATAGTAATCAGTTTCCCACTGACACTGCCTTTTAATTCCACAAACTGGCCTCTAGGCTCTAGTGGCACCAAGGAAATAGTGCAGGGAGAGGCTGAGGTTGGCAAAAGCCAAAATTATGATGCATATGGTTGTTTTTTGGAGGGTACACACCATTGTGTTAGACTCTTGGCAGGTTCCTGACTGACTTCCCCAATTCATAAGATCTCAGCCAAAGTGGATAGGGGAGACTCACAGACCCAGGGACTGGTTTTTAGAGCAAATTACTGTATTTGGTTTGTAGCTGTCAGTCAGACTTGTTTCAATGCATAACAAGCTGAGGAACATACACACATACACACACAAATGGCATTTAAAATTGTGCTCCATGGCACACACATCCTGACTTTTGCCCTAATAAGCTGGACTTTCTAATCAGGGGAATTAGCTGATTCTTAATCTTGAGAGCTAAGGGGGAGCTGTCTTCAGCAAAGACACTACAGGAGATTTACTGTCCTCTGCTTGACTTACAACTACAATTTCAGTTATCTCATTATTTTTGGCTGGACTATTGTGATCTGATCCAATTGTCTGGCTAGGCCACACCTGTGAGGGTGAAGGGATGGAATTTCCTCTATAGCAAGGGATGCAAACTGAAGTGCTTACACTGTGACAGGCAGTAGTTACAATAATAGGAAACACTTAGAAATGCCAAGGAATGGTCTAAGGGTTTTACTAGAATTATTACTTTAAATCCTCAAAAACCCTATCAAGAAGATAGTATTATTAGCTCAATTTTATAATGAAGAAATCTATACACAGAGAGGTTAAGCAATTTGTCCAAGGTTACAGAATCAATAGGTAGCAGAGCTTAGATCTGAATCTTAACCGTTACGGTATGCTACCTCTTTAAAGTAAGTGTAACACATCCTTGAGTGAAGCTGACAGAATGTAAGGCAAAGGGAGAGAGAAACTAGGAAAACTAAAGTACTGAGTACAAAGGTCATTGTTGGCCAGCAACTGTTGCTATGGAGGAATGTGGGCCCAGTGTTTCCATATCATCTGAATTTTCAAGAAAAAACTGAAATCTGGATTTATATATGAAAATTCACAGTTTTAAAATATGCTGATGAATTTTTATCATGTCAAGTCTTACATTTAAGTCTTTAATTCCTCTTGAGTTAATTTTTGTGTATGGTGACAGGTAGGGATCCAGTTTCATTCTTCTGCATGTGGCTACCCAATTTTTATAGCACCAATAACTGAATAGGGAATCCTTTCCTCAGTGTATGTTTTTGTCTGCTTTGTCAAAAATCAGTTAGCCATAGCTATATAGTTTTACTTCTGGGTTCTATATTCTGTTCCATTTATCTATGTGTCTACATTCATACCAATACCATGCTGCTTTGGTTGCTGTAACCTTATAGTATAATTTGAAGTCAGGTAATGTGATGCCTCCAGATTTACTCTTTTTGCTTAGGATTGCTTTGGCTATTCAGGCTCTTTTTTCATTCCATATGGAATTTGGATTGTTTTTTTCTAATTTTGTGAAAAATGATGCTGGTATTTTGATGAGAATTGTGTTGATTCTGTAAATCACTTTGGGCAGTATGGATATTTTACAATATTGATTCTTCCAATCCATGAGCATAGGATGTTTTTCCATTTGCTTGTGTCATCTATGATCCTTTTATCAGTGTTTTGTAGTTCTCCTTTAGAGATCTTTCACCTCCTTGGTTAAGTATATTCCTAGGTGTTTTATATTGCAAGTATATTGCAGCTGTTGTAAATGGTATTGTATTCTTGATTTGATTCTCAGCTTGACTGTTATTAGTGTATAGAAATGCTACTGATTTGTGTACGTTAATTTTGTAACCTGGACTTTACTGAATTTATTTATCAATTCTAGGAGTCTTTGGGGAAGTCTTTAGGGTTTTCTAAATATAAGATTGTATCATTGGCAAACAGGGATAGTTTGACATCCTCTTTTCCAATCTGGATGCCCCTTATTTATTTCTCCTGCCTGATTGCTTTGGGCAGGATTTCTACTACTATGTTGAATAGAAGTGGTGAAAGTGGGCATCCATGTCTTTGAAAACTTGAGATTTGTTCACTTTATTTTATGTAAAGTATACCTCAAAGAAAGCTTGAAGAAAAAAAGGAAAGTGACCTTTGAACATTTATAACTGGGGAATCTGATTAAGCCCAGATATCAAGGAAGGCTCTTCTGAGGAAGTAACATATGAGCTGAAATCTGAAGAGTGAGTTGTAACTAAGCAAACAGTGGGCATAGCAGACCATTTTGGACAAAAGGGCTTTTATGGAGTTGCCTTTGACATTTAAATTCTTTTTTTTTCTATTTTATTTCGGCATATTATGGGGGTACAAATGTTTAGGTTACGTATATTGCCCTTGCCCCAC
>NW_012150840.1:10622860-10623664 GCF_000956105.1 Propithecus coquereli
GGGTATATAATAGTTGTATATATTTATAGAGTGTGATGTTTTGATATAGGCATAAAATGTGAATTAATCGAATTAGGATAATTGGGGTATCCATCACCTCAGGAATTTAACATTTCTTTGTGTTAGGAACATTCCAATTCCACTCTATTATTAATAGTTATTTTAAAGTATACCCTAACTCATTGTTGATTGTAGTCACTTTGTTGTGCTATCAAATACTGTTCATTCTATCTAACTATCAAACTACATTTTTGCACCCATTAACCATTTCAACTTTATTTCTCCCTCCCCACTACCCTTCCTAGCCTCTGGTCACTATCATTCTACTCTCTGTCTCCATGAGATCAATTGTTTTTAATATTTAGCTCCCACATATGAGTGAGAACACATGAGATTTGTTTTCTGTGCTTGGCTTATTTCACTTAACATAATGGTCTCCAGTTCCATCCATGTTGGTGCAAATGGCAGAATTTCATTGTTTTTCTGGCTATATAATATTTCATTGTGTATATGTATCACAATTTCTTTATCCATTTTTCCACTGATGGACACTTAGGTTGATTCCAAATCTTTGCTATTGTGAATAGTGCTGCAATAAGCATGGAGGTGCTGGTATCCTTTCAATATACTGATTTCCCCTCCTTCAGATATATACCCACAGTGGGGTTGCTGGGTCATATGGTAGTTCCATTTAGTTTTTTTTAAGGAACCTCCACACCATTCTCCACAGTGGTTGCACTAATCTACAGTCCCACCAACAGCGTACAGGTGTTCCCCTTTCTCTACATACTTTGGAAGTAGAGA
>NW_012150840.1:10623714-10624886 GCF_000956105.1 Propithecus coquereli
TTTAAATTCATGGTAATTATTTTATTTTTAATTACGATGGGTATATAATAGTTGTATATATTTATAGAGTGTGATGTTTTGATATAGGCATAAAATGTGAATTAATCGAATCAGGATAATTGGGGTATCCATCACCTCAGGAATTTAACATTTCTTTGTGTTAGAAACATTCCAATTCCAATCTATTATTAATAGTTATTTTAAAGTATACTCTAACTTATTGTTGATTGTAGTCACTTTGTTGTGCTATCAAATACTGGTCATTCTATCTAACTATCAAACTACATTTTTGCACCCATTAACCATTTCAACATTATTTCCCCCTCCCCACTACCCTTCCTAGCCTCTGGTCACTATCATTCTACTCTCTGTCTCCATGAGATCAATTGTTTTTAATATTTAGCTCCCACATATGAGTGAGAACACATGAGATTTATTTTCTGTGCTTGGCTTATTTCACTTAACATAATGGTCTCCAGTTCCATCCATGTTGGCGCAAATGGCAGAATTTCATTGTTTTTCTGGCTATATAATATTCCATTGTGTATATGTACCACAATTTCTTTATCCATTCATCCACTGCTGGACACTTAGGTTGATTCCAAATCTTTGCTATTGTGAATAGTGCTGCAATAAACATGGAAGTGCCGGTATCTTTTCAATATACTGATTTCCCCTCCTTCAGATATACCCACAGTGGGGTTTCTGGGTCATGTGGTAGTTCCATTTAGTTTTTTTTAAGAAACCTCCACACCATTCTCCACAGTGGTTGCACTAATCTACATTCCCACCAACAGTGTACAGGTGTTTCCCTTTCTCTACATACTTTGGAAGTAGAGAGTATTCATTATTGCATTTTTTTATAAAAACCATTTTAAATGGGGTGAGATGATATTGCATTGTAGTTTTGATTTGCATTTCTCTGATGGCAAATGATTTGAACATTTTTCTTTATACCTATTGGCCATTTGCATGTCTTCTTTTGAGAAACGTCTATTCAGATCTTTTGCCCATTTTCAATTGGATTATTTGATTTTTTCCTATGGAGATGTTAAAGCTCCTTATATATTCTAGTTATTAATCCCTTGTGAGATGAGTAGTTTGCAAACATTTTCTCCCATTCTGTGGGTTGTCTACTTACTTTATTGATTGTTTCCTTTGCTGTGTTGTGC
>NW_012150840.1:10635081-10637338 GCF_000956105.1 Propithecus coquereli
GTTTCATTTCATGATTATTCCTAAAAATAACTTGGGTCATATAGAGGATGAAAACTTAAAACATAATCCACTCTAGTGTCAAACCCAGTAGATAGAACATTGGGATTGGATCCAAAAATAAGTGAAGTCTATTTCTAAGCCAGACCAGTTAATTTTTTCCCCTCAAGCATCAGGGTTCCTGCCTCACTCTTCTCTCTTCTTTCTGCTCATTCTTCTATTTCCCTCTGCCTCGCTGCCTCACCCGACTCCTAAGTGCCATTTTAATATGATGGATCCACTGATAATAAAAGTGACTCTGAGGTGAATTCATCAGAACGGGTTGCACAGGAAACTGAATGAAAGGCTGTGCATCACAAACCAGGGAACCTGGAAAGGCCAGAAAAGGAGGCTTTGTCCGGAGGTCACCTTTTGGTAGTGGAGTGCTGGGCTCAATTTCCTGTCGTGAGGACTCTGAATGGGTCTGATCTAGATGTTGGCTGGCTCTGTGGTGCAATGGGTAGCGTACTGGACTTCTAGCTCATCTAGATGTTACCGCAAACTCTTTACAGGGGCAGCCATGTAGGGGAGAAAGCAAAGAGAGAGCCAGGGGAATTATGAGGCAGGGAGGCAAAGAACTTAAACAAAATGCACCATAAGAAAGGGAAGTATCTTTTCGAAACATAATGATACAAATTCTTCCTTTGCTAATGCTTTCTCATCCTGGGGTGACAGGGGTACTACATATCCAAACTGGAGCAAAATGACTCAGAAAAAGTGTTGCTAGATTAAGGATACTAATGGAAAATTCCAAAAAGAATTAAAAAACAAGCAATAAATATGTGAATAAAATATTCAGACTCATTACAATTTTAGAAACATGAACAAAGAGTCAAGTTGGCAAAGATTAAAATAAATCACAGAGTGCTGGCATGGTAAAGATAGATAAGTAAGCAATATGTTGTTTGTGGAGTATAAATTTGTATGCACTTCTTGGAGTACTTAGCAATATTTATCCTTAAAAATCTATATTCATTTTAATCTAGCATTTTCACCTACAGTAATTTATTCAGAGGAAATAACCATGGTTTTGGGTAAAGATATACCCTATGTAAGTTAATTATAGCATAATTTATAGTACAGAAAATCTGGAAATACCTCAACTGTCCAAATATAGTGTTTTGATTAGATATAATATACCTAATCGATCCAGTGTTTAAAAGTTACGTGTTATCAAATATTTAAAGACATAGAAAATATATTCTTAAGTAAAAAAAAAAATGACTAAACATTACATTATCCCCTATGCTTAGAAAAATGACTGGAAAGATGTATATTGAAGTAGAAAGAAAATCTCCATCCCCATCTCTCACTCTCCTTTTCTGCTGTCCTTCCATTCTTCTCAATCCCAAGGAGGACTGCTAATGTTCTGTCAAATTCTGGGATACTATTTGGACCACAGTCACTGATTGCATATTAAAAAGTCCTGTGTGTGGCTCTCCCTCTCTTACTTCCTATCGCCCTCACGTGGTAGGCCTGGCAAACTGAATCAAAGTCAGTTTGGACTAACCAGTTGCTAGTTCACCTAGTCTCTTCTTCACACTCATGATTGGGTAGGCCTTCTGTACCTTGCGGTGAGCCAGAGAATGTACTATCGCAAGAAATGGAATTGGGCCTGGGGAGAGGTGGAAACTCTGCTACGTTTACAGGCAACAGGTGCCTTGGCTACCCATTGGGTATCTAAGGTCCAGGCTGTCTAAACCACAAGGGAGGAGAGAGCATTTATAGATCCAATCAATTACTTAAAGGTATAAGAAAAAAAAGTTCAAGAAGTGGAGGCTTTTGGGGTGAGAAGATATTTTCTACTAAATAGAAAATTAGTAGAAATTTTGTAGCCAGACTTTGTCTGAAGGGCAATGAGAAATGGTAGTTAACAAGTGTTTTTGTTTATCCTGCATCTATTTTTTTCTTATTCTGATAAAAGCACCATACTTCCTCCACTCAGGGTTTGATTTTCATGAGGATAAACCCTTTCCTGGTTTGGCAGTTGTCACATGGTATAAGCCCAGCTGATATGAGATCTGCATTCCTCTGTCCATGCTATTTTATTTGGAGCTGAAAATACGCACACAAAAAGATGTTTCCTTGGAAATAGGTACCATGTTTGGTGCACTGATACAAACTGCAACTCTAAAGCCTGAAAAATTCGTACAAATAAAAATAATATATAAAGAAGTCATCTAGGATGAGCAGTAGAGAACAATTTTTGAATGTAACATCA
>NW_012150840.1:10637388-10638653 GCF_000956105.1 Propithecus coquereli
ATCCATCCGCTGATGGACATTTAGGTCAAAACCATATCTTGGCTATTGTGAATACTATGTAATAAATATGGAAATGCAGATATCTCTTTGACATACTAATTTGCTTTACTTTGGATATATACTCAGTAGTGGGATTGCTGGATCATATGGTAGTTCTAGTTTTAGTTTTTTGAGGAATCTCCATACTGTTTTCCACAATGGTTGCACTAATTTACATTC
Source organism: Propithecus coquereli (assembly GCF_000956105.1). Classification (NCBI taxonomy): domain Eukaryota; kingdom Metazoa; phylum Chordata; class Mammalia; order Primates; family Indriidae; genus Propithecus; species Propithecus coquereli. The sequence goes on from NW_012150840.1 coordinate 10,637,608, forward strand.
TCATCAGCAGTGTAGAAGAGCTCCCATTTCTCTGCATCCTCATCAACATTTGTTGTTTTTTGTCTTTTTGGTAATAGCCATTCTAACTGGGATGAGATGATATCTCATTGTAGTTTTAATTTGCATTTCCCTAATAATCAGTGATATTGAACAGTTTTTCATATACCGGTTGGCCATTTGCATGCTTCCTTTAGGAGATGTCTATTCAGCTCATTTGCCCATTTTTTAATTGGATTGTTTGGGGTTTTTTGCTGTTGTCTGAATTCTTTGAATATTCTGGATATTAATCCCTTTTCAAATGAATAGTTTGAAAATATTTTGTCCCATTCTGCAGGTTGCACAAAGACATATTTTATTGGATTAGCTTTTAAATAATTGCTATGGCTACTGTTGGATTTTAATAATGTATATGTGACCTCCAAACTAGCATTTTTGTTGCTTATTCTTTAATAAGCATTGCATTCTACATAGACTTTAATTATGAGAGCCCTGACCCATGCAGACTTAACCACATGCATTCATTTTAAGAGGAAATTTGTAAAGGTACATAATCATTCAAGCTAACTTCGGGTGCAGTTTATGTCTCCACTTCTTATAATACAACAAACTCCAGTATTCAAACAAAAGAATCAAATAAACAATGATAGCACAGTGATTATAAAGGCAAAGAAATAAAACTTGAATTCCTTCAATTCTGTCATTCTATATGATAAGGTGAAATTTTTATTTGTGTTTAAAATTTTAGATTATAGGGATATTTGAAAACTGCTAGAATTGATCCCAAAGAAATAAAGACATGGCAGTTTCACACTTTTTGGATTTTATTGAGAAATTGGATTCATGTTAATCTCTGCTTATCTTTTTGTTTAAAGCTTTTCTTAACTGTGTCATCATCTTACTTCATGTTAAAACTTTTGAAGTTAAAATTAATAAAAAATTAAGTGATAAATCTGGCCATACTATCTATTGAGCATGAGTATGTGAAGATTCATTCTATTGAAGTCATAGACAAACCTGTGGAAGTTAAAGCTCAATAAAATGGACAC
>NW_012150840.1:10642200-10642755 GCF_000956105.1 Propithecus coquereli
AACTCTAAAGCCTGAAAAATTCGTACAAATAAAAATAATATATAAAGAAGTCATCTAGGATGAGCAGTAGAGAACAATTTTTGAATGTAACATCAATAAATCAATACATAGCACATAAGAGATGCCATAATATTAATACTAATATTGCTAGTAGTAAAATACAAACATTCTTAGAGTATATTGGGCTTTGGATACCAAAATTTGATCACTGTCAGAAGAGTGGTTGCAGATCGAACTCATGGTATCTTTTTTATTATTATTATTTTTCTCCTTTTTCTGACTGGGAACAAGCTTTTTCAGGGCACAAGTCAGGTGTCTAATGACAGAGTAGAATGGTTGGTGTAGGATCAGATCAAGTGGCATGCTCAGTTTTGACAGTGAAAAGCAGAAAGGTCAATGACCTTGCCGTGAGTAAAGGCAAGTTCTAGGGAGTATTGAGGTATAAAAACTCAGAAAGCAGGCCGGGCGTGGTGGCTCACGCCTGTAATCCTAGCTCTCTGGGAGGCCGAGGCAGGCGGATTGTCTGAGCTCAGGAGTTCCAAACCAGCCTGAGCA
>NW_012150840.1:10642805-10643433 GCF_000956105.1 Propithecus coquereli
CTCATGGTATCTTTTTTATTATTATTATTTTTCTCCTTTTTTTTTGAAAGGGAACAAGCTTTTTCAGGGCGCAAGTCACGTGTCTAATGACAGAGTAGAATGGTTGGTGTAGGATCAGATCAAGTGGCATGCTCAGTTTTGACAGTGAAAAGCAAAAAGGTCAATGACTTTGCCATGAGTAAAGGCAAGTTCTAGGGAGTATTAAGGTATAAAAACTCAGAAAGCTAAATTTGTGTTCAAGTCCAGGTGGTCAATTTTGGGTTTAGAATGAAAAACAAAGACAAAGTTCAGACTCTGAATATGCTCTGGATTCAAGGAGGGAGGGGAAAAAAAGGAAAGGGACGAAGGAAGAGAGGGTCAAAGTGATTGTCTGGAATTGGAAGTATTGTAGAGTCTACTTGTGGGATCAAAGCCAGTGATTCCTGGATAGATCGGTGTAGTCTAAAGCTCTACGTAACAAACACCAGCTCTCTAATGATCTTTCCAGTGTACTTATTTAAAAATAACAGAATAAATCATAAGAAAAAATTGGAAAACTGGATTTCCATATTTGGCACTATGTTAGACTACATGCCCAGTTCCAAGCTCACATATCAAAATAATTTAAAATGCTGGATAAGTTTTTTAA
>NW_012150840.1:10644538-10655394 GCF_000956105.1 Propithecus coquereli
AGGATGGATAAATTAAAGGACTTCCGCACCCAGACAAATTATAGTGCATTACAGAAGAGCAAAGAAAAGAAGATTGTAAGAGAAGCTAGAAGGAAAAGCAGTTTCGGTACAAAGTAATGGCAATTTTACAGCTGAATTCTCAACAACAATGGTACTGTCAAGACAGTAGAATTATACCTTCAAAATCTGAAATGAAAACCTAGAATTGAGTACCCAGGAAAATAAACTCTGGCTTAAGAAAAGGGAAGGGGGGTGAAATAAAACCTTTTCAGACATACAAAAACAAAGAATTTACTACCAACAGATTCTCAGCTGGAGGATTCTAAAGGTTATATTTCACACATACCCCAAATTAAACCTATTAAGTTGTAATATAAGAGAAGGAATAATGAAAGTGGTAAACATAATGATATTAATAATATCTAATCAGAAGATAAAAAAGATAAAATTAATATCCTGGGAAATATTATATGTTAGGAGAAATCAGAATCAAAATGTTCTAATGTCCTTACATTATTTTAAAAGAGGCTAAAGATACTAACTTTGTGCTTTGTTGCAGGATGTTAATGCTACTCTTCAGTATTTATGGTTCTCCTCTCCTTTTGGGATCGAGGAGGGCCTGGATGTCCTTGCCTACTTAGAAGTTGGCTTTAGCCATAAAACTAGCTTTCATAAATTAAGTATGAATGTGTCATTTTCAAGAGAGAGAGTATTTAAGACTTTGTTTGAGTAGCCATTCTCTTTCCCTTGCCACCTTGACCAGAAACAGGTACTATTCCCATTGAACCTTCACTGCCTATAATCTGGAGTGAAATTGTGAATGAAATCTGGTTCCCTCTGAAAACTTGGGGTTTTGTATGACAGTATAGCTTACTTTATACCAACAGAAACAAACACTGGTACTGGAAGCAGTGAGGAGTTGCATATTGAAGGTGAGAAAGACATGATGCCAAAATAGTTGGTAAATGCCATCTGCCATAACTTGGGAGTCATATTATGTACCCAGTAAAGTTATATGTAGCTCTAGGGGAGTAAGTTTGAAAACAAGACTTTACTGGTGAGTGTTGGTTATTCTTGGCTGTGTTTGGCCACTTCCTGAGTTTGGTAAAGAATTTGTACATTTGCAAACAGGAATAAAAGGGAGTAGAGAGAATGTAAAAATCCATGAGCTTTCGGAAATGGAAAACTACCTCGCCTCCCTAAAATGTAAAAATTAAGTGTAAGAAAATCTTTGAGTAGCAAAGGCCAATTACACTCAACCTTCAGATGGAGGTCAAATTAAAAGTATAGACATTATACCCTGGTGAAAATCACTAGATGGATTGAGGATGGATCTCAGGACAAAAAGCCAATTAAGGGTGTGGTATCCAACGAACTGCTTCATTTTGATAAAATAACTCAGGATAAAGAGCTAAAATGTGTGTCTTTCCCAGTGACCTCTAAAAGACTCACATTACCTGATATCAGGGGGATGTGAAGAGGTGAGGATATATGTGTGAGAAAGAAGAGAAATGTAACACCTAAGAAAGCACATCTTACAAAGAACTGTGGATATGGATACTGGCACATACGGTTGATTGGAATCAAACAGATAGGAATCCTATTACATTTTTAGCAGTTTTATTGACAGAAGAAATAGGACAAGAAGAGGGCTGAGAATCCTGCATGGCCCACAAGGAGCTCTGTTGTCCCCTATTTCAGATGTGACCAGAAAGATAATGGAAAAGGAAGAATTTTCCAGAAGGTAGAGTCAGGGCCACAGAGAACTATAGAAAAACAAGTCCCTCCACCCACTGGAGAGTAGATTTCAAGGAATATCCACCCCCACTCCCAAGGATAGAAGGCCTTAACAATATTTACCAATCAGCATTTCGATTATTATACACCAGTAATTGTTATGTATCATGGAGTTTTTCTTTTCCCAATGGGAGTGCTTTTCTGGTCATGCTGTACTTGTTTCATCATTGTATACTGGGTTGTATATTGGGTGCTTGAGATGAATACAATTTGTCATTTTGGTTCAAAGGGCTTATATCAAGAGAAACTATATCAAGATCTGACGTAGAGACTGTTGTGTAACTGCCCTACCCTGAAATGTAAAGGGAACCTAACTCTGAGCTAAACTTTCTAACTAGATGGGATTTGGGAGTTGTCTCCTTTGAGATGCGAGTGTGCTCTATATGGGAGAAGAGTGACTCAAATACCTGGTGAGCAGAAGGGCAAACTGGCAGACATTATATCTCCTCACCAATATTTCAGGTTTTCTTCTCCTTCCACTCACACAGGAGGATTGTACTTCCCTGCTCCCGTGAGTTTTGGTGGTCATGGAGCTTTTGTCCAGTGAAATATAAGCAGAAGTGACCCAAGGTCACCCACATTTAAGTGTCACTACAAATTATCTATTCTCTCTTCTTGTTGCTACAACTGTTGATGCTCCCAAGTCGCAGATCCTCCATCAACCTATATATTGTAGAGGAAGAATAGAAATCTTTATTGTTCTAAGCCACTGAGAATTTGAAATTGTTTATTCCTATCCTAATGGATACTGGTATACAAGTCAAAATACATAGGGAAATAACTTAAAACAATATAGAATGTAATTCTAAACTATTAGGGGAGAAAAGGAATTTTAAAAATTTAAAAATCAATCAAGAAGAAAACATGATAGAAAAAAAAACAAATACAGAGAGCTAAACATAGAGAGCAACAAATAATTGTGGTAGAAATAAATTTAAATGTATTGATCAGATTCTGTAAGCTCATTCTGCATTAACAAGTCACCACAAATATCAGTAAATTATAGAATCTAAGGTTTATTTCTCATGCACATTACATGGCAGTTGTCAGTTGGCTTTAGCTGTTCAATCTGGGACACAGAACGAAGGAGCAGCCTCAGTGTGGAACGCTGCAGGGATTGTGGCAGAGAATAACTCAGAACAATATGTTGACTCTAAAAGTTTCTACTCAGAAGTGGCACATCTACTTCCATTCAATTTTAAATGGTTAAAAAAGAATCACACAGCCAACCCTGCTAACAGGCTTACATGTTAATGGGGTTAGAAGTGTAACACTTTAGCAGGGATATGCCTGGAAGAAAGGGGCTTTATAGAGAGGAGCCGTTAGAGTCAGTGAATATTTTGATAATATAAGTTTCCACCATGCCAAATATAAAACTGATCCCAATCAATGGAAATTGTCTAAACTATCCAATTAGAAGCCAAAGATTGTCAGACTGTGTTAAAAATAATCCAACTTCATGCTCTTTGTAAGTGTCTTGTCTAAAACACAGGGACATAAAAAGCATGAAAGTCAAAGCATGGGAAAAACGGACTAGGAAAATACTAAACGAAGAAATCTGGTGTATCTATACTAATATCAGACAAAATAGACTTTAAAGCAAAAAGCACTTCTAGAGATACAGATGACCACTACATAATGATAAAAGCTTTAATTCATCAGTAAAATATAACAATTCTAAACTTGTATGCATTTAATAACAGTCTCAAAATACAGGGACAAATTTATCATCACAGAAGATTAATTCCTCATAGCAAATCGAGACAAAAAAAGGAATATAAAAAATCTGAGCAACACAAGTAACAAGCTTAACGAAAAGGATATATGTACAACACTGTACTCAACAGCTACAGAATATTGTTTATGATAGTGCATAAAACAAATCTCATTAAATTTTATTTTATTTTTTTCAAGTATCTTCTTTTTAGTGACTTAAATATCAGCTCAGAGACTCACAATTTAAACGATCTCATTTTCTTGTTCTGTGCTTTGGAAGGAACAGGAATTGCCTTTCCTGCCTTGGCTAAGTTAAGTCGAAACTTTGTCTTGTAAATAAATAATTTCCCAACAAACACTGCAAATATAAATGAGGCCTAGTTTCCTTCAAGGGGCAGGATGTCAGGGTATCCACTGCCACTGCTCCCAAGGACCTGTCTGTGGCTGCCACAGGAGAGGGATGCGCGAGGAGGGAATGCCACTCTCCTGAACTTGACCCTCCTGAGCTGCACGGGGCAGCTGCTTCCTTTCTGCTATTCACTGCTCTCCAGACAGACGAAGAATCTACTCCTGCTTGCCAGGGCTTATGTAATCTTATTCCTGAGAAACTTATTCCTGGGGCACATTCTCTAGCACCACCCTGAGTGATAGGAAACCGAGACTTAGTACAAACCACAACCGGTAGGTTGTTCTTGACATTCATGGTCTTAGCTAGAAGAATTAATGAGTTAATACTGTACTTGGGCCTCTGTCAGGAAGACCTGGATTCAGGTCCCTGGTAGAAAAGCCAAAAAAAATTGCTCAGGCCACTTGTGAATATGCCCACAATGAAATGTTGAGATCTGTATGAGATCTGTGAGGCCGAATGGCCTGTAGTTTTAACTCAAAAACTGTGGCAACCCAGACCCAAACCAACCATGCTAGTTCTTGCTGGGTGGCAGACTGTTGTCAAGTTTTGTTGTCATTTCTCTGGCACTTAATCTGATCCTTGTTCTTAAGAATAGCTCTCTTTTCTAACAAGAACAAGAGTGGAAAGTTGGGAGACCTGTAAAAGGCAAAAGAATGAAGTTTTATAAAAATGTATGGCCACCCACATTTTAGGAACCATGGACTCTTCCCTAGATCACCAAATTCTTCAAACAATAAAGCTCACTCTCACTCCCTATGGCCTTAGCCACTTCAGGCACCACAAAATCTCCACTGCTTGAAGTCAACTTATATGGGAGTCTGACATACAAAATTCTTAAAAACAAACAAAAAAACAAAAAATAGCAGTAAAATCTCAGAACTTCTGTGCAATGCTTGTAACCGGCCCACTTATTAAATAAGAACACCAAACCAACTGAAAGCTATGCATGTGGCAGGCTGCCTTGAGCAGAACCCTGACTGCACACCCATGACCACAGTGATTGCCGGGAGTTAGCTACTCTCCCAGCAAAACAGGCCCAAAGGCAGGATCGTTGCAAGGGATTTGGAAATAATAGGAAATATGGAAAGAAATAATATAGACAGAGAAATGATTGAGATGAAGACAAAGTGCAGTTTAAATGATTGGGGAGTTAGGGGGTCTCCAGCATTCCCGTGAGCTGTGAGACCATGAGTGAAGTCCTGCATTGGTATTTATTGTTACAGCAAATAGTTGTCTTTTGTTAGAGAATTACGTGTACAGTTCATTCTTTGTGGTTTCCAAGGGAACCTTACCTAATTCTGTCTACAAGAACAGACGGTTACAAAATTTTTCTAAGATAAGCATGTTAAGCCCTAAGTTAGAAACAGACCTAGCTGAGCATACAAATTAAAGATAAATTATATAAAATGAGAACACTGAGTCTGTGTGCTACTCTAATCTACTTCCTCTAAACACAGAGACATGTAGTCAGGTATGAAGCAGGAATAGCCTTGAAGTCTAGGATAGTTCCAGCTGCATATTATCTGCTGGGCAGGCATTTTAATCAGCTTCTCCACCAAGGACCCAAACTGAGCTTTTGCCTTGCAAAAAAGCTCAAAGCAATGGATGGCAGCAAAGAAGAAACATTGGTTTGCAAACGTCCTCTGACAATGCCTCCCTTGTTGGAAGCAGCTTCTATTCTGTGAACTAACATGTCCACAGATTCCTTCAAGGCAAAACCCTGCAAAACTCCTGAAACTTTTAATGTCTCTTAGCCTATTTCCCGACAGGTGATGTAGGGGCAGGGTCTGGTTGTGCTGGAAGAGAGGTGGTCTTGCTCCTGACTTTCACTTGACCTTGGGAGCCCCCGGTCATAACACTGTATTTGGCAGCTGGATATATCCAGAGGCAAGGGAAGCAGACTGATTTTCAATTTCTTTCTGCATTTCTAGCAGGGAAGGAAGGCAATGGCTTTAGTCCCCCTGCCTTTAGGTAAGAAGGCAAAGGCCTCTGAAACCCAGGTAGACAGGATATAGGGAAGGTCTTGTGTCTTTTCCCAATTCAGGACAGGTAGGATGGGCTCCTGGAGACAGTCTTCCTAGCACATGATCCTGAAGGCTCCTAGCACCAACAGCTCACTAAATCCTTCCCTTCTGCCTGCAGGTAAAGGGGACAGGAGGCGGAAGAGCCTTTCTCCTGATCCTGATCTTTGCCTGTTTAGAGAAGGCAAGAGGGCATCCGCCACACACCCTACTCCCCTGAGGGTGCAAAAGCTCTGGGCAGGTCAGTGCAGTTCAATGAAAGCCTCTGACTCTTCCAAGATAAAGCCCTTGTAGGGGATCTTGTTCTCGTCCAGGGCCCGGGCTGTAAGGCACTGCAGGGTCTCATCCAGCAGCTAGTAGGCCAACTTCTTGAAGGCGCTGGTGACGCCCATGTGGGCCCCCACTTTGATCAGGATGTTCTTGATTGCTGGGAAGTTGTTCTGGGCTGCTGTGTGCAGTGGGATGTTGCTGTTGTTGTTAAGGTCCCTGCTGTCTGGGTCAGCTCCACAGTTGAGCAACAGCCTGAAATCTCCAACATCTCTGAAGTATACATTACACCACAGGGTCTTTCCCGCCTTATAACAAGGAAATGAGGCTCTTGCAACTCCATACCAGGCAACAGGCAGTCATTGTATACAGGTTGTTACAAAGAAGAGTGAATAACTTTCAGACACCTCCTGATGATGTTGCTTCAATCTACCAATGGCAAGCCTCTAGAGACTGTTCAGGTGTGAGCTGTTGGCAATAGCTGGAGAATGGGCACACTGAGTCAATAAAAGGAAACCCAGGTGATCTGGATAGAACACCAACATTTTCTGCTTGCTCCCTTCCTAGTACCACTCAGGTCTGCTTGCTTCATGTATTAGGTTCACTCTATTCTTTTATGACTTCTCCAGGATTTTGGTTGATTGCAATTTCTGGGAAAACTTAAAAGAGAAAGTTAGTAGGGGGTTGGATCATAATCCCAAAAGACACTATCCTGAATGCCATAATCCTAAAATATCAAAATCCTAATGTCTAAAATCCCCAAAAACACAATCACAAGAGAGTTGCATCATGTTAACCAGAATTATTACCTTGTTATTTTCTTTATTTGGAAATTAAATATGGTTTAAGAAGATGTGTATGGGTGCCAGCTTGACAAGGGGTAGACTTGTAGACTCAATTTTAGGTGTCACCTTGACTGGATTAAGGAATACCTAGATACCCAGTAAAGCATTATTTTGGGTGTGTCTGTGAGGATGTTTCCAGAGGAGATTAGTGTGCAAGTCTGAGCGGATTAGCTGGGGAAGATCTGTCCTCAGTGTTAGCAGACACCATCCAATTGGCTGGGGGCCCAGGGAGAACAAAAGAGAGCAAATTGGTCTCTCTGAGAGACGGGAAAAACTTTTCTTTTGCTGTCTTGGACATGAGAACTCTAGGCTCACTGGCCTTTGGACTCCAGAACTTACACCAGCAGCCTCCTGGGTCCCAAGGCTTTTGACTTCAGACCCAGAGTGTTAGACCACTGGCTTCTCTGGTTCTGAGGCCTTCAGACTTGGACTGAGGCATGCTACTGGCATTCCAGGGGCTCCAGCTTGCAGAAAGCCTGTTGTGGGACTTGTCAGCCACCAAAATTGCATGAGACATTCCCCTAATAAATCACCTTTCATATATCTATATCTATATCCTATTGGTTCTCATTCTCTGGAGAACCCTGATTAATAGATTTGGTATTAGGGCAGCCCGATTTCAAATCAATCAAAAGTGTAGTTTATTATATCTCAAACAAGAAGCAGTACCATTACTCAAAGTATGAGCCTAAACGATCATCACAGTTTTGCCAACTTAATGGTAACTTGTTTACGCCAGAAGCAAAGAAGCCTGGAGAGCAAGTGGCGATGAAATCGCCAAAGGCGTTTTCCATAGCTTGTTGAGAATTGAATATTTTTCCTTGCAAGAAATGATCCAAAGCCTGGAAGAAGTGGTAGTCAGTTGTTGCAAAGTCTGGTGAATATGGTGGATGACAAGAGAGTTTCCAAGTCCAGCTGCTTTAGTTTGAGCAGCATCGTTTGTGTGACACATGGTCGAGAGCTGTCTTGCAAAAGGATCGCCCATCTCTATTGACCAATCTCAGCTGCTTCATCGCAAGTATCCTCATCATTTCATACAATTAGTTGCAGTAGACAGTCGCAGCAATCAATTGACCAGGTTTCACGAAGCTGTAGTGGATAATACCAGCGCTGGACCACCAAACAGACATTAGCTTTTTTTGATGAACATTTGGTTTTGGACTGTGTTACTTCATCTTTATCCAACTGTTGTGGTGAATGCTTGGGAATGTCAAAAAGAATCCATTTTCCATCACATGTAACAATACAATGTAGAAATGGTTCGTCTTTATGTCACAACAGCAAAGAAAGGCAAGCTTCAAAATGATTTCTCTTCTGACGCTTGTTTAATCCATGTGGAATCCATCTATCCAGCCTCTTTACCTTGCCGATTCATTTCAAATGGTCCAATATTGCTGGAATAGTAACGTCAAACGTTGCTGCTAATTCACACATAGGTTGAGATGGATTTGCTTCCACCACAGCTTTCAGTTCATCATTATCCTTGGTTTCGGGTGGCCCACGTGGCTCATTTTCAAAATTAAAATCACCAGAAGGGAACTTCTCAAACCATCAATGTACTGTGCGTTCATTAGCCACATCCTTCCCAAACATTTCGTTGATATCTTGAGCTGTCTGCACTGCATTGGTTCCACAATAGAACTCATATTCAAAAATAACACGAATGTTTGACTTATCTGTGATTTCACAAAAATTTCTCTAAAAAATTTTGAAAGATAATCACAAGCCAAAACGTGTGCTTGAAAGACTAAGGATGTATAATACCTTCACAATAAAAATAAAACAAGAAGTGTCAAAGTGAAATGCCAGAGATATCAGCTGTCAAACTTAGTACTTAAGGAAATTGGACATTTCATACTTAACCTAAATATAATTCCTTCTTACTGTATTCCTTACAAAACAATGGAAGAGATCTGTGAAATTGTTCCCTCAAAAAAAAAGCTGTGATGGGTTAAGTGTAATGAGGCTATGTAATGGTGAAAGCTAAAAGTTTAAAAGCTAATTATTATTATTAAGTGCTGTGAAAGCAGAAAATTGCTTAATTGCAATGACTGAACAGTAACCAGACTTTCAAATGGACAGCACATACTCACAAAATTTGTAGACCACAACCACTCTCCAAATACAAGTGCAGCGAGCATTTAGAAAACTACAGCAGTGAAAATGCAGGTGAAAAATACAAGAAATCTCCCCTGTCATATCATTCAGTCATGTGTGACTTCTGCCCCTTCACACATAGCACTATGCTTGCCTTTAAGAAATACACTTTGTCAGAGAATAAAAAGAATTTGACAAACTCAGTGACCTTCTGAACCATAGACACTTGCTGTTATTGCAGTTCCTCTGGGGTCACAAAATATATTATTATATGGTGAACTATTCTTGACTAGGGATTTGACTGTCGAAGAAGATAGACTTCTTACATTTACCACTAAATCTAACACAGAAAAGCTAGCACATGCTTCACTTTGGCTAATGGATGGCGCTTTCAAAGCTATCCTCACTGTGTTTTTTTTATCAACTATATACAATTCACGACCCAGTTGGATCTGAAAATTCTAAAACTTATCTGCTTGTTTATGTATTAATGACTGGAAAAAGTGAAGCATTTTATAAATATTTATCTGAAGATTTGGTGGACTTTGCAGAAGAAAATGAATGTCAATTGAATCCCCAGACCATAATGACAGATTTTGAATTAGGTGCAATCAAGGCTTCTAAAAGTAAATTTCAAGGTGTTAACAATAAAGTTTTTCTTTTCCATTCAGCCCAATGCATTCAGCAGAAAATTCAGATAGTGCCAAATCTTACCTGGATTGGCCATGTGATACGGCAAGATGAAAACTGCAGTTTAAAAATGCGTCTTTTGTGTGTATCGGCATTTTTTCCAGCTGAGGGCATCAGGAGCTTTTAAAAGTTAAAGCTGAATTTGCCTGAAGAATCCAACAAAGTTACCGACTGGCTTGAAAATGATTATTAGGTACATGATAGGATAAGAAGACACTTAGGCAATGGTGTTCGATCACTACTGTTTCCACCAAATGTATGGTCTCTATATGAGTGCATGAAAAATGGATTTCTGAGTGCCCAAAACAACATAGAAGCATGGAACAAAAGATGGGAAAATTTCATAGGAAATGCTCATGTCCATGTATGTCAAATCAAGAATAATTTCAAAAGGAGCAACACCACATAGAAAATGAACGTGAACATACTCTCCAAGGAAGGCCATGCCCTAGAAGAACAAAAGTAGCTATTCATTGCAATGTAAGACTTCAAAATTTAGTTAATGATCATGAAAGTTGGCCAGCTCTATGGACTACCTCTGTGCAATTGTCCATAATTTGTCCCTTGTAATATACTTTTTCATATGTTGAATTTTCTTTTTAGTTTTTTTCTTTATTGTTTTAGTTTTTCTCCACTATTTTAAATTGTCAGCATTATTTTTTATAATTCACTATGTTATGTATTTCATCTTCCCATTACTTTCAATACTGGAAGTATAAATTGTATAAAGACTTTTAGAGAGTTCTAACCTGTTTTATACATTTTCTTGCAAATTTGACTCCACAAAGATGCGTTATCACAACGGTGACTTTGTGTGTAAGTACTGTGTATGCATGAAAACACTGAAACTTCTTCAGTAAATGAAGAGATGTCCTTTTTTTGTTTATCTGCACTTGTAAAAGATATAATTTCTCAAGATCTCAGATTTTTGGGCTACTGCATATGCATGGGTGACCCATCACGGTTTTTGATTGATCTTGTCAAAAGACTTAGGCTGTCTGTCACGATATTTCA
>NW_012150840.1:10655944-10657017 GCF_000956105.1 Propithecus coquereli
TGCTGGTCCAGGTGGATTGCTGGTAGTGTCACTTGAGGGGTATGAGATTTTGGTTCCATGCACTTAATCTAGCCACAGTTGCTCTACATGACAATTTACAATTTAAATGGGGGTTGGGATTACCAAGAGATACCCCAGTGGCTCATGTGAGTACTAAATATATTCTTCCCTGCTACCATTATGTAGCAGTAATAATTATCATGAATTCTCATCATTATCAAAGTCAATTACCCCTTTAAGTATGAAACCCTTTTCCTGCTGGCCTACTGGCACAATGGGCCTAAAATGATCAGTGGCAGCCATAACTTTAAGGTTAGTTACTATCTCTATGGAGTCACTATAGATTCACTCTTTAGGGACATTTAATATAAATGGAATCATACAATACGTGTTTTCTGACTGGCTTCTTTCACTGAGCATAATAGTTTTGCAACTCATTCACGTTGTAGCATGTATCAGTACTTCATTCCTTTTTATTGCCAAATAATATTCCATTGTATGGATATGCCACATTTTATTTATCCATTTACCAGCTGATGGATATTTAGGTTGTTTCTACTTTTTGACTACAGTGAATAATGCTGCCATGAACATTTATGTTCAAGTTTTTGTGTGGTTGAATGTTTTCATTTTTGTTGGTGATCTTGGGGAAACTGGATTCAGGCATCTCCAGGAAGGAGAGCCTTCAGTCCTCAGTGAAGTTGGGCTCAGATTTACCCTCTTCTGCTGGGGAGGGAGGAGAGGCAGTGTCCCCAGTCCCAGCTAGTTCATTGTCAGGCAACCAAGGAGCACTCCCAGGATCACCACCAGTATAGAGTTTCTACAAAAGCCTACATACTAATGGTAAAAACTTTCTCTTTTATAGTCAGAAAGAATACAACATCGTACTGAATGTCCTAACCAGTAAAAAGCAAGAAAAAGAGTTAAAGTTACAAGGACTGGAAAGAAAGAACCAACATTGTTATTATTCAGAGATGCATAGAAAAATCAAAATAATTAATAAAGTATTGGAATTAATGAGGGAGTGTTGCAAGGTTAATGTATTTGGAATCAAAACCAAGATATACAAGTCA
>NW_012150840.1:10658558-10671973 GCF_000956105.1 Propithecus coquereli
AGCCACATTCTTGGCTTCATATGTGGCTCAAAGGGCTATGGAAAAATAACTATATTTAATAAAATTGTTGTGGACATTCTGTAGATTCAGGATGGACCCCCCACCCAAAGCTTGGTTTGGCTTGTACACCACTCCCCCAGGAGGCGGAGGGAAGCACAGTGGCTCCAAGCAGACCCAAGAATGGCTGGAGAAAGCAGAGAAAGAAGATTGTCTTAGGGTTTTTATGGTGACTAGGAAGTGAGACCTGGGCAAGGGTCTATTGCATTGTTTGAACTTCCAGCTCGTACCAAAGGAGAGATCACCTGGGCTTTCTTATCAGCTTGCCAATATGTGGGACAGAAACGGAAGAGGAAAACATGAGGTTTAAAAATGTCAGAATCAAACATAAAAAAAATGGAGTCGGATTCTTTATTACAAAATTTGTTTACACAGAATTGTATCTAAAACAAACGGGATATCTGCCATTTTGGAAATAACATGTCTGCAGAGAAAAGAATGTCACCTTTCCCTTTTAGAAACCACTTTCTTCTCCCAGGAATACCCTATTAGAGGAACAACTGTAGTCAAAATGTTAAATATGGTGGAAACTGAAATTATTTACTGCTCCAAAGAAAAAAATCGAATGTCAAGGGAGATTATTACAATAATATAAAGTAAGATACCAAGTCCTATGGAGTAAAAAGAATGAGAATTACTTGTGATGTTTAAAAGTTCCTGAGATTATACAGTGGAACAGATATCATTTGGGCCACTTGCTATCTAGCTGAGACCAAAAGGAATCATTTGCTTTCCCGTCATGATAGTGAAGAAATTCTGCATCTGTATACCCACTAATTGCAAATAAGCACCAGGCATGAAGCTTTCTCCCAGAAGAAGGTATTTCATTCCTACTGAAAAGATAAAGACAATGAATTACAAGTGTACATCAATTTTTGAGCCACCTACTGGATACTGCTGTGGATATAAAGATGAAAAAGATTCAATCTCTGTTCTCTAGGGGCTCACAGTCTCTTCTTGTATTACTTTTGCAGTCTGAAGTGTGAAAATGTGGATTTACAGAAAACTATAGCCATTTTTCTGTAATGATAAACAGAAAATGATAAAATAATCAGATTGCTTTCAACATACTTCAGTATTAAAGAATTTGCGAGAACCATTAGGAACTCTATCTACTGTATGATATATGCAAAAGGAAATACTATGCTTAAAAAAATTCTTGATAAATAGGTTGGATGATGAGACCCTGAGAGCATAAGTCAGTAGAGCTAAAGGTAGAGAAAGAGATAGCTAAATTACTTTGCATTCACAAAGATGAGAAATGCAGAAAGAAAGGAAAATGAGAGGAGGATAAGTTCAAACTGGAAATGTCTAAGAAACTTTTAGGAACAGAATTATATACCCTGAAATTGTAAATTGTTGGCAGAAATGAAATGAAAACTCCTCCATCACCCTAATCTTTAATAAAATCTTCTATACATACAGACAGACACACACACACACACACACACACACATGCACACACAAACAGACCCTTTTGAATAGAACTGTTTTGAGTGAAAAGAAAGAGGCTGAGCTTAACATCTGGTTTAATGCATAATAATCAGGTCAGCATAACTTTAATAATGTCAGGTCAGCATAATTTTTATAATGTCAAAATACCTATTATGCGCTAAGTAGTGTTCTGAGCTTTTTAAATACACTAACACATTTAAGTTTTTATAGTAATTATTTAATAATAGTGCAAACATACCAGGTAAGCAATAATATATTCACCATTTTGTGAGGCACCAGAAGCACAGAGAGGTTAAGTAATTTGTCCAAGGTCATGCAGCAGCTAACAGGCAAAACTAGATTCTAACTTAGGCAGGCAAGGTAAATAGGGTATAGAAACTATCTATAAGTGAATGCATTCAGTGGAATAGGAATGTGTAGTTGATGGGGATCCTGAGGGACAAAGACTTTTCTAGAAATTCACAGAAATCTTGGGCAGAGATTTGGAATTTCTACAGTTCAGGAATGGTGCTTTAAATCAGTCTTGGTCATATTTTAAAGATCACCCCAGCTTGTTCATTCATATTCTCTCTCTCTCTCTCTCTCTCTCTCTCTCTCTCTCTCTTTCTCTCACACACACAGTTCCAGTTTTGAGTTTCTTGATTTTCATCTGAGAGTTGATAAGCAAACAGAAAGTTGAATTTTTGCACTTATAAACACTTCCCCATTCTACCCAGAGCTCTGGTCATAGCCATCTTCCTCTTGTTAAGCCACATCTGAGCCTATTTGGCACTGTTTCCTTGGTTACATATGATGTTCTTTGTTCAATCTGTCTCAGAGGGGTCTCTAGCTGTCTGCCCCAGATGTCAGCACACCTTTTAAAAGCCTCATTATTCTCACCACATGGTGTCCATGTGCAGAAAGTAACCTTTCAGATAAGGTTCAATGTGAGATGAAATCTCAAACAGAGTAATCCTAACCCTAGGCTTTCAGCATTCAACTTTTCCCTCCCTCCCCGCCTCAGCAAGCTTTCCAGCCCCAAGGTCACCTCCTTCCTCTCTCCTGGTCAAGAGGAGTACAGAATCTTCCTGGAGGCAGCACTCTTACTCAGGGCCTCCAGGAAGAGAAAACTAAATGACAGGAGAGGCAGCATCTGGGAACGTTTTCACTTAAACGTTTTCAATTGAAGTATCTGTGCATGTATGTAAATATTTGATATGAGGTATACAAATGTGATTACACACACACACACACACACACACACACACACACACCCTTTATTTGGACCAAAGCTGAGATACCAGGCATCATTCTAAGTGCTTTACCTGTATTTATTCATTTCGTCCTCACCAGATGAGGAAAAGGAGACATAGCGTGCCCAAGGCAGTAGACTAGCACCAAGTTAGACTTCCCTGACAAAGTTTCCTTTAACTGTCATTGAATGGATGAGCATACATAAAGCAGGCCTAGCCACATTCTTGGCTTCATATGTGGCTCAAAGGCCTATGGAAAAATAACTTTATTGGGGTTTATTCTTGGAGTTAAAGTATATTCATACCTGCCTGATTGTGGGGGTAGCCAAGCTAGAGGGTGGTCTCCATAAGTAATAAAAGAACCAGACATTCTGTGCTGGAGTTAACAGTGATGCCTGAGTGGCAATGGCAGTGTGCCAGATGCCATGTGAGTCTGCCCTTGAACATGCCTTCACCCAGCAACCCCACCCTTTAAGGAAGCAATCTTCCAGGGGAAGAGCAGAATGTGGGAAATATTAAAGTGCAATGCCACCAGAGCTTAAGCAACTCTCCTTCCGAAAGAGCTACATACAAAAGGAAGAGTTTTCTTACAAACAGCTGATTCAGAGGTGGCAGCTCTGGGTGGCAGCAATATGGAAGCAGGTGCTGAACATTAAAGAGCTTTGGAGGTAGACAGCAAGCAGCACCACCATAAACAAGAATGTTGGGAGAACTGATCAACTGAGGACCAACGATGTGTAGAGGAGAGGGTGAAAGCTGATAGACTCAAGAGGACCCAGAATAGAACTACAGAGCAGAGGCCTCAAGAGCTCAGCAGTCTAAGCTGATGTCCTAGAGCAGAGGGCAAGTTCTGATAACGTGTACCACGGCCCTGCCCTTTTGGAGACACCTGCTATTCCAAGTATTTAAAGTGGCAAATGCCATTTTGCCTTCACAGTGGTTACTCTATGTTTTTGTGTATAGTAGCTATGTGGGCTACTATAAAAATAATAGGGAGAGAAAGAAGTAGCACTGACGGGGCAAAACCTTGGTTCCTACAAAAGAGCAGAGAGAGAAAGTTTAGACTGAGTTACTAGTATTGTTGTTCTTTGGGAAAAAAATCTCTCTCTATGTAAACACACATACAGCAAATATATACATACATATACACACACACACGTATGTGTGTGTGTGTGTGTGTGTGTGTGTTTGTATCTGGTAGATAGTATTTTCCAAAGGTAGCTCCCATCCTACATTTTCTTATGCTAGATGCCCTTGCCATTCTGCCATCAAGAGATAGAGTCTTAATTCCCTTCCCCTTGAATCTGGGCTTAGCTGGCCTTAGTGATTTGTTTGTAACTAATGGAATAAAACAGAAATAAAACTAGTTACTTCTGAGGCTAGGCAAAATAAAATAAAGTAAAATAAAATAAAAATAAAATAGTAAATAAAATAATAAATAAAATGGCTTTCACCTGGTTCATGGGGAACTCAATCTCCAGATATTGCCTCCCAGAGGTGCTCCCTCAAACTCAGCGCTATGCTATGGAAAGCCTAAGCACAACGGTTTTATGTAAGACAAGGGTTCTCAAAAAGCAGGAAAGGAGCATATGTAGCACATACTATAGAACAGTCAGGGTAGATAAAAATGAGAAATTGTTAGATTTAGAAAGTAGTGGGTCACTGATAATACTGGCAAGGGGAATTGGGGAGTGAGTAGGGAAGAAACTGAATCAGAAAATTCAACATTTTTTTTTTCAAGAGGTTTATCAGAGAAGGAAAGGAGAAAATTATTAGCATATACCTGGTACTTTGCAGCCTTCTTCTATATATACTAGCGATCTTTGTTGCATAAAGATCACTAATATTTACGAAAGAAAACAATCCACCTTGAAGATGTTATAGTAATTATGGCATATAGGTAATAGTATGTCATTGTTTACATAAGATTCCTACATGGGACAAGGCCTATTACTTGAGTTCATTCCAGTAAATAGGTTTGTTGGAATAAAGAACATTGAATCCAATATTGTCTGTCTCCCCAACTGCATTTGTGCCAAGTTAATTAGTATATTTGGCAGGCCACCCAAGATAAGACTTACAACCTTCTGAAAGTAAAAGAATATTTTGTGTTTAAAATGAAGTGTCCTTGTTAGCACAATTGGACTTAACTCACACTGAAAGGCCTAGCTCCTGTTTCAGAGCTTCATCCAAATATACCCTCAATGGAGGCTTGGAAAAGCAAACAACTTGCCCAAGTTCAAAAAGCACATAAAGGGAGTTGTTTGTGGGAGTCAGACTAGGTCTGACAGACTCCAAGGCTTACATCTTTTTGTTGCTATACCAATGTCATCCTACATTCCCTTGAACAACGGAACAAGGTCCCTAGCCTCAGGACACTCAGGGCAGAATGGGACACAATTACACAAGGAACAAAATCTAAGATCACGCGAACAGTAATATAACTAAAGGTACGTACAAAGAGCCGTAGAAACAAACAACAGCTACCTCTTTGGGAGCCCCTACCATTTGACAGACATTGGGCTAAACACTTTATATATCCTTACAAAAACTACGTGAAATAGGAATTAAACCCTTTTCACAAACTTAGAAACTGACCCTTCGGAGATTCCCAAAATTGTACAGTTAAGGAACTGCATTTAGTCCCAATGACGCTCCCAGGGAAGCGTCATGCCGCAGTAAGAGAGATGCAAGCTTAGTAAATCATCCAGACTTGGGTTAAAGCCGACTCTGATGTTGCTTAATTTTGTTGCCTCCTGCAAGTCTCTCTCTCATCCTTGACCAAAAAAAAAGAGATGTCTAAAAACTTTCAACCCATGGAGGCAGGGTTCGTATTCTCGGCCTCACGTATTAGATTCCTCGCAGTCTCCATCCTGCCAAACAGGTGGCCCCATCCCTTGCGGAATCCCCTCCCCACTTACTCCTCAAGCCTCCTTGCTCTCACCACTGCAACTCCATCGCCGTTATAGGGACTAGTAGCACCGGGTCTTGGTCTAGCGCGAGGCGCGCATTGCCGCGGGTGCGAACTTGACTAAATCCCCGCCTGGCTGCACACCTGCCATGCTGGCCTAGGGCGGCCTCCTGAATCTCAGCGCGCCAAACTCCCGCCAAGACGAGGACGTCACAGACCTACCGCCTTTCCCAGGCTAACTGGTGTCTGGTCCTCTCCCGATAGGCCTCCGCCAGGCAAAAGGAATGGATCCGTAGTAACATACTCGCGAGTCCCCCAGGGAATTGGAGCGTCAGCGTTTTCATTCCGGAAGGATGGCATACAATTGGGTTTTAGGCACTTGAATCTGGTTGGCGGTCACCATCAACTTGATGTGGAAACCGGCACTTCCCACGTGCTGGGTCTTGACTAACTTCTTAGAGCACTCCCTGACACATAGTCACTCGATAAAATCAGCTAAGGAAAAAAAAATATTTTAAAGCTAGTACTCTAGCCTCTATGGCTATTTGTAAGATGGAAAGTTTACCATATTAATAAAAAAACTTTAATATTCTATGAAAGATTAGGTTGAACAGTAATCAGCATACTGCCTTGCTATCATTAAAATGTTAATGCAAATGCTTACACCACGAGATAGCCGGTCCTCTTCAGTCATTCATGAATAACTAGTTTCGACCAATTCAACAACCATGCAGCCCACCTTTTTGTGTATCCTTGGAAAGCTCGAGGAATACTGAAATGAAAAGATATGATCACAGCCTTAAAGAAGCAATCTAATGGGCACACAAATGAAGGTATGTCTAAAGTACAGTGTTAGGTCAGGAAACCGCCCCCACCTGTGCCATTTGCCAGGGTGAGTCAGAGAAAGCCTCACCTATGAAGTATTATCTGAGATGACAGAACTGTATAAAGTGCAGATGATATAGAGTAATATCTCCCAGGCTATACCCCCGAAATCTTTCCATCTGTCCCAGCCTTTCTATTGGCACTGAAACGTTTCTATTTTAATCCTTGTCTTTCCACTTGACTGTTAAGAGTAGCCCCCTGTTGGTCTCCACAGGAGAAACTCCTGATCACTACACCCATGACTACAGGGCCAAATATGGAGAAAAAAGAAAAGAAAGAAACTACATTGTGATTCTCAAGTCTATATTTGACACTACTGAAAGTTACCTAAGAGATAAAAATGATAGTGGGGTTCTCTTGCTTTTGCCTACAGTGTTCATTCTGATTTCCATAGCAAGGAATTTAAAGGCTGTTCGTACTATGACTTTGAGCTGCCTTTCTGCCACTGTCTCCCATTTATTTCATGCTTCATCCTAGAGAAGACAACATTCCCTGAGTACTCTGTGAATTTCCACAACTTCAAAATGCAGCTTTAGGGAAATCAAGTTCATGAAGCCTCCCCTATTCCTCAGGCAATGAAAAGTACTCCCTCCTCAGAACCTTTGACTCATATATATCCAAAAGCACTTACCATACTCTATTATCATTTTAACGTATAAATTACTGCTTTGACTAGAGTATAAGCAATATAAAAACAGGAGAGAATCTTACCATTGAATCCCCAGCATCTAGAAAAGTCCCTGGCATATGGCAAGTGCTTGATAAATATTTATGGAATGAATGATGATGTAGATGATTTTAATATAAGTGTTCTGTGCCAGTGCCTTAATCAAGTTGGTGCTGTGAAGGAGTTTTTAGGTATACTTCGCTTATTTGAAGGCAATTTCTTCCCTGTTTAGGAAGAAAAACAGCTGGAATGAGCCAAAGAGGGTGAACTGAGGTTTTAAGGCTTCTGGCTCTGTGTTGCCCACTAGAGGAGCCTGCACTATGCCAAATGGGGCCTGTTTCACAACCCTGGAGTGGCGTACTCGAGTAGGCACACTTTCTAGGGCACAAAAATGGACAATCACTGAAAAAGGGCTTGTTTCATGTTGGGAAATATTTCTGGAATTTCAGCACAGGATTGTTCAAAACAAACCTCTCCAAAGCTGACTGCCTAGCAGCTTTTGAACTTTACTTCTCTTGTGCCATATATCCATATTTCATTTGCTTATTTCTTTATCCAGATGTGAAATCATCTGAAGGAGGCCTTTGACTCAAGTCAACTCAACCCAGGAGTCAGAGAGATACTTGTCTGATGCAAGTCA
This sequence comes from Propithecus coquereli, assembly GCF_000956105.1. Taxonomy (NCBI): domain Eukaryota; kingdom Metazoa; phylum Chordata; class Mammalia; order Primates; family Indriidae; genus Propithecus; species Propithecus coquereli. The sequence continues at coordinate 10,666,406 of NW_012150840.1, forward strand.
GATCATATCATTCTTCTGCTTAGAACCCCCAATGGCTCACCATTCCCTTCAGAGAAAAGCCAAAGGCCTTAAAATGGCCAACAAAGCCTGTTATCTGCCCCTCCTCTCCTCCTTTTACTTCTCACTGCATTTCTCCTGTTACTCTCCCCCTGACTCACTTGGCTTCAAAGCTACTTGCCTCTTATGTTCCTCTAATCACATTCACACCTCAGGGCCTTTGCACTGATTATTCCCTCTGCCTGGAGCCCACTTACCCCATATATGCACATGGCTAACTCCCTTACCTTCTTCAGTGCTTGCTCAAATATTATCTTCTTGATGAGGCTTACCCTGAGCATCCCATTTAAAATTGTAATCTGCTGTTCCCTTTCCCACAAACTCTCAAATATCATCATCTTTCTTTACTTTTGTGCTTGTAACACTCATCACTTTCTAACATACCATAGAATTTATTTACATATTTATTACTGAATGTCTTTATCTGTCTGTGAAAATATAAGGTCCTTCAAGGCAGAGATCTTTTTCTATGTTTAACATTGTTGTATTCTAAACAGGAGACTGTTGTTTGGCTCATAATAGTCACTCAATAAATATTCATCTCACTTATTAATCTTTGCCATGTCTGCTAAAATTTGTCCATGATACAGGCCCCCTGGTGTTTTCCTTCCAGTTTATTCAATCCAGGATCTGTAATGTTTTTACTGCCAATAAAGCATTTTGTGCTTTTTCTTAGGCCCATGATACATGACAAGATAATACAAACAACTAATTAGCAATTGCTTTGCAAAATTCCCACAATTGGGGACCATACTTAAGTCATCCTCATTCTAACCAGTAACAGATTAAATATTTCCATTCCCAGTATTTTTTTCTTCATAAAACTTGTTTTCCCACTATAACCACTGTGCCTATCAGGAACCTAATCCTGAGCACCCAGGTGCTTTCAGTGCATTGCAATATATCATAAAAATGATTGAGCAAAAACACTGGGGGCTGAATTTAAATCTGATATCCATCAGTTGGTAAAATCAGAGAGAACTTAAATGAGCCCATTCTCCACACAAAATTCAGTGCATATCATGGTGAGTCAGAGTATCTGAACTTTTTGTTGATCTGGTTTTTATTTTACAAAGATAAGACTTGAGCTCAGGTTAATACTCATTTGTAGAGAAGCACATTATAATTTGGCTCAGCACCAAAGATGCTCTCCAGCCATGGTAATATAGCTCCTTATTCAAGGGATCACAGACCAAGGCCAAGCCTACTCCTAGATATTGGAAGCAAGCTGCAGAATCTTCCCAGCAAACATTAGGGTACTTGTCAAGTTCCCAGAACCTAATAACCCAAAGAGAAGGGCTATTCTATGCTGGTACTCTTCTTCTAATCCCTTCCCTCTGCCTCGTTATCTACCCAATGTAGCAACACTGGAGCTTTGGGGCAGAGGTATTCATAAGTGGTGGTGGTTTGAGGATGGCAATGTGAGATGTAATTTAAGAAACTAGCTCCTTTTGTAGGGAACATTTTCTCTAACAGATAAGAAAAGAAGAAATGGTTATAGGACTTTAATACTTTGATGTCACTGGATATGGACTGGTATATGAAATGAAATAAATGGCTACCTAGGTGTTAAAATTTAAATGGTCCATTGGTTATACCAAGATTGTTTCACCAGCTACAAGCACTTCAAAATTGAACCCTCTATCTCTCTTCCAAGTTCTCATTCCAGAGAATGAACTCCTCATGAACAGAGGAGATGGAAAAATGGGGCTTGAAATTGGTAATAGATGTGTTGGAGGCTAAGTGGTGGGAACGTTGGCCTTCTACCCACTACATGTCCAAAGGAGCACACCATCACAAGATATGGTGACTTTCCTATGAATCCATTCCCACCTTGAGGTCTGTGGTCTCACATAGACCTGGGACAATCGCTAGGTATCTACTCTAGTTACTTAATATTAAGGAAGATAAGAAAGTAGGGCCCAAGGAAGTAAAGTCTGATCCCAGGATCACAGACTGGACTGTCAGCACACCTGATGCTTACAGACATCACTTATACACAGATACTCCCTTCCCTCACCCAGGTGTCATACCCAGTGGACAAACGTCCTATCTGATACCAATGTGTCCCTGACTTGTTTCCTTTTGTTGAGTCTTGAATCATGGGTAACATTGTGCATATGACCATGCCCCTTCTCTCCGTTCACACACGTCCATCCCTGCATTCAATAAATATTTTTGGCATGTACTTGCTGAGCATGGTTATAAATGCCAAAGACATTGTACCTGCTCTCAGGGCCTTGTCTTCTCACAAAAATTCACAAATAGAAACATACAGACTTTATCAGCTTGGGAAAAAAAATTAACTGGCTTCCACACAACCCTCTAAACAGGGTGAACAGGACTTTCTTCACCTGGTAGTCAGAACAACTGGATTTCAGTCTAGAATCTTCCATTAACCAGCTGTGTGACCTTGAACAAGTCACTGCTCTTCTCTGGCCTCATCTTTTTATTCTGTAAAATGAGATGCTTGGTCTAGGATGGTGATCTCTAAGCTTCTTTCTCAGTTTTATACTTTGTAACTGTCTTATCCTTTAATAAACATAGGCCCTATATCAGTTGCAGGAAAAGCTGAGGTTATTAACTGGGGGAAATTGCTGAAGAGCCTAGACTGTTTTCTAGTGAATTGTACAGAATAGTATTTTCTGGGCCACAGTAGGAACCGTGGCCTGAACTCACAGAATGGCATGGTACAGGCCTCTCAAATCTTCACGTACCAGAACTTCAGGGAAAGCTCTTAGTAAAAGCAATGAAGAGAGCATAGCACAGGAAGAGGAGGAAAGAGGCAAAAACTGCAGTGGTTTCTTGCCCCTCCTTGATGGGGAGCGAAGGGGAAACTGGCAGGTCGGGACAAGAAGGCTGCCCTTGGGGCAGTTTGTGCCTTCACAGTGTTGTAAAGTCCAGGGAAGTAGGAGTATACACCTTTAAATGGGTTTTGTCAAGATTTTTTTTCTGTGTGTTTAAAAGGGTCACATTGCAATCTTATTAGTCTGCTCACTCAGGCCTCCTCCCGTGAAAATCACCAAACAAGCCTTGAAGATTCTCACCACCAGGCCTTTGTCAACAGAGTGCTGGGATTTCCAAAAGTTGGGCATCTTCTCACATACACTGGCCAGAGTAGGCTTTGGAATTTCTTACCTTGTTCTTCTAATGCCTGAGGAAAACTTAGATTTTCCCCAAAGAGACTCCCCAGGTCAAGGGAAATGCTATTTGCAAAGATACTGTACCTTCCGCACGTGGGAGTAAATGTGCCCCCTTAAGGTGTGATATAGACTGGCAACTTATGCTGAGGGCAGGCCTCAGAGATGCCTCCCAGGGCTGCTGTCCCAGATGGTGCCTTCCCATACACCAGCCACCACAGAGGGATTGGCTGGTGCATATGTGTGTGTGTGTGCGTGTGTGTGTGTTATGCGTCAGTATGCTTGTGGAGCAGGTAGTCCAAGGGACCAGCAGGAGGATGTGATTACTACTGCCTAGAAGCATCTGATGCAGGGGACCCCTGGTTTCTTGTGGTTGACATAACTGAGCAAGGTACAAAAGGGACCTAAGAAGGAATAGAAGAAAGCATGAAGACAGGAGGAAATAGCTGAAAGAAGAGAGTAGAGCCCAGTCAGACACAGATGGCTAAGAGCTCCTCAACTTTCTTCTTGGAGTCCAGGGTTTGTGCGGCTCTGCTGGGCTGCAGGCATCAGCCACTCCTTAGGGAGGCCACTCTGTCCAAAGAGGATTCAGTAGCTGAAGTAGCCAACGCAATTTACGCAGCAAGGAATCTAATGGCCTCACAGTATCTAAAGGGAGAATGCAGAGAGAACAACTGTCATTCTCTATTCTGGGACTCCCTGTGGCAGCTGCTGCCCTAGCAAGAGCTGGACCTCACCTAAGAGAGCCAGCTTCAAAACTCCGTGTTGTGCGGTCTCAGCGCGCCCTCTGGTGGAAGGAGCGGTGGTGACTCGCCAAGGCTTGCCCAGGTAGGATGATTTCTGTTGGGAGCATCACAGACCCAAGCGGTTCCTCCCAGGTTCGGCCTGCACTTTCACAAGCTAAAGGAGCACACACAAACATCATCGAATCAAAAGTCCAATTTCAGAAACCTTTTGTCCGCTCTCCTTTCATTCCAGGAATGCTTCCAGCTTGTCTAAACATTAAGTGTCAAAAGGCAGAAAACAAACTAGAGAAATTTTTCAAGCAATGCCTGTAGTACAGACTATCACCTGTAAGCAGACTATTTTTTATGTACTGAACAATATTAATAATACCACTCCTTTATTACCTATCTTTTTTTTCCTGTCTCTTCATTGAGTTTCACACATACCTCACCTAGGCTAATTGACACAGACACCCCAAAACTCCAGTTTACAGATGAGGTAACTGAGACTCAAAGGGGTTATGCAATTTGTGTAAGAATACACAGTTCGTACGTGACAAAGCCAAGGGTGCAATTCAGGTCTACCAGTTTGCATGGTTTTCCACTGAACTTTGCTATTTTCAGAAAAGAGACATACAAGATCATTTAGATAGATCTTTCCACATAGAATCTATAGTTTCTAACTGAATAGACTGCTGAGCAATGTTATTAAAATACTATTCTAGGTGTGACATTTTGATAAGAACTTTTGTTATTACTAATAATCCTTCCCTGTTTTGTACTACTAATAATAGCTAACCCGTAGAGTGTTTTCCCTCTGCCGGTCATTATTCCAAGAACTTTACATTATCAACTCATATTAACCTTATGATGTTGCAACTGTTATTATTCCTAGTTCCATATGAGGAAACTGAGGCACAAGGTATTTAAATAGTTTTCCCAAGATAACACATTCTATTTAATCTATAGAATGCAACTTTCCTCACTACGGTATAGGGAAGTTCCCTGTAATAGAAACAAGTTTATTTGCAGAGGATATGGAGATGGGTATTCTGGTTTACAGGAGCTGAGGAAAAACTAAATTGCTCTGTATATGAAAGTGATGAGTTTCCTTTTTAACTATATTTTTGAGTGATTTTCTTATGGGTTACTCTAGGGCTTACAATATACATGCTAACTTAGAATCTATGTCAAATTTACACTAACTTCATTTCAATAAGATACAGAAATTATCCTTTTTAGCTTGATTCCCCCTTTTTTTGTGCTATTATGCATATTACATGTATACACATCACAAGCCCATTGCAGTGTTATAATTATTGCTTTATGCAATCTTATGTGTTTTAAAGAATATGAGAAATTTTTTAAAAACTTACTTATAAATTTTTTTTTAATCTCAGTATATTATGGGGGTACAGATGTTTAGGTTACGTATGTTGCCCTTGCCCCTCCCTCCCCCCTAAGTCCGAGTTTCAAATATGTCCATTCTTCTGGTGGTGCGCATTGCACTCTTTGTGTATGCATATACCCGTACCCCCCTCCCCTCTACCCAACATCCAATAGATGTTATTCTTATATGTGCACTTATGTGTTGATCAGTTAATACCAATTTGATGGTGAGTACATGTGGTGCTTGTCTTTCCATT
>NW_012150840.1:10673183-10692870 GCF_000956105.1 Propithecus coquereli
GAGGCTGAGGTAGGAGGATCAATTGAGGCCTGGAGTTCAAGACCAGCCTGGGCAATATAATGAGAATCTGTCTCTACAAACAACAAAAAAAAATTTAAATTAGCTGGATGTGGTGGCACACACCTGCAGTCCTAGCTACTCGGGAGGCTCGGGAGGATCACTTGAGCCCAGGAGTTTGAGGTTACAGTGAGCTATGATCAATTGCACCACTGAACTCTAGTCTGAGTGACAGAATGAGACCCCATCTCTAAAATATACATATATATTAAAAATGAAGTAAAAATAATTATAATTTAAATGTATATTATTACATGCCTAATTACCTTTATCAGTGCTATTTGTATTTTCTTGTGGATTTGAATTACTATATATACTATATATGCTTCTTTTTCACCCCAAAAAATTCCTTCAGTATTTCTCATAAGGCAAGTTTGCTAACTACAAATTTTTTCAACTTCCATTTATATGGAAATATCTTGATAATCACCTTCATTTTTGAAAGGTATTTTTCTTAGAATTAGGTGTCTTTGTTGACAGTTTTTTCTTTCAACACTTTAAATATGTCTGTCATCTTATTGTCTGCTGGCCTCCATTATGTCTGATGAAAAATCAGCTGTTAATCTTATTGTAAAATGTTTTTCTCTTGCTGCTTTTAAGATTTCCCTGCATCTTTCAATATTTTGACTATGCTTGTGTCTGGGTGTGGAATTTTTTTTGTAGTAACCCTATTTTAAGTTAGTTGAGCTTCTTGGATTTTTAGATTAATGTTTTTCATCAAATATGGAAAGCGTTTCTGCTATTTTTTGAAAAATTTTATGCTACTTCCTCTCTTCTGTTGCTCTTCATAATTGATGCACTTAATGGTGTCTGACATTTCTCTGAGGATTGTTTGTTTTCTTCATTTCTTTCTGTTTTTCAGATTGCAATAATCTCTCATCTTCAAGTTACTGAATTCTTTGTTCTGACAGTTGAAAACTATTCTTGTGCCTCTCTAGTGAATTTTTCATTTCAGTCCTTGTGCTTTCAACCTCAGAATTGTCATTTGTTTCTGTTTTGTAATTTCTATCTCTTTATTGATGTTCTCTATTTGATGAATCATTGTCATCATACCTTCCTTTAACTTTTTATACTATCTTTAGAATCAGTTTGTTGATATTCACAAAATAATTTACTAGGATTTTATTGGGATTGCATTGAATGTAGTTGAGAATTAAACTATGAGAATATTGTGTCTTCCAATTCATGAACGTGGAATATCTATTTATTTAGATCTTCCTTCATTTCTTTTATCAGAGGTTTGTAGTTTTCCTTATATAGGTCTTGTACATATTTTGTTAGATTTATACCAAAGGTGCTTTTTTTTTTTGGTGCTGATGCAAATAATGTTTTCAATTTCAAATTCCAATTATTCATTGCTGGTATATAGGAAAGTAGTTGTTTTTTATATATTAACCTTTTATCCTGCAACTTTGCTATAAATGTTTGTTTTTTCCAGTTTTTTTGTTGTCAATTCTTTGTGATTCTCTACATAGAAAATCTTCTCAACTGTGAATACAGTTTTATTTCTTTCTTTCCAATCTATACATTTTCTTTTCTTGTCTTATTGCATTAGCTAGGAATTTTCATATGATGTTAAATAGGAGTGGTGACAGAAGAAATCCATGCATTATTCCTGATATTACTAGGAAAACATCAAGTTACTATTAAGTGTAATGTTAGCTGTAGATTTTTTTGTAGATGTTCTTTATCAAGTTGAGGAAGTTCTTCTTCATTTCTAGTTTGCTGAGAGGTTTTATTATGAATGGGTATTGGATTTTGTCAAATGTTTTCTCTGTTTCTATTAATATGATCATGTGATTTTTCTTATTTAGCCTGCTGATGTGATAGATTATATTGCTTTTCAAATATTGATCCAGCCTTGTAAATATTCAATAAATCTTGTTAATTTGTTTCACTATAGTAACCATTTCACTATACATGACATATGTATCTTATGTTTTATACCTTAAGTATACATAATAAAATTTATTTTAAACATCTCAATTGGTCATGGCATATTATTCTTATACATGTTGGATTTGATTTACTAATATTTTGTTGAGGATTTTTGCATCTACATTCATGAGAAATATTGGTCTATAGTTTTCCTCTCTTGTAATGTCTTTGTCTGCTTTTGGTATTAGAGTAGGGCGTAAGAATGAATTAGTAAGTATTCCCTCTGCCTCTGTCTTCTGGAAGAGATTGTAGAGAATTGGCAAAATTCTTTCCTTAAATATTTGGTAGTGTTCACCAGTGAACCCATCTGGGCCTGGTGCTTTCTTTTTTGGAAGTTTATTATTGATTCAATTTCTTTTATAGGTGTGGACTTATTCAGATTATTTATTTCCTCTTGTATGAGTTTAGTACATTGTGTCTTTCAAGAAATTGATCTGCTTCATCTAGGTTATCAAATTGTGGGCACAGACTTGTTAATATTTATTATTCTTTTAATATAAATGGCTAGTAGTGATAGTCCCTTTTTAAATTTATAGTATTAGTAATTTGTGTCTTCTTTTTTCTTAGTCTGGCTAGAGGTTTATCAATTTTATTAGTGAGCAAATGTTAGTAATTTTGATAAGGTTAATCTGTCGAGTTCATCTTTTATGAATATTTTTTGGTAAGACCTATTCACTAGGTCCAGAACACTTTCTCTGGTTTTTTTTTTTTCTTAAAGTTTTATAGTTTTATGTTTTACTTATTTAAATCAATGATCCATTTTTAAGTTACTTTTGTGTAAGGAGTGAGGTTTAGGTAGAGGGTTTTTTTTCTTTCTCCTGTGAAATCCAATTGCTCCCCCTGATAACTCTTATAAATCATCTCTATCACAAATTATCATGACTAAATAATCAACTTACTCTACTTTTTGCTAAAACAAACCTGCTGAAAAGAATACAAATTTTGATTGGGGGAATAGGGTGGGTTGGGTTTATAATCTTTTGGCAGTTATAGGGGGAGTGTTTCCATTGAGACTTTATGCATCTGGAGCTCAATATGAAAATATCAGAAGGCAGGGGAACAAGGCTGCCCCAGATCGGGGTGAAAAGGAGAAAGTAAGTTCATTAAAACTAACTTCCCTCAATTCTATCCTTTTGCCTAGAGATCATATCATAGCATAAACCCAAAGTTAAAAAACAAAACAAAAAAACTTGAGTGTCAATTTGAAAACAAGTTACTCCAAGGCATAAAGTATACCTTAAACCAGTGTTTCTCGAATTTTAGTCATCTGTGGATTATTTGAACAAATTTGCCATAATTTCCTTGACATCTTAATGGTATCAATACAATCATCAGGTGGTGCTTTAGAGACTGATTAGCACAATATGTGAGGTACTATACATAAAATCAAGACTTTGATCAAATCACTATTCTTTTCCTAATAGGTCTGACATAAAGTCACTGCTTTACTGTGAGAATTTGGATCCAGATCGGCTATTCTCACTAGGAATCAGAAATCAAAATGAAGTTTTAAAATGATGCCCTACTGGCAAGTAGAAAAGGACTATGGGTGGGTAGTTGGAGAACAGAATACATACATAATTTATTTAGTAGCAGTATTCACATTTTTGTTGAAAGTATAAATGTGGTCAACACTATTACTTTTATTTGCAAATGGAATAGCTAAACAGTATAAAGACCTGTACTTGACATTTTATCAAGATTATCTGACATCAAATTACTCATATGCAGGTTTCCAGGGACCTGGAATTTTTCTTTCACCTAGAAAGGAGTATGCAGTGAGAATAACAGTTTATGGTATTTTTATTTAAAAAAAAAAAAAAAGAATCAGCATAGTCAAGTTGTCTTAGTCTGAAGGATTTCTGGATTTCGTCCTTGGAGGAGGTCAGTATCTTCCCAATGCCTGGGTCCTCGAATATTCTTCCAATCATCAAAAGTGGAGTCCTTTATTTTCTATAGAACCACAAAAAATTAAAGTATACATATTAGCAAAGGAGCCTTGTGGCTTTGATTAGGACATTACTGAATAAATGAATAAATGAGTGGAAAGAATCCAATAGGCCCCCAAATACAATTTTAGCAAATAAATCAACTGCAGACCAACCATAATTGAAGAAATGTCATATTTCTTAAAATTTAGAACTTTTCTTATTTGTTATTGTTGTTAATGTCCACCTTTCTCTATAATTATAAAACTACTAAATAGAAAAAAAGTGTACATGCCTTTATTTTTGAGAGCACAAAAAGATGAAAAAGCTGGGAAAACAAAAGTCCATTATCTGAAGGCTGATCCAGTATAATAATGACTAAAAGGGTTAACACAGAGGATGGTAGAAAATTAGAAGAAAAGAACAAAGGTGCAGTCCTAAAGTCTTCCCCAAGAAAGAAAAGAGACTAAGATGTTGTCTTGTGCCTGAAAAATGAACCTGGGCTTAAGAATGCAAAGAATTTTCCCACATATACCATGAGCAAAACCTTTTTGGGCAATCGAAACTAATTTTAACTATTAATGCATTTTAGATTTTCCTGTCTCTATTTAGTCTGAAGTTTCTGTCAAGCAAAGAAATGAAGGTAGGATAAAAGGGAAGAGGATGAATGTTTCTTGACTCTTCTATTGACCACCACTCTAACAGTAACTTTTATGCATCTGCTGCTTTGATTGTTCTGAAATAATTGAGTAAGATAGAAAAAAATGGCTCAGAAAACACACAATTGCTTATAACCAGAGATAGGGAAAATGGTATAAATTTACCTTGACACTTGGATACTAAGCATTATTCTTTTACGAACTAGCTGTTTAAACTTTGGCAAGTGGTTTAAAGTGGTTTAAGCCACCTCAGCATTAACTCTCTTTTAAGCAATAATAAAAAGACTAGACCGAATGGTCTATACGGTTTCTTCAGTTCTCAAATTCTGTGGTTTCTAAAAGAACTAGAAGGAAAATCTACTCCCAAACAAACCCTCCACAACATCACTATTGGCATACTACTTATGTATCTACAAGTAGCAAGTTACAGTTTTTAACCAAATAATGGGAAAGGAGTGAATAAAAACATTGTCTAAATTTCACTCACAGTTTTATCAATAGTCTGTGTTAAATATATATGGAGGAACAAAATTATACTAATTTAGCATTCAAGAAGGTGGCAAGGCATTTTCTTTCTTTCTTTTTAATATATATTTTTTTATTTCAGCATATTATGGGGGTATAGATGTTTAGGTTATGTATGTTGCCCTTGCCTCCCTTCCCCGCCGCCAAGTCAGAGCTTCAAGCGTGTCCATCCCCTAATGGTGCACATTGCATTCGTTATGTATGCATATACCCATCTCCTCCTCCCCACTCCCATCTGCCTGACACCCAATAGATGTAATTCTTATATGTGCACTTATGTGTTGATCAGTTAATATCAATTTGATGGTGAGTACATGTGGTGCTTGTTTTTCCATTCTTGGGATACTTCACTTAGTAGAATGCGTTCCAGCTCTGTCCAGGAGAATACAAGAGGTGCTATATGACCATTGTTTCTTAAAGCTGAATAGTACTCCATGGTATACATATACCACATGTTATTAATCCACTCATGTATTGATGGACACTTGGGTTGTTTCCACATCTTTGCAATTGTGAATTGTGCTGCTATAAACATTCGGGTGCAGGTGTCTTTTTTAGAGTGTCTTTTGTTCTTTTGGGTAGATGCCCAATAACGGGATTGCTGGATCGAATGGTACTTCCACTTGTATCTCTTTAAGGTATCTCCATATTGCTTTCCACAGAGGTTGCACTAGTTTGCAGTCCCACCAGCAGTGTATGAGTGTTCCTATCTCTCCGCATCCACGCCAACATTTATTGTTTTGGGACTTTTTGATAAAGTTCAGTCTCACTGGAGATAAGTGGTATCTCATTGTGGTTTTGATTTGCATTTCCCTGATGATTAGAGATGTTGAGCATTTTTTCACATGTTTTTTGGCCATTATTCTGTCTTCTTTTGAAAAGTTTCTGTTCATGTCCTTAGCCCATTTTTTGATAGGGTTGTTTAATTTTTTCTTGCTGATTTTCCTGAGTTCTAAATAGATTCTAGTTTATCAGCCCTTTATCGGATTTGTAGCATGCGAAAATTTTCTCGCATTCTGTAGGTTGTCTGTTTGCTCTTGTGACAATTTCTTTGGCTGTGCAGAAGCTTTTTAATTTGATCAGGTCCCATTTATTTATTTTTGTTGTTGCTGTGATTGCCTTTGGGGTCTTCTTCATAAATTCTTTGCCTAGGCCAATGTCTAGGAGAGTATTTCCAAGATTTTCCTCTAGAATTCTAATAGTTTCACTCCTTGGGTTTAAGTCTGTTACCCAGCATGAGTTGATTTTTGTGAGAGGTGCATTTTCAAGTGTAGTTATGAAATAATCTGAAGTTATGAAAAGGTTTTAATAAAGAATAATAGCCATTATCCAGGTAACATAAGATATATGCTTAAGAGAATTTAAGGTAATTCTTAGATGAGATGCAAGGTTGGCAAAAAAAATTCGTGCAAAAGTGGTCCAGTCTTTAGAGATCTTTGGTGAAGGAGAAATTCTTTGTAGAATTCTGTAAAACATGCAGAGTGGCTAAAGACTGGGTTGTATATAAATGTGCTGGGCAAGACCACCAAAGACTTACCACTTAGCTAACAGCTATAGGATTAAGAGTGGAACAGAGTCAAGAAATGTTGAGGAAAAACAGTGTCAAGAATATGGGATTTTAAGGCAGGTGTGGTGGCACATGCCTGTAATACCAGCTACTTGGGAGGCTGATGCCGGAGGACTGCTTGAGCCCAGGAGTTTGGGACCAATCTGGGAAATAGAACAAGACCCTGTCTCTACAAAGAATGGGGAAAAAAAACTAGCTGGGCGTGGTGGCATGCACCTGTAGTCCTAGCTATTTGGGAGGCTAAGGTGAGAGTATCACTTGAGCCCACTATTATGAGGCCGCAGTGGGCTATAAACATGCCATTGCACTCTTGCCTGAGTCACAAAGTGAGACCCTGTCTCCAAAAAAAACAAAAAAAGAGAGAGATTTTTCAGCTCTGCCAGTATGGAGATTTCTCCGTAATACCTTGTTGCTACCTTGACAACCACAAGACACCAAAAAGGCTGTTCTTCAGGAGTAAAGATTATGTCTGAAAATAAGACTTACTTTAGACTCATCCCAAGCTTAAAGCCAACACCTACCTGTCAAGATCCTCTAGGGAGGCAGTTTCAAGATTGAGTCCCACCAAGTTAGAGGGGCCTAGAAAAGACCATAGCCTTTCCACAGATACTCTCTTACAAGGCACAAAACCAAGTTCAAGGTGATTAGCCAATAATTAAACTGCCTGCTAAAATGAAAATCAACACTTTTCAAATTTTCTTCAATATATTATTCAAAAGGTCTACTTTTCAACCAAAAATGACAAGACATATACAGAAACAGGAAAACAGGATCTGGTAAAAAAAAAACAATCAAACTCTAAGAGATGGAGAACACCCTCCTTCACTACATCCCATAATATAGTGTGCTTTTAAACTCTTTGATTTTTGCTAATCAGATGGGTGGAAAATGATACCTCACTAAAACTTTAATTGATTAACATTCTATAATGATAAATTGAGCATAGGAATTCATACTTATTTCCTTTCCTCTGAACTTTTTACATGCTTTGCCCATGTTCCTACTGACCAACTGAGTTGTTGTATTTTTTCATATTGATTTGTAGGTGGTCTTCATATTTAAATAAACTAATTTGTCATGATAAGACAAACTATATTTTTAGGATTTCTCCTGTAACTTATGACTTTACATACATTAGTTTTTTAGGTTGAACTTTTGAATTTTTATGTATGAAACTATTAATCTTTACTTTTATAGCTTATGGGTTTTATATCACATTTAAATAGGCTTCTCTGACTCAAAACCACAAAAAACAAATCTCCATTTTTTTTTCCTGGTACTTTCAGCATTTTGTTTTTATTTCTAAATTCTTTATCCATCTGGAATTTATTTAGTTGCAGTATATTAAATATGCACCCATCTTTATTTTCTTTTCAAATGACTATATAGTTTACCAAATGTCATCTATTCAAGATAAATTTTTTTTTTCTGCACTATTGATAATTTAAGTTTACTTTAAGGCAGATAAAATCAGTTGCTGACTAGTACGACTGGTATAGGACAAAGACTATATTAACATACTGTACCTCATACTCTGACTCTAAAGATACTTTATTTTCTTTCAGTTTTTTTTCCAATTCAGGATCAATCTGTAGAAAAGAAAGAGGCATCACACGTTATTTAAGTCTGTGAGATTCAATTTTTGATTTTAAAAGTAATAGAAGGGATGGCTGAAATAATATGGCCGAATACAAACACATGGCAAAATCTTCGCCATCCACTCTAATCACATAATCGCAACTAATGTACCACTACCACCACTATTGCAACTAACAACAGGTAATATTTACTGAGTAATTTTTATGTGTAAGGCATTTTGGCATATGTTATCTTGTTTAACCCTGAAAAAAGCCTGTAAGTATTATTATTATCCCTATTATCACAAGTAAGGAAAATGGGACATAGGGAGTTTGAATAACTTGTCAAAGAGGCAGAGCTTAGCTTTGAGCATTGGCCCTCTGCTTCCAGAGTCCACATCATTAATCAGCAACCTAAATTATGTTACACAGAAATGACATACAAGATACTACTAAATATAATGCTGCACTTGAAAACAAAAAAAGACACCTTCCATAGACCAGAAATAAAGAGACATCTATGAAAAAAATAGGATTCCGTAGCACTAAATAGGAACTAATGCCATGCTACTCATATAAAAAGTCTTTTTTGTGTGTGGCAAAGTGTTTAGGAAAGAAGTGTGATGGCTGAAATCAATAAATAACCAACCAAATTAAATTAAATGAAATAGCTGAACAGTGAGTGATGAACACAGTCTAAGACCAAATAAGTAAACCAGAAATATAACCAGAGGATTCCACTAGAATAATGTACCAAGAGATAAAAATGAGATGGATAAAAGAAAAGGTGCATTAGGAAAGGTAGATCTTAAAGTTCTAACATATATCTACTAGAGGTTCCAGTATTAGAGAATAAAGAAATGGAAGGAAATGCAATAATTATATAAAAATAGCAAAGAATTACTACTCCAAGGTCTAATGCCCTACCAGGGACGTCCTACCCTCGAGCTGCCAGTACACTGGGACCGGGTTCAAGCAAACACCCATAAGCCCAGGAACCATGGCCACTGCCTAGACAGCCTCATCCAGCTGCCACTGTCACCTGTGCAGGGAGATTCCGGGCAGAGCAATCCCCACGATACCAGCCTCCATGGAGAGGGTCTCGCACAGGCTTAAACAGTGACAATCACAGCTGAACAGGACAAATCAGAGCAGCTACATTACAGACTTCTAGTGTACATGCCCTTCCCCTGCCATGTCAACATTCCAGAGTACAAAAACAAGCACTATCTAAGGACCTTCCCTTCTTCTAATTAAGCAGGAGAGCTCCCACAAAAGACAGGTGCCCTGCCAACCTATTAGCCCTAAGTTGAGAAAAGAGGTTTCAGATGAGAAGAAACCAGCAAAAGAACCCTGGCAACATGAAAAAACAAAACAGTTCAACACCCTCAAGGGATCACAATGGAGTGAATTACAGTAGTGAATTCCAACCACAAGGAAATTGCCAAAATGACAGAAATGGAATTCAGAATATGGATGGCAAATAAGATGAATGGAATTGAAGAGAAAGTTGAACACCAACAAAAAGAAGCCAAAAAAGTATTTCAGGAAATTAATAAAAAAGTCACTAAAGAGCTAAACAACATAAGAAAGGATATAATAGAGCTTCAAGAATTGAATCATTTAGGGAATTCAAAACACAGCAGAAAGGTTCAGCAACAGACTAAACCAAGAAGAATCTCAAGCCTCTCGAGCTAACTCAGAAATTTAAAGAGGCAGTGAAGAGAATAAAAAAGACAGAGAAATCACTTAGAGAGATACGGGACTGTGCGAAGCAAACTAACATACAAATTATAGATATCCCCGAGACAGAAGAAGAAAGAGATAAAAGCATGGAAAATCTATTAGAGGGAATTACTGAGGAAAACTTCCCTGGTATTGCCAGAGATCCAGACATCCAGATACAAGATGATCATCAAATACCAGGAAGATTCACAGCAAACAGGACATCTCCAAGACACATAGTAATCTACCTGGCCAAAGTCAAAAGGAAGAAAAAAATTCTACAAGCAGCAAGATGTAAGTAACAACTGACCTACAAGGGAAAACCCATTAGGCTAACAGCAGAGTTTTCAGTGGAAACCGTACAAGCCAGAAGGGAGTGGGGCCCCATCTTTAATCTTCTTAAACAGAACAACTGCCAGCCTAGAATTCTGTATCCTAAAAAACTAAGTTTCACAACTGATGGAGAAATTAAGTCTTTTCCAAACAAGCAAACACTAAGGGAATTTATCAAGACCAGACCTGCTCTGAAGGAAATACTCAGAACTGGATTTATACACGAATCAGCACAATAGATACCCACCAGTGTAAAATCACCTAAAAAAGCTAAAGCTCATAACTCTTATAAAACACAAAAGGGAAAACAAAGCAATAAAGTTCTACTCAATATGATGAACGGAACAGCATCCCACATATCAATTCTATCTCTAAATGTTAATGGTTTAAATGTGCCACTCAAAAGATTGAATGGATGAAAAAAAACCAAGTATCTACTGTCTCTAGCAGACACAACTAAACCGCAAGGACACACAGAGGCTCAATGTGAAAGGATGAAAAAAAAATATTCCATGCAAATAGAAACCAAAAGAGAGCAGGTGTAGCCATTCTCGTATCAGACAAAATTAACTTTAAATCAATAACAGCAAAGAAAGACAAAGATGATCATCATATAATGGTAAAGGGAGCAATTCAACAAGAAGACATAACAATCCTAAATATATATGCACCTAATACAGGAGCTCCAAGATACATAAAACAAATTCTACTAGAGCTAAGCAAGGAAATAAATACTAGCATCGTAATTGTCGGAGACTTCAACACTCCACTGTCACAGCTGGACAAAGCAGAAAATAAATTTAAAAAACACTGGACTTAAATGGGACCCTAAAACAAATGTACCTAACATTTACAGAACATTCTACCCCAAAACAATTGAATATTCATTCTTCTCATCAGCACATGGGACATTCTCCAAGACTGCTCACATCTTAGGCCATAAAACATATCTCAACAAATTCAAAAAAATACAAATCATACCATATATCTTCTCAGAACAAAGTGGAATAAAACTAGAAACCAATTCCAAGAATAAGACTCAATTCTGCAGAAAGTCATGGAAATTAAACAACCTGCTGCTGAATGACTGTTGGGTTAATAATGAAATTAAGATGGAAATCAAAAGATTCCTTGAATTGAACAACAAAGGGGATACAGCTATCAAAATCTTTGGGATTCAGCACCATTCCTACGGAGAAAATTCACACCCTTAAATGCCCACATCAAAAAGTCAGGAAGGTCACAAATTAAAAACCTAATATCACATCTCAAGGAACTAGAAAAGGAAGAGCAAACCAAACCCAAAGCCAGAAGAAGAAAACAAATAACAAAGGTTAGAGCAGAACTAAATGAAATGGAAAACAACAACAACAAAAATTACGAAAGTTCACTGAAACAAAAAGTTGGTTCTTTGAAAGATAAAATTGATAGACCTCTTGCTAAATTAACCAGGAATATGAGAAAGGACCCAAATAAGCTCAATCAAACGAAAAAGAAGATACTACTACTGATAGCACAGAAATACAAAATATCATCTGTAAATACTATGAAAATCTCTATGCACATAAACTAGAAAACATAGAGGAAATGGACAAATTCCTGGAAACACACAACCTTCCAAGACTCAGTCAGGAAGAAACAGAATTCCCGAACAGACCAATAATGAGCAGCAAGATTGAAGCAGTAATAAAAGGTTTTCCAACACAAAAAAGCCCTGGACCAGATGGATTCACAGCCAAATTCTACCAGACCTACAAAGAACGGTACCCATACTGCAGAAATTATTCCATAACATCAAGAAGGAGGAAATCCTCCCCAACTCATTCTACAAAGTCAGCATCACCTTGATACCAGAGCCAGGAAAGGACACAACAAAAAAAGAAAACTACAGAACAATATCCATTATGAATATAGATGCAAAAATCCTCAATAAAATACTAGCAAATTGAATTCAACAACACATCAAAAAAATAATCCACTATGACAAAGTGAGCTTCATTCCAGGGATGCAAGGATGGTTCAACACACGATAAGCAATAAACGTGATTCATCACATAAACAAAAGCAAAAACCAAAATCATATGATCATCTCAATACATAGAGAAAAAGCATTAGACAAAATCCAGTACCCTTTCAAGGATAAAAACCCTCAACAAACTAGGCACAGAAAGAACATATCTCAAAATTATAAAAGCCATATATGACAAACCCACAGCTAACATCATACTGAATGGAAAAAGTTGAAAGCATTCTACCTAAGAAGTGGAACAAGACAAGGGTGCCCACTGTCACCACCTCTATTCAACAGAATGCTGGAAGTCCTACCCAGAGCAATCAGGCAAGAGAAAGAAATAAAGGGAAATTGGGAAAGAGGAGGTCAAACTATCACTTTTTGCTGATGATATGATCTTGTTTCTAGAAAACCCCAAAGACTCCACCAGAAGACTCCTGGAATTGGTGAATAAATTCAGTAAAGTCTCAGGTTATAAAATCAATGTATACAAATCAGTGGCATTTCTATATACCAATTAACAGTCAAGCTGAGAGTTAAATTAAAGACTCAATACTATTCACAATAGCTATAAAGAAAATAAAATACCTAGGAACATACTTAACCAATGAGGTGAAAGATCTCTACAAGAACTACAAAACACTGAGGAAAGAAATCGCAAATGACACAAACAAATGGAAAAATGTATGCTCATGGATCAATAGAATCAACATTATTAAAATGTCCATACTACCCAAAGTGATTTACAGATTCAATGCCATCCCCATCAAAATACCAATGGCATACTTCACAGATCTAGGAAAGATAATTCTACGCTTCATTTGGAACCAAAATAGAACCCGAATAGCCAAAGCAATCCTAAGCAAAAAGAACAAAGCTGGAGGCATCACATTACCAGACCTCAAACTATACTGGGCTATAGTAACTAAACAGCATGGTATTAGTACAAAAATAGAGACATAGACCAATGGAACAGAATAGAGAACCCAGATATAAAACCATCTACCTACAGTCAACCGATCTTTGAAAAAGTAGACAACGTACACTGGGGAAAAGAAGCCCTATTCAATAAATGGTGCTAGGAAAATTGGATAGCCACATGCAGAAGAATGAAACAGGACCCCTATCTCTCACTACTCACAAAAATTAATTCAAGATGAATAAAAGACTTAAATGTAAGGCATGAAACCATAAGAATTCTAGAAGAAAATATAGGAAAACTCTTTTAGATACTGGTCTAGGCAAAAGAATTTATGCCGAAGTCCTCAACGGCAATTATAGCAACAAAAAAATAAATAAATGGGACTTGATTAAATCAAAAGGCGTCTGCACAGCTAAGGAAATAATCAACAGAACAAACAGACAACCTACTGAATGGGAGAAAATATTCGCAATCTGTACATCTGATAAGGGGCTAATATCCAGAATCTACAAAGAACTCAAACAAATCAGCAATAAAAAAAACAACCCTATTTAGAAGTAGGCAAAAGACATGAACAGAAGTTTTTCAAAAAAAGATACAGAAATGGTCAATAAACATATGAAAAAATGCTCAACAATACTAATCATCAGAGAAATGAAAATTAAAACTACAATGAGATATCACTTTATTCCTGCCATAATGGCTTTTATTAAAAAGTCCAAAAACAATGGATGCTGGCATGGATGCAGAGAGAAAGGAATGCTTATACACTGTTGGTGGGACTGCAAATTAGTACACCACCTATGGAAAATAGGAGGGAGATTTCTCAAAGAACTAAAAGTAGATCTACCATTTTATCCAGCAATCCCACTACTGAGTATCTAACTAAAGAAAAAGAAGTCATTTTATCAAAAAGACACCTGCACTCGAATGTTTATTGCAGCACAATTCACAAATGCAAAGATGTGGAATAAACCCAAGAGCCCATCAATTGATGAGTAGATTAACAAAATGTGATATATGTATACCATGGAATACTACCTAGCCATAAAAAAGTATGAATTAATGCCTTTTGTAGCAATTTGGAAGGAATTGAAGACCTAAGTGAAGTATCTCAAGAATGGAAAAACAAACACCACATGTACTTTAATAAACTGGAACTAACCAATGGACATACAGGTACACAGAAGGAAGTAAAAGTCATTGGAAATCAAGCAGAGGAGGATGGGAGGAGAGGAGGGGTAAAAACCCACCTAACGGGTACAATGAACACTTTATGGGTAAGGGGCACATTTATAGCCCTGATTCAAGCCACGTAACAAAAACATTTATACCCCTATAATATTTTGAAATAAAAAGAAAAAGGAAGTAGAAAGAAGATTGAGCAAAGTAACAACTGACAAGATATGAACCATTTTTTGTATTACATTTTCTGTGGTTTCATTAAAATCTTCAAAGAAATCAAAAGATAATTTAAAACTCCACTATTTTCCAAATCAGAGTGCCTAAGAATTAAGGTGGACATATCTGTTATCATGATTCAATTTATCAGTTGATATACTATAGAAAGCATGATCCTTGGTAATATTTAAGAGAATCGACTATATACTGTAGGGGGTCAACAGATCTGTTACCAGAATTTCCCTTTTGTTCACCCACAGGATAGGTTAGTTCTAACCTCTAAATCAGAAAAATGTAACTTTACTCAGTTTCATAAAATAATTAAGGGAAACAATATATTATAATAATACATGTTCTTGTTGGATGGTATGCAGAAGCAAACTCAGCAGCTGCTATTTTAGTCTGAGTACAGTATTAGTGTTTAGAGGGGAAATGGGTAAACTTAATGATCAATTTATAAATACTTCCCTGTCTCATTCTGGACCTGTGAGATTCAGTCTTCACATGTGTTTTGACATCCCTGTCTCTACCATGCCCAATCTCAATTTCTTTTCTGTGTATTGTGCAGTGTGCTCTGTTTTGGTTATTTAACTCCCTAATCCAGTTGTATGTGTCCTTTCATCTGTCATTAAAATAAGAGTAATTTAGCTTCCTTTTTCAGTGATGTCTGGATCATATTGACATTGGTGTTGTAATCGTTCTTATTTTCATTATCTGAATTTTACAAAACATGGTCATAATATTTAGAATATTATTCAACACATCTGATACCAAAAAAATATAACAAAAAATATTTTTTTAAAAAAATTATAATGTTAAAAACTGGCGCATGCCTGTAATCCCTCCCACTTTGGGAAGCTGCGGTGGGAGGAGTTCAAGACCAGCCTGAGCAATGTAGTGAGACTCCATCTCTACAAAAAATTTTTTAAAAAATTAGCCAGGCATGGTGGTGTGCACCTGTAGTCCCAGCTACTTAGGAAGCTGGGGCAGGAAGACAGCTTCAGCCCAGGAGTTTGAGGCTGCAGTGAGCTGTGAAAACAGCACTGCACTCACTGCACTCTAGACCATGCAACAGAACAAGACCCTGTCTCAAAAAAAAAAAAAAAAAAAAGAAAAAGAAAAAGAAAAAAATTAAACTAGCACTATTTTCTTACACAGCACAACATATGGGCAGATGGGCAAAGTCAGACTGTTACTGCTCACAACTGCAATGTACTTAAACTGCACACTTAAATGACCTCACTTGGTGTGATGCAACAATAGGTCATCCATTACTGCGGATACCTAGCTATCAGTATCAGCAACCAGGAAAAAAACTAGAAATAGCCACTACAAACCACAGATAAACTATGCCATACCCATTTCACATTAAAAATTGAAAGCTGTTGCTTTAGCCCTTATTTTTTTAGGCTGCTTTATGGGTCTTTTACTTTCCTCTGAACCTTTCACACCCATCACTGAAAAGCAGGAATTTTTCTGTCCTGGGATGCCAAACTTTTAGTACTAAAATCAGGACAGTCTCAAGCAAACTATGATGGATGCTCACCCCAAATCAATACTGCCTTTTTTCCACCCTTCTCCAAATTTCTCAACAGAACTTATCCTCCTTTGATTTTTCTAAGTCAACATTGTCCTCTAGACCCCAGTCTCAACCCCTCCTGACTCAGCAATCTACCCTTCTTGAGCCCCCACTTAACCTCAACCTCTCAATCCTTGCAGCTGCTGTCAATCTCAACCAATCCTATCCTCTCAGTCGTTAAGGACAAAACTCACCCTCTCAACTCTACTCAGCCTTAGCCTACCTCATCCTCTCTACCTTGTTTGAACTCAACCTTGCCCAAACACTGACTTTGGACTTCACCTGGGTTTGACCTCTGAAAGTGAACCAACCTCAATCTCTGACTCTTAGTAGGCCTTGTCTTCTGATTCTTCTCACCTCAACCTTGTTCTTTCATCCTCCTCCTCTAGACCTTGACCAATCTCATTCTTTTAACCTTATTCTCTTGACTTTTACTTACCTTGTCCTCTCAACTTCAATCAGCTTCATTCTCTTGACCTTACCTAACCTTGTTCTCTTTACTTTCTCTCCGTCTTCTAGACCTCGCCTGTTATCTCAACCTCCCTCATTCTCGTTAAGTGGGTGATTAGCACCACCAGTTATCCAGTCCTCAAAACTAAAACTTTGAGTCATCCTAGATTTATTCATATTTTTATATTACATACATCAATCATGAAATACTATCAATTTGCTGCAAAAACAATTTTCCTGGAACCCATTTATTTCTCTTTATCACCATTGCAAATGTTTTATTTCAGGTTCCATTATTGTTCTTCTGTGCTACTGTCCCAGAATCCTAACAGGTCTCTTTATTTCCAATCCAAACAATCTCTCCCTTTCTATATTGCTCCCCCAATTCCCATCCATTCTGTACTCCACTGCCGGAGAGAGTTCTAAAATAAAACTCTGACCATAGACCCAATACTCCTTCTACCTTGTAGAATATAAATCATTTCTACTATTTAGCTAATTCCTACTTATTCTTAAAGACCCATTTAAGGGTTGATACCTTTAGCAAACCTTCTCTGATTCCCCTTTCCCAAGTCTAATCTCTATGCCTCTCCTTAAAGTTCTAGTAATGGCATTTTACTGGATATTGCTATATTATATGTTTGGGTACTATTTTTTTTTTTAGATGTCTTCCAGCCTTGATTATTTTATAAGCTTTAAGAACCAGTTTCTTGACACTTTATCTGAAGGTTCTAACAAATGATTAACATGTGATAAATATTCAATTATTTTTCAAATACATGTGTTCTCCCACTTCTAAATGTCAGATTACCATAACTGTTATGTTAAAGGGAAAGAAAAAAAATTCCTTCATAAAGTAATTGGGATGCTAACTGAAACCTTTTAACATAGTTAAACTGAAAATTATTAACTGAAATTGTTTAGTTAACTAAAAATTGTTCTATTCCCTCATGGCAACTATTTGTTGTTTTAAAATTTAATATTTATTCTAATATCTACTATCTTTAAGATTAGCTAGAGCTGGTTTCACTAAAACCATAAAATTAACTGAGAAAATTGAATAGGTTTTTATACTCCTTACTTTCCCACCAATATTACTGAGGTCTGTTAATGAAATATATATATTACTTGGAAAAAAACCCTACAAATATCAGATATGTGCCACAAACAAAAACTACATATTTCTGAATAAATGCACCAGAATTTTTATGTAATACCTGGCCTGAATTTCTCAGTAATTGTGTAATCATAGAGGGTAAGAATCTTAGCTCTACCCCTAAATAGCCACGTGACCTTAGGCAAGCTAGTTAAGCTTTCCGAGTCTCAGTTTCCTCACCTGTAATATAATGACAGTAATATACAGATGGTCCTCAACTTGCAGTGGTTTGACTTACAATTTTTCAACTTTACAATCAGTTTATCAGGGTATTAAATGCATTTTTGACTTGCAATGAGTTTATTGGTTATTAATGTAACCCCACTGTAAGTCAAGGAGCATCTGAGCATGTGTGTACATATACATATACTTAGATACATATATATAAGTATATATATATATATATATATATGAATGAGTATAGTCCTACCACAAAGTAGACACTATAAAAAGATAGGTATCTTTATTTATAATGAAAAATCACATTCCTTTCTTTTAGTAACAGTTATTGAAGATACATATCAATATACTTTATAAAATTACTGATATTAATATGAAACAGCTAATTGATATTAATAATTGGAGAGATAAAATGAAGTGAAATTGTTGACCCATGTTCTTTAGTCCCTTCTAAATCCTAAAAACAGCTAGACCAGATCATATTTTGTGGGAGAAAGCTAACAATATTATAAATTTTCCAATAAATAAGAAGAAAGATTACTAAATTCTTTACATTTTATGATTCACTTTCATAGGATCATTAATGTTATTTTAAAGATTAAGAAAGAGCACAAAGGCTAGGCATGGTGGCTCATGTCTGTAATCCCAGCACTTTGGGAGGCGGAGGTGGGTGGATTGCCTTAGATCCAGAGTTCAAGACCAGCCTGAGCAACAGCGACACTGTGTCTCTATTAAAAATAAAAAAATTAGCCAGGCATCACGGTGCCCACATATAGGACCAGCTACTCAGAAGGCTGAGGCAGGAGGATTGCTTGAGCCAAGGAGTTTGAGCTTGCAGTGAGCTATGATCACGCCACTGCACTCTAGCTGGGGTGAAGGAGCAAGATTCTGTCTCAAAAAAAAAACCAAAAAAAAAAGAGAAAGGAAAGAGCACAAAGATCATATATTAACTCTGAAAAGCAAGAGAAACTCAGAATGCTTAGTATACTGAGTATACAATTCTCCTAAACCAGAACATACACACACACAGACCCATGTTGACTCCAATTATAGTTCTTACCTTAATCTTCACAGCATCATATCGGATTTGTGAAAACTCACGAAGACCAAAAGAACCTCCAACAACCAGTAACTGAAACAAAGAAAGGAAACAATTAAACACCATAGAAGGGTAGAATTCAACCTATCCACGGATTACTTATCTGAATATTAATAACAACAGAGACATTATAAAAATCCTATACATTATTTTTCCTGGTTAATCCTACAGATTATTTTTCCACTCATCTTTTCAGAGTAGATGCAGTATATACTGTTTAGGAAACATTATAGTACATCATTACCAAATACCACAATCGGCACCTCATATGTGAACTTGACCTTATAGTTTAAATAACATCATGAGAAGCATTATATTATTTGACCTTACAACAAACCTATCAGCTAAGGAAACAAAACAAAACAAAATATAACAAAACATTTGACAGATTAGAAAATAAAAGCACCGCCAACTAACTTGCCCATTATTAAATTAAATTTGGCCTCAGGCTGTCTATACTCTGAATTCCTACGCAACCTTAGTAGATAAAGAAAGCAAAACTTGATCAGTTAACTGATCAGACCAGGTCAAAAGAAGGCAGATGCCCAGCTATAACCAATCAAGCTATTTCTGTACTTCC
>NW_012150840.1:10693950-10715107 GCF_000956105.1 Propithecus coquereli
TAATACCTGCGATGTCAATACATAAGAATTCTTTGTATAAGTAAAATAACTTGCCTCTTAGTTTCAATGAAAAGACACACTCCTAGTTTTCCCACCTCCTCTCAGTTTCCTTTTATTCATTCATTCATTCTTCCTTATCTTCTCATCTTGAAAATATTGGAGGTACCATGAATGACTCAGCCTTTATACCTCTTCTACCCATTCTCAACCACCAACACTGAGTCCCTAGGTGATGCCATCCAGTTCCATGGATTTAAACACCCCCCATAACTTAATAACCTCCAAATGTGTATTCAATAGGAAATATTACCCTGAACTGAAGGCCCGCCTTCTTATTTGACATCTCCACTTGAAAGTCCAACACGTATATACACAAATTAACATAAAAGAATAACTCTTGATCCTTACTCCACCACTCTTCCTGCCCCAACGTGCTCTAACCAGTCTTTGCATCCCAGTAAATGTCAATTACTTCCATCTGATTCTTGAAGTCAACTTCTTTGGAGTCATCTTAAGCTCCTCATTCCTACCCCATATATCTAATACAATCCTCAGTTTTGTCATCTTTGTTTTCAAAATATTTCTTGAATCTGACAACTTTTGACAATATCTTCTTCTAATACCCTAGTTCAGGCCACCATTATCTCTTTCTTGGACTACTGCAATCACAGTACCCACATATTGCATAATAAAGAATTTTCCTAGTCTTTGTCCTGGGTTCCTGGGAAGGAGCTTCTCACTTGGAATTTCCTGAATGTTAAGTGTCTTTGCTATTCATGGTGGGCTCCTGGGATAACACCTGAGTTTATGCTAAAGAGGTGATATAGTCTAGATTATCTGTCCCCTCCAAATATGATGTTGGAATTTGATCACCAATGTTGGAGGTGGGACCTAGTGAGAGGTGTTTGGGTCATGGGGATGGATCCCTCATGAATGGCTTGGTGCTATCCTCATGGAAATGAGTTCTTACTCTATCAGTTTTTGTGAGAACTCATTGTTTAAAAACAGCCTGGCACCTCTTTCCCCTCTCTCTCCCGCATCCTTCCTCTAGCCATGTGATGCCGGCTCCCCCATGTCCTGTCATAAATGGAAGCACCCTGAAGCCCTCACCAGAAGCAGATGCTGGTGCCATGCTTCTTGCACAGCCTACAGAACTGTGAGCCAATTAAGCCTCTTTTCTCTATAAATTACCCAGCCTTAGGTATTACTTTATAGCTATGCAAATGGATTGAGACTGGAGGTGACTCATGGTGGGCCCCTAGATAGTTTCAGGATAGAGCCTGGCCATGCTGGAAAGGCCAAACATATGACTTAAGGGCTAGGTCTTTGAGCTATGGGATACCAACTCAACCTCTAAACCTCAAGGGAGAAGAGGAGGCCTGGAGACTGAGTTTAATCATGTGCCCAGTGGTTCAATCACCCATGCCTATATTAATATAATGAAACTCCAATAAAAATTCTGGACTGAAGCTTGATTGAACTTCCTGGCTAAGGAACACATCAATGTGCTGGGAAGGTGACATGCTCTGATTCCATGGAGAAAGGACACAGAAGCTCCACATAAAGTACCCTCCTAGACCTCACCCTATGAGTCTCTTCATTCGGTTGTTTCTAACTTGTATTCTTTACAAATATAGTAAACATAGTACAGTAAAGGTGTAATCACAAGTATAGTGTTTGCCTGAATTCTATGAGTCATTTTCGTGAATTACTCAACCTGAAAGGGTAGTTTAACACCTGAATTTGTAACCAGTTGGTTAGAAAGATGGGTGGCCTGAGAAACCCATAGCTTGCACCTGGTATCTGAAGTAAGGGGAGTTTTGTGGAGGACTGTGTATAGATAGTGTGTGGTGGTGGGGCCGGAAGGGCAGGTAGTGTTAGAACTGCACTGCACCACCTACCGCTTGCCACAGAATCCACACTTCTAACTAAATATCTTCATTTGTGCACTAGATCCCATCTTCTTTTATCTACTGAAGGACACTGATTCATCAATTCTCTCCTTTCCTGTACATTTGAAATCTTACCACTGAACAATTCATCATAAATAATGCTATTATTTGTTCTATCTTATTAACAAACTTTCCTAGACATCACTTCCCCACCAGTTACTAACTTATTTCTTTGTTGCAGTGTATAGCAAAATTTCTAAAATGAGTTGTCTATACTTGCTGCTCCTCCTACACTATCTTAGATAAATTCCAACCATCAATGACATACACATTACTAAATCTAATGGTTAACTCTGTTCTTATTTCATGAACAAAATTTGATACAGTTGGTCAGACTCTCCTCCTCTTCCCTTACATCTGGTTTTTCTTTTACTTCAGAGTCATTCCCTCTTTGTCTCCTTTACTGTTTCCTCCTGTATACCCCAAACCTAGGGCATGATGCTTGGTATTCTTCTCTATTCACTTCCTTTATAATCTCAATCAATCCTATAGCTTAAAAAATATGTGTATGTTGATTACAACATTCCACACAGACATGATCAAGCAGGAATCCCAGTAGCATCATGTGAACAAAGCAGACCACATTAGCATTACAAAGACTCTGGAACCTAAATTATCAGGAGAGAGAGAGCCCGAAATAGTAGGCTACTACCTACATGCTAAACTTAAACATGGTGACCTCCTGCTAAAGTAGAAGACTTAAATTAGGACATAGTTTCCTATAGTTATATAACAGTTTCTAATACTCAAACTCCCCCAAAACCAGGAAAATAACAACTTTCCTATAGTTTGGATATTTGACCCTCCAAATTTCATGTTGAAATTTGATCTCCAATGTTGGAGGTGGCACTAGTGGAAGGTGTTTGGGTCATGGGGGCAGATCCCTCATGAACGGCTTGGTGCCATCCTCATGGTAATGAGTGAGTTCTCACTCTATTACTTCCCTCTAGAGCTGGTTGTTTAAAAAAAAGATTCTAGCAACGTTTCCCCTGCCCTCTTTTGCCTCCTCTCTCACCATAGGACCTCTGCACGTGCAGGCTTCCTTCCTACCATCTGTCATGAGTGGAAGCAGCTTGAGGCCCTCACCAGAAGCAGATGTTGACACCATGCTTCTTGTACAGCGTGCAGAACTGTGAGCCAAATAAACTTCTTTTCTCTATAAATTACCCAGCCCCAGGTATTCCTTTATAGCAGCACAAACAGACTAAGACAAACTTGACTTTAAAAAGACTAACAAGAGATGGTAACACGGAGATAAATCAGAGGTTGGAATTATCTGACAAAGATTTTGAAGGAATCATCACAAAAATGCTTCAAACAGCAACTACAGATTTTCTTGAATCAAATGGAAAACTTAAAAATCTCACCAAGATAGAATATATAAAAAAGAACCAATGGGTGACCTCAATGAAATGGTGAAATAAGGATCCTCAAAAATCTTCTCTTCCATAAAAGCAATGAAAAATTGTCACCTTAACTTTTTAAGAACTCTGAAATTACACAAAGTCCTGCAGTAACATGGGGAGCATTTACTTAAGAAAAACGACTGACTCTCAGGAAGAACAGTGAGCTTGGTGGCGTTTTTCACTGGCACTATTCTCTCCTCTCCACCCCAGCTCCATGATAACTGTGAAAACCTACAGCCTGCAAGTCTGATGTAAAGCTTAGCACCCACTGGAGAGGATAGAGGGGTTGGAGCTCCTTAAAATCCCACTCCCGAGAATTGTCATTATTTGACTGATCTGGTGGTTCGGGTTTCCAGAATTCACAAGACTGTCTTTAGTTTACCTGTTTTGGAATTCAAGTAGTACAAACAGACTTCTCTCAGAAGGTATTTGTCGAAAAAAATCAGAGGCAATTGTTTAACATTACAACTGCCTGAGTTATGGCTAACAATAGGCTAACCTAAAAGCTTAAAAAGAAAATGTGAGGAATCAGGTGTCCATAGAGGACTTTAAAAAGCTCAAACACTCACCTGAGAATTTAGAAAGTCATGCACATGAACAGAACTGTGTGTATGCCCAGAGCAATGTATATGCTCAAGAAAGACCTGAAAAGGCCCTAAACTCTCACCTATAGCTAATCTTAAAGCTCTCAGCAAGCAAAAAGTGAAGGCTTAAGGTGGATGTAAATTGCACAGCTGAATGTTGAAGGCATGCACAAAAAAAGCATGCAGAGCCCCTTGACAAAGATTAGGACACTTGCTCGCTCCAGGTGTTAAAGGAAATTTCTGTTCATTATAAGGAAAAATCGTCCAATTAAACAATTGGCAAAGGATTTGAACAGACATTTCTCCAAAAAAGATATACAAATGACCAACAAATATTTGAAAGATGCTCACCATCATTAGTCACTAGGCAAATACAAATCAAAACCACAATGAGATAGATACCACTTTACAACTATTAGAAAGGGTAATAACAAAAAAGATGGACAATAATAAGTGTTGACAAGGACATGGAGAAACTGAAAACTTTATACATTGCTGGTGGGAATCTAAAATAATACAGGCACTTTGGAAAACATCTAATACTTGCTCAAAAAGTTAAACTGAGTTACCATAGGACCCAACAATTCCACTTCTAGGTATATACCTTACCCAAGAGAGGTGAAAACGTATCTCCACACAAAACTTGTACACAAATGTTCATAGCAGTATTATTCATAATAGCCAAAAAATGGAAACAACCCAAATGTTCATAAATTGATAAGTGGATAAACAAAATGTTATATATGCAAATAATAGAATATTATATAGCCATAAAAGGGAATGAAGTATTGATACAGGTTACAACGTGAATGAACCTTGAAAACACTCTAAGTGGAAGCAGCCAGTCACAAAACACCACATATTGTATTAGTCTATTAATATGAAAAGTCCAGGACAAGCAAATCTATAGACAGAAATAGATTAGTGGTTGCCTAGGGTGGGGTAAGGGGTGGCAGAGAATGGGAAGTGACTGCTAATGGTTTTATGATGTTTCTTTTTGAGGTGATGAAAATGTTCTAAATTTAGATTGTGATGATAGTTGCGTAACTGAGGATACATTAAAAACAATGGAATTGAACTCTCTGAATGGGTGAATTTTTTAGTGTGTAGAAACCAGTAGGTCACTGGTCAGATTACAAAAGTAAATTCTGGAACTAAATGGACAGTACGGAAGTTGAAAACAACAAATATATTCTCTTTTTCAAGTGGTCTAGAAGAGAAGGAATATTATTAGCATATTAGCATATACCTGGTAATTGAAGTCCTCTTCTGTGTATTGTTGAATAAAGATTCCTATGACTTAATAATGTTTATCCAAGAGAGGAAATAATATCAACTTGAAAATAAACGTAATATAGTAATTACAGCACATTTGACTGATACATGATGAACAGAATGTATCGTCTGAGTTCTTTCTAGTAATGATGGGCTTTAGGGTATTGAATACAATATTTTCCTCTACAAAATTATAGTTGACCCTTGAACAATGCTGGGGTTGGGGTACCAATCCCCTGCACAGTCAAAAATCCATGTATATAGCTTTTGACTCCCCCAAAACTTAACTACTGATAGTTGACCAGAAAGCCTTTCTGATTACACAATTAACACATATTTTATATATTCTATGTATTATATATTATATTCTTACAATAAAATAAGTTAGAGAAAAGAAAATGTTATTGAGGAAATCATAAGGAAAATATATTTACTATTCATTAAGCAGAAGTGGCTCATCACAAAGGTCTTCATCCTTGTCATTGTCTTCATGTTGAGCAGATTGAGGAGGAAGAGGAGAGAATGGTCTTCCTGTCTCAGGGGTGGCAGAGGTGACAGAAAATTTGCATATAAGTGGATGACGCAGCTCAAACCCATGTTGTTCAAGGACCAACTATATTTACATGTTTAGGGTTCATGTTCAGAAACGTGATCTTCTAGGTCCAATACAGGCATAGAGAACAGCCTAGAGTAATATATTTAATACTTGGGAAGAAGCCTATTGTGGTATTTTCCAATCCACGAACTGAAACAAAGAAGGTACTTCAATGCATAGTGGTTTTAAGACTTTCGCTTTGATGATTTTGAATGGTAAGAAACAAAAATCAAACTGGCTTCTACTGGGACATGCTGGTGACTTGAAGTCAGTGATCACAATCACAATGCTTCTGAATGGCTCTCCATTCTGGGGCAGAGGATAGTTTTTATACATGCCTTTTGTCATATACACAAATAAATTACTACATTATCTTATAAAGACAGTTATCTTTAAACTCTTTTAAATATACGTAATAAGGAGTTTCCTAAAATTCAGATTCATCAAAGATGAGTAAAAAACTCATTACCTTTCTAAAGTCACTTCTTTCCTTTAGTCTGCTTAAATGCAAAAGCTGGTAACTACACCTGCACAAACATCTATACCAAAGCAATAAACTATTCTGTATTTAAAAGAAAGCAGCTCTTGTTCATATGCTTTACTTAAATTATTTCATTTACTATGACCTCAAAGCTTGAAGCAAAAAAAACTTGCTCATGATCAAAGAGCAAACAGAGTCGTCTGCATTTCAACACTGGCTGGTTTTATGTCAGCCTCAACCTGCATCCTCTTGACATCTTTAGGAACTCTGCAGAATTGGATGCAAACATAAAAACACCAAAGCTGCTTTCACAGTGCTTTAGAAATACAAATTGTGACATGGTGACCATTTGAGGGCTGCTACAATGTGGCAGGCACTGTGCTAAACACTTTATTCGCAGGTCTTATTTAGTTCATCACAATAACCCTGGAAGAATTAAGCCAAATCATAAACTAGGAAGCTGAGACAGAGAAATACCAGAAATTGTACATTTACATTGAATACATCTAGTCCCACCGATCCAAAATATAGCGGGAGTTGGGGGTGGGGTAGGCAAGCTTAATCATCCAGACTTCGGTTAAACTCTGGTTGTGATATCGTTCTCTGAGCTTCAGTTTACTCAACTGTGAATCAAGAACAGTAACAACGACCACGTTCTAGACAATGGAAAAGATGCCACGCTCACAAGTTGGCAGATTCCGGTAACTACTGGGCGAAGGAGGGGGACCCCGAGATCCCACTACGAGCGAGGGAAGAAG
This sequence comes from Propithecus coquereli, assembly GCF_000956105.1. Classification (NCBI taxonomy): domain Eukaryota; kingdom Metazoa; phylum Chordata; class Mammalia; order Primates; family Indriidae; genus Propithecus; species Propithecus coquereli. The sequence goes on from NW_012150840.1 coordinate 10,701,002, forward strand.
ACTAGAAAAAAGACTGAAAAAGACTGCCTAAAAACTCTACACCTGGCCGGGCGCGGTGGCTCACGCCTGTAATCCTAGCACTCTGGGAGGCCGGGGAGGGTGGATCGCTCAAGGTCAGGAGTTCGAGACCAGCCTGAGCAAGAGCGAGACCCTGTCCTACTAAAAAAACAGAAAGAAATGATCTGGACAACTAAAAATATATAGAGAAAAATTAGCCGGGCATGGTGGCGCATGCCTGTAGTCCCAGCTACTCGGGAGGCTGAGGCAGGAGGATCGCTTGACCCCAGGAGTCTGAGGTTGCTGTGAGCTAGGCTGACGCCACGGCACTCACTCTAGCCCAAAGCGAGACTCTGTCTCAAAAAAAAAAAAAAAAAACTCTACACCTATCGCCAGCTCCTTCCAAGCCCGGGCGCAAGTCCTTGGCCTCACACATCACACGTACCCCGCAGTCTTGAGCCCGCCTGAGAAGAGGTTCCACCCCTTCCGGAACTCCAGCACCACACTTTCTCTTCATCCCACTCACCAACATGGGGACTCCGTAGCGAAGGGTCTTGTTCTTGCGCAAGGCACGCATCACCTCGGGTGCAAACATGACGAAATCCTTCGACCCACTTAGATCTCCAATCAGGCCCGGCGCTGACTCCCAAATCTCAGCGGCCCAAACTCTAGCCAAAACGAATACGTCCTTCACTCATCTCCTCGCCGTGGCTCTTCCGGAAGTGGTCCTTTAGTAATAGGCCTCCGCCAGGCAAAAGCAATCGATCCACCGTAACATACTCACGCATCCGCCCAGAAATCGGGGCCTCAGCGATTTTGACTCTGAAACCCGGGCGTGCAATTGGGATTTAGGGACTTGGATGCGGTTTGCGGTCACCATTTAATTGATATGGAAAGTGGTCTTTCCCATCTTCTGTTTTTGTTTGATTTGGATTTTTTTGTTTTGTTTTTTGAGAGAGACTCTCGCTCCGTCGCCCGGGGTACAGTGCAGTGGCGTCATCATAGCTTATTGCAAGCTCAAACTCCTGGGCTCAAGCGATCCTCCTGCCTTAGCCTACCGAATAGTGGGGACTACAGGCATAGGGCCACCACGCCAGGCTAACTTTTTCTATTTTTAGTAGGGCTGGGACCTCGCTCTTTCTTTGTCAGGCTGGTCTGGAACCCCTGACTTCAAGCGATCCTCCCACCTCGGCCTCCCAGAGTAGTAGCATTACAGGTATGAACCATCACGCCGGACCATCATCTGAGTCTAGATTAACGTCTTCTTAGAACACTCCCTGGCACATAGGAAAAAAAAAACAAAAAAGGTATTTTGAAGCTATTACTCAAGCAGCTATGGCTATGTGTGGGATGGGGAATTTACCATCTTATAAGGGTTTTAAAAGAAATCGCTAGAAAGGTTAGGCTGAATGTAATCAGTGTAGTGTCTTATTAGTTATCAGTGAACCTTTAATGCTAATGCTTTTACTGTGAGATAGCCCATATGAATACCTATTTTCCACTGATTCAACAACCATATAGACCATCTTTTTGCGTGTCATTGGACTGTTCTAGGAACAGAGAGATAAAAAGATATGATCCCCACCTTAAAGAAACTGGTGAGCTTTTGGGCATACAAACAAACATGTGCCTAAAATACATTCCACACATTTGCCAGAGTGAATCAAAGAAAGCCTCACCCAGAGGTGAAGTTGTAACATTTCCCATGCTGTCCCTGAAATCTTTCTATCTGTTCTTGCCTCTCCATTGCTACTGAGATATTCCTGGTTTAATCTCTTATCATCTTTCCACCTATTAAAGTACCCCCGTAAGTGGTCCCCAGTGGAGAAACTCCAGATCTACATTTAGGCTACTTCAATGACACTCAGGTCTATAGTACTATAGTGTCAAATACCAAAACAAACAAACAAAAACCATAGTGATTCCCAAGTCTATCTTCCACACCGCTGAAAGTTATCCAAGCAACATAAACAATGATGAGATTCTCCAGAACATACATGTTCACTCTAATTTTCTTAGCAAGGAATTTAAGGCCCTTTGCAATATGACTTTGTTCTGCCTTTTCTGCCACTGTTCACTCCATACTCTATCCTGGAGGAAGACTATTCCTTGAGTACTGTATTCCGTGAACTTCCACATCTTCAAAATGCAGCTCCAGGGATACCAGTTCTTGAATTCACCCTTACTCCACAGGCAATGTATGTTATTCCCTCCTCAGAGCTCCAGTAGCCTTTGACTAATATATATCACAGAGCACTGTCCTGCTGTCTTATCATTTGTAGTGTATAAAGTCATTATTGCTCTGAATAGCATATAAGCAAGCTGAAAACAGAATGGGAAGAACACTTCAAAATTTGAATTTGAACTCTTCACTGCATAGAACATCAGCCTACTGGATCCCAATCCATCAAAGCCCTGTACCTAGCAAGTTAATAATGGGTTAAATCATATACATATATTCTAAATAATGCTCTAGCCAATAATTTGTTATCCTTTTCAAATAAGGGATATATTCAATTTAAGTGACTATAGGTCTTCAGTCTCTCATTTGTTTGATCATTCAAATAAGCATTTATTGTGAACCTTGAGATAGCCCTAAAGGAGTAACTGTAAAGAGTAGGAATTACAAGTATGCGGAAAGATTGTAAGGGGACAAAATTTGGGGCAGTGAGGAATTTAAGCACCTATCAAATCATACTATATAGGTGGTAAACTCCATTGTCTATGCATAATGCTCACCTTAAGTATCACCACTATATACCTCAGTTTCTCCATATGTTAAACCAAATAAGTGAAATTCGTTATGATTTTACAATTCTCAAAAAAAATAAATACAAAATTTATCAGTATACAATCCGTTGCCTTACCAGAAATTGACTCAAATTCCAACTGTTATGTGTTTCTGGTATTAATAAACAGTAAAAATGTCGACTCAGCCATCTTAACTGTCCAAGTGGGAGGATACAAAAATTTATATCCAGGAAACAAGGCATCTCCACCACTATGCCAGTTCCTGAGGACTTGTATGTATTTGATATCTAGGCAAGTTATATTATCCTCCACTATCTGTTCTACCAACATTTAACTCATGCAAGTACATAGAAGCATTGCTATAAAATAAAAAAAACACAAGTCTTCTTGAAAGCTTTAGCACTGGGGTTAGGTTTTAGAATTCAGATTTTCATGTCACCCCATGAGAGGTGACAGATTACTCAGCCTTATGCCTCCCAGTTAATTCCAAGAGGGACTGAATGTTGGCAGCTATGTTAAGAAGATATGGTCAGTGCCTGTGAAGTCAAAACTAGTCATGATGCTAAGCTTGCCTAGCTTTTTTCCCCACTCACAAGTACACGTGATTTTGCAAGTAATTAAATGACAAAGTATAATGTGCAGAAACATAAGCTCTTATAGATGTCATTAAAGAGGGATGTGTTGGTTTTGATTTTTGTTTAATGTAATTATCTGTAATTTGCCTAACAACCTGTCTAAAGCGTATTAAGCTAACATTGATATGAATTTTAAAAAGTTTGAAATGCAGTTCCACTGTGGTTGAAGATAGATGAAAGTTGTGATATGCAAGAATCACTCCGCATTAATTGTTTGGGGTCCTGGCAGGTACCATTGCCAGACTCCAGCATGCAGTGCTAGGAAATTAGCTAACCAAGCTTCTTAGAAAGGTATATAAAATAAAATTAAGAACTTTTGGTGCATGGATTTGCTAACACCTATTTTGGTTGCTTGGGTTTTTAAATTTTTGTTGTTTTGCTTCCTTCCTTATTTTTGGATATTTTCTCAGTCATTTGGGAGTAAAGGCAGAAATTAGAGGGACATAGAATCCACTACAGTAGTAGTGGCAGTGTATTAGTCATGTCTTTTATTTTTTGTATTCTGATGCATTGACATCTGGGGCCTTGCTGACCTTGGAGGGACTGTTTCTCCCAGGGTTAGCCAATTCTTGGAGTGCACTTTTCAAATACAAACCAACCAATTCAAAGCCCACACCCCAACCCACCTCCTTTTTCAAGCTTTCATACTCCAGGCCATTATCTGCTCACCCTGATCACCCCAGGGCCAGGTACCAGAGAACTAGGGACAGCCCCTATGCCACAGAGACCAATGAATGTATTCGAACTAGCCAATTCTAAACTTGCTTACCCTGCCTCACTTGTTCCTTCCAATGAAAACCACAATAAAGGCTCTTGCCCTCAATTCCTCCTCCTGCCTCTGCCTCCTGATCTACCCCATGTTTCCCTGTAGGGCTCACTGTGGTGTGGCATGCTCCCTGTTCTTGGGAACTGTGATTAACAAATTATCTTTTCAATGGCAATCATCTCCCTTCACCTTACTATACCTCAAATTTTCTGTTACTACACATTATTTTACACCGGGTAAGAGAAAACTACCAATACTTATTCATTCACTATCTTCTATCTGTACCTGGATACCTTTTTATAACTATTACCAAATAATTTCCTTGTGAATAAGTTATTCTTCTACATTATTTTCCTCTTAAATTAAATCCAAAAGGCAAAGGTAATGTGTTGGTATAGAAGGAGCACAGAAAAAGTTCTGGTTAAAATCTTGACTCTTAAAAACCTAGTATTAGCTGGAACAGTAACTTCACATCTCTAATGTTCTATTTTTCCATGTTTAAAATGGGGGAAATAACTTTGATCTATTAGGCTTATTCTAAGCATGAAACAAAATAACTTCTATAAAGTGAGTACTCAATATAGCTAGTATTTTTATGTGAATCCTCGAAACATGGATAGAGTCCTGGCCATGATAGGTGCTCAATCAGGTCTGATAAGGTGCTCAATCAGGTCTGATAATGCTCAAGTCACTGTTCAACTCATTTCCAAAATTACACCAGGAGAAACTTTTGTTGGACTTTCTCTGGATTCTCTTTCTTGGAGAACAGATTTTTTAAAAAGAGCCATTCCTAGGAAATATGTCAATGCTTATCAATTTGGGACTCAAAGGGGTCAACATTTGGGAGCTTTCTCCTCTCATTTTTACTCCTAAATGTCCATCTCAACATACAATAGTCTTTAACAGTGATGCTCAAACTATAAGTCTGGCAGGGCCTCCTGTTTTTGTAAATAAAGTTTTATTGGAATACAGTTACACTCTTTTGCTTATACATTGTCTATGGTTGCTTTCATACTACAGACCTAAGACCTGCAAGCCTAAAATATTTACTATCTGGCCCTTTAAGAGAAACTTTGCTAACCATTGGTCTTTGCTGTTTTAAGTCTGGTTTCTTTCTATGGACATTAAAAAATGTCCACAAAGTCTTTGCATTACTCCCATCAAGGGGTGGAGTTGAAGTTCCCTTCAATAATGACTCTGGGCTTGGCCATGACCAGCACTGGCCAATAAGACATTAGCAAACGTGACAAATGAAAAGCCTTGGTAAGTGTATTCACACTGGGACTTGCCTTTTTGGAATACTTCAGTAAGACCCCCAGTGCTGTGATGAAGCCCAATCTAGTATACTGGAAGCTGAGAGGCCACAGGGAGAACCAAGGTACCCTAGCAATAGCCAACACTAACTGCCAGACATGTGAGAGAAACCATCTTGGACTACCTAAGCCTGTTTAGCCATCCGATGACTGCAGCTGCATGAGTGATCCCAGGTGATAACAGCAGAAAAAGCCCTTAGTCATCCAGGAGAATCTTTAAAGAAAATTGTTAATATATTTGTTTTAAGCCACTTAGTTTTGCAGTGGATAATTGACTATGTAATTGATAACTGACACAACTTTGCCCATCAAGGAAGAAAAAGGCCATTCTATACACACTATAGTCATTGACTAGCAACTTGACTTCAGGTCTGAACTTTGCATTAAGCTGTGTAACAGAGCAACAATGACCAGTACAAACTGCCTTTTCTCTTCATATCGAAGTCAGCTATATGCAAACTAACTTAGGCTAAAGGTCAATATTGAGTTCTGACAAGTCCTTATTTATCCTGTGGCACAAAGCCATTTCTGCCTTCTATATATAAGGCTTTGGGGGATGGAAGGGATACAAGTAAGATAATAAATGTTGGCAATTGCTTTCAGACATTATATAAGTACAGAATGGTACCGCTACTGCTATTGTTATAGAACATTTAACCTAGTGCAATTTCCTATTATTCATAATGGAAAGTTGTGACAGTATAGTCGAATCAAATTGAATATAATAAACTTTAATTTCTAGAATGGTGGAAGAGCAGCGGACTCCTCATTGGCTTGAAGTAAATTCCCAGGTCTGGCACTGACTAGCTAAGTATCTTGAGCAAGTTACAAACTTCTTTAAGCATTGAGTTACCTCATGTATAAAAATGGGAATACTGATACTGTTTTACATAGCTGTGAGCATTTGATATTAAGTATGCAAAAGGATGGCCCAATGCAGTGCCTGATGCCATGGAAAGCAGAAGACAGTATAGTGTTGTTATGGTTATTTATGGAGGTTCTGAAGCTGGACTGCTTGGGTTTAAATCCTAGTTCTACTACTTAATAGCTATACAACCTGGGCAATTTACTTAACCTCTCGATGCCCTGCTTATCTCATCTGTAAAATGGGAATAGCAACAGCAGTTATTTTACAGTTGTTTTGAGCCTTAAATGAATACTTGCAAAGGGCTTAGAACAACAGCTGGAATATTGATAAGAATTCAATAATTGTTAGCCCATTATCATTTGCAATATCCAGTTCCTTATCTCCTATGTCAAAGCCAAGCCTCAAATTGATCATTTAGATTTCTTTCCTCTTTTCTTTGTTCTGTCAGAGATGTTGCTCTAAGAAGGCAGCAGAAAAATAGATATTTAGCCAACAGTTTCCAAAATAGGATGAAAAAAAGATTGTGAAGATTCAATGACAAATTCAACAAGCTTTTATTGAATGCCAATACTGGCTAGGCACAGTTAGGTACACTATTATTTCATTTGCTGTTATCTGGTATCAAATAGCAAAGCTTAAAAGAGATCATCATAAATTTCAATGGCTCGTGTACATATTTAATCTATAGTGATATGCCCTAGTGTTTTATGTCCACATGTTTTCCAAGTTGCTCTACGTAGGGCTCTATTAGATCTGAGAAACTGACTGCTGTTTACATCCACGGATGTAATGTGACATTGGAATCAAAGTAGAAAGGCAGCAAAACAAGTAAGTTTCATAAGGAAAATAATTTTAGAAGAACATAACCTAGAGGTAAAAGGCACATGTATCCAGTGGAAATTTCATATTCAATCAGCAATGCAGATACAAGATTAAAATGGGATTCAATTCTGTGTCTCCACTTGAAAATCTATACACTAGGAAGAAGGATCATCCCATTTTCCTGTGATTCGTCAATAAATTTAATGATTACAGCAAATACAAAGTTGTTTTGTAAATGACTGTTGGTTGATAATTGACTTGCATTTAGAAAACATACTTCAGCCCTCTACCCTTCCCTTTTCCCCCTGCAAAAAGAAAAAGAACATGAACATTGTGGAAAACTTTTAGAAACAAGACCTAGTGTTTGCTATAACTTGATTCCTTAGAAGCAGCAATGCTTTCTTATAGGTTTTTATACAGTATCATTAAGTGCTACAGGTAAGCAGATCAAGTGCTTTGTTATACATAAATATCAACATCACATGAGAGTCATGGCAGTTAAGAATCTGGTTCTGATCAGAGCAGAATTCCTTAAAATACTGTCTTCCTTTTGATCACAATTGCCCTTTCGGATGTAAAGATTTATAGTTAAAATAGAAACAGCAAAAAGGGCTTAACCCAGGATAGCAACCAACCTAAACCTATTATAGGTAAGAGGTAGAGAGCTTCATAACTCAATCTTCTAGGTAATGTTAGAAAAATACTTTTAACATCAAGAGCACCCACAAATATCCCCCCACTCTAATATGCTGAGCTATTTCAGTTTAGAGTGACTATATCTTATTTACCTTTGTATCTTCAGCACCTAGCACACAGTAAGCACTCTTTAGCTATTTGTTAAATGAAGAGAAAAAATCCTCTGTCCAAAGATAAATTTCCACTAAAATTGACTAGAATAAAATCTTTATTGGCTCTACATGAAACTACATGAACTCTACTTTCCCATATACGTGACAGCCTTATAGCTCCTTATGTTGCTTCACTTCTTTAAATATATTTTAACAATTCCTTATTTACTGTCAAAAACATATATGTCCCTAGTTTAAAACTATTAGAATTAGTCTCAGAACTCATCTGATTGGATTTGATATTAGATCTTTCTCAGATTGTACTGTGGAGTCTTCCGGTAATGATGCCTGCAATACGTTTTAGCTGTCTATCAGTTTTCTGGTCTTTATTCAGGCCCAAAGAGAGAAGATGGAAGTGGACTGAGATAAAAAGGATAGTTTTGTATGTGTTTATGTAGTAAATACATTCAAGACCTAAATATCAGAAAGTTCACCTCTGCAACAGACTAAGTCTGATCATAGTTAACTCACCTCTCTAAGCCTTGATTTCTTCATCTCTAAGACAAATTCATCCTTATTAGTGTCAATGTTCTATGATTTGATTCTAATTTTACAGACGCACAAACTGAAACATTCACTAATCATACATTTTCCTGTAGGTTCATCAGTACTTAGGAAATCAGGAGTGAAAGAATGTTCCACTTCTTACGTGGGACAGAAGCTCAGAGAGCTGGGCTCTGAAAACGCCCAAGTGAAGTTTTTCATTGTGGCTGGAGCAACGTCTGTATATAACTTAATAATTTAAATGGTATCTAGGTTTGAATGCCATAGAATGTTTTCAACTAAGGCTGCACACTGGAAACACCTCATGAACTTTATTTTACTGCTGCCTCAGTCCCACCCCCAGAGATTCCTACTTAATTGGTCTGGGGTGCAGTCTGGGCATAAGGACTTTTCCAAGCTCTCCGGGTGACTCTAACCTGAGAAAAGGGGACAATTAATTATTGGTACAGAGCAGTGAATCTTAAACTATAGCATGAATGAGAGTCACTTGGAGGGATTATTAAAACACATATTTCTGGGTGCCATGCTCAAGAGTTTCTGAGTCAGTAGGTCTGGGATGAAGCTCAAGAACTTGCTTTTCCCAGTAATAGGAACAAGTTCCCAGTAATGCTGATGCTTTTGTCCAGAGATCTTGCTTTGAGAACCACTACCAGTGAAGAAGTATCATTGATGCTGGCACCAGAAGTCCTGAGTTTAAGTTCTGATTCTATTATTACCACCTATGTAATCTTAGGAAGTAATTTATTCTCTCATTTTTAGTCTCTTTCTAACAATACTTAAATCTCAGAGTTGTGAGGCATGAGCAAATAGTGTACCAATTCAGATTTGGTACAGTCCCTGACGTAGAACACAATAACAAATATTAACTTCTTTTTTCCATTATACATGGCTAGATGGCACAATTAATTAAGTTAAATCAATAACACAGAAGTTAAAACTTTGGAAAAGAAAATAGAGACAATCAAAGCAAACAATATCTTATTGGAATTATATACAATACAGAATAAAAAATATAGAGAAATGTTTTAAAGTATAGTGTTTTAAAAATCCCTTTGTTCAATTTTCAAAACTCTGAACATAATAGGTAGTAGGAACATTATTACAATCTATAAAGTGGCAGGAATATTAGATTCAATCTATAAAGAACATAAATTTTTTTAACAACCTATAATGGATTCTGATACCTCATCTACAATAATTTTAGTTTTCCATAAAATTCAAAAGAATACAATTAGTGTTCCTGCCTAAAACTTTAATATATTGATCTTTAAATGCTATTTGATTTCCGAGACAATCTAAATTATTAAAGTGCATCAGAGCCCCTATTATCAACCAAAGCAAAACTTCTGCCAACAATGGGATAGGATAGGTGTTTTTTTATTTACATATACCAACAAACAAAAAACTAAAGGGCTTTTCTTTCCTGCTTGCCATTTGTTTCACTTCGCGTGTCTCAAAGTCCTCTCAGGAGTTAATGTCCAAATCTTGAGAAGAATCCTGGGAGGTAAGCACGCACACCAAGGAAGCAGCTGCACCTTCAGCCACAGAGCGGGCACCAGGGGCTGTGCCTCCATGGTGTGGCTGGTTGAACTGAGAACTGGAATACTGTCAGTGTTTCTCCGTGGAACCTACCATGAGTCCAGCTGTCTAAGTGATTCTCAAAGGTACTGAACAGTTCAGGTTAAAAGGCATAAGTTATGCCAGGATTGTTCAAAGCAAGTTTCTCCCGATACCAACAGCTGACCAAGAGGCAGCCTGATCTTACTGGACCTTTTATTTTTAAAAGCCTTCTCTTTCCAATCTAGTCTGATGCCATTATGTGACAGCATTCTTTTTCTGAATATCTAAAAAAAATATGATGGTTGGCCGCATATCTTCTTTGTTGCTGCATTGTGTTCTGCATGGTACCATTTCTTTTATTATTTTTTCCAATTATTAATCTAATAATACTTTTAACTTTTCACCTGTTTATGAATTCTCTGAACTAGACTATGAGCTTCTCAAGGGTCCTTAACTTGTCTCCTTCCTCCATGGAACTTTCTCAAATGGCCCAATTCTCAGGAACTTTTCTCTTTTGCTTTCTATAATATAAACTTGACACCAACTTACATTGTCCTGCTTGTGTGGCTAATTCCATTTTCAGCATTCTCTTCTGATTGGAACCAAAAAGCCCTTTGGGATGGATGATATGCATTTTACTTGTTTGTAAAATGTTTTGACAAAGCTGATGTCCAATCAACATATGTTTAGTTACTAGAGCAACCATGCTAAAAATTGAATAGAATTCATTGCCTGAGGAAAAGTCCTCATAATCTTGCTGTCAAAATTATATAAGACCTAAGTATGGCTAGAATATTTGGAGAATAGAAATGACTTTCTTAAAGCTACAAAATTCTCTTGGTTCAGCTATCCTTAGTGCTTAAAACCAACCTTAAATGAATGAACATGAACAAGATAGTTCCTGCCTCACCAATGTCCCTGACGTTCCCTAGTATCCATTCATCCATATCCTCCTTCCAGGCCCCATGAAGCACCCACCAAATTTCCCTCTCCCCTAAAGCAAACAAAACATTTTTCCTCCCTTATCATGCAAAGCAACTTATTAATTAAAAGCTATAACCAGTGTTTAGCACCTTCAAAAAAAACTACCAGTCCAGGCCCTCTCATTTTAACTAAATCAGAAACAGAGCTGAATTCATACCCATCCTACCAGGGAGGCAGTTCCTTCTCTCAGCTTTGTCTGTTACTAGAAACCAAAAAGACTGGCTGATAGCCTGAGAGGGTTCAGGTGCTGCCTTGGAGGTACTATCTTTTGTTCTTTTGGAATTTTCTCACTGGGTTAGTTTGGTCCCATCACCATAGCCCTGACCACAATTGTTCCAGCTGATTCTTTATCAGGACTGTGAGGTACCAAAAAAGTCACTAGCATAGCCCTGAGACTGGTAAGATTTACCTTTACCCCTCAAAGTTTTTTGAATAGATTGACATGAGCAGAGCTGGATTATGGGAACTTACCTCACCATTGCTATTATGAGAAGAAATACTGGTTTTTCTAAGATTTTTAATGTGTTGCTTCAGTTATTATTTTTTAAATGACCCAGATTAAACATCCTCTTTTAAGGCTCACTCCCTCATTCCTACTATATGTGCTCCACAAGTATCTCTTTACAGAGTAGCTTTCTTACCTCTTTACTTTTCCATAGGCATCACTATTATACTATCATCAAGCGTGTGTATGTGTATATATGTATTTGCTTTTTAAAAAAAGTAAAAATGCTCTTCTCATTCTCCTTTCTCTGATATAGGCACCAGGTATGTAGTTAGAAATTAAATAAAGGCCACAAAAACTTTCCAAGAAAGATCATTAAAAAGAAAAATCCTCTCTTCCTCTAATATCACACAGCTGGCCTTTAAGGCATGTCAGCTAAGAAAAAAGGTGTCACCTATGGTAACAGGAAGACTGGACCTTTCCCTCTTTGGGTAGTAGCTGAATTTCTATAATATATAACTCCTCATTTGTTCTAAGCAAGTTTTTTCTTCAGCTTTCCTTCAAACAATACCTTTACTTTTCCATTAAAATATGAAGATTTGAAGATTTTCAACAACAAAGTTCAGGGTTGGTAGCAGTCATTTTAAATCACATCTTGGCTATGTAGAGAGGAAAAGATATGGGAGAATGGCAGGGGAGGAGGGGAGGAGAAATGTATCTTCACTGGGAACACTGAAAGAAAGCAAGTTCTTCAGAGTTATTGCCGGTATTTCATGAAGGCCCAGGCTGCTACCATGGTGAGGGCAAACACTGGCACCAGCACCATAAATATGGGAATACCACTCGGGTCCCCTTCACCTCGATGTCCTATAGGTCCATTCTGCACCTGTAACTGGAAGGGAAAGAAAAATGTTAACTCTAGTGACTATTGTGTGATTACCACAACTGAAATGTCCAGGTTGATACGTCACCTGGGTCTATAGTCTGTAGACCACCCAAAGCCATAATCCCCAAGCACTACCTAGCAGAAGGATTCCTCTCTTTGTCCTCAGCTGTGCATCTGTGTCACAGAATCTTTGGAAAGAAAATAGGTCTGATGGGGAGGTGTTTAACCTTGAACTGCTACTGACCTAAAGGAAGCCCTGAAGTCAGGTCAGATAACTTCTTTCTGTACTGCCTCCACCTTGCTATTTGTGTATCAGGAAAATGAAGATATGAGATGAAACCTATTGCTGGGCGGGGAGGGGGATCTTTCTGAAAATGTTTACTTAGAAAGATTATCAACCATCAAAATGCAGTAAGAGCAGATCTGGGCAACGTCAACATAGGTGCAATACCATCACTTGAAAATGCTTTCCAATTCCCAGAAGGCGCCCAGAAAGGTCTTGTCCTTCATCTCCTAGTTTGTAATACTAGACAGAGATAAAGGTGAAACCTTTATGGAACAGAGGTTAAAAAAAAAAAAAAAAACTCCGAGGTAAATAAGTAAAAAGAAATTATATCCTAGGGGTTATAATTTTCTATTGGCCTACGTGCTTCCTTTTGAGGCTAGATGGTCTTCATTTCAGTCATTTCTTTCAGGGTGGCTTTTCTTAATACCAACTTTTAATGGCTAACTTGTAATAATTATGGTGCCATCTTGTTCTAGTTAGCTTTAACCTCCTTATAACAAGCCATAAAACTCTGCCCCTTAAATCTAAAAGGGAAGATTGCACAAACTACCATTATACCCTTTATTTTACCTCTACATCTTTCATTTGCTGAAGAGATATCCTGAGAGGGCACGCTCAACAGGAAGACATGGTTTTTAGGGCTAGGCCAATTCCCTGAGCAGAAGGGTCTGTTTTATTAGGAATGATTTATGGATGTTTCCTAAAAAGTGAACATTGGAAATCACTTCCCACATACCTTCAAAAAGAACTGTAATCATATGTGAAGTGTATGCTTATGTTTACTTGTCTTTATCTAATGTGTAGTTCTCCTATGCTTTGGAAACACAGAAGAGCCAAGGCAGAAGCAGCTGATGACCAACACTGTCTCTTACTGACCTGTTTCCTAATCCATTACACCCAGATTCTGCTTGCAACCCTGGTTGTATTCTCAGATATCTTTCATATTTTGCCTTCTCTACTTTTTTAGGAATCCTCTCTATCTTCCTCACCTTGTGAAACCTTACTCAGCTGCTGAGCAAGAAAAAAAGTGCACCAATTTAAGAAGGAGCAACTTAAAGGCATATTGAACCGGTCTTGTGAATACACTCAGAAATCCTCAGTGCTTTAGGAGGAATTATACCTACCCAGTCTTCCCTTCACATCATGCAAATTATAAAACACAAGAAAATAACAAGTAGAGACAGGGATAAGTGCTGGCTTGACTGAATTGTGAATTCTATTTCTTTTTTCTGGGAACTCTCCTTTGAACACTAGAGCTTTGGTCAAGAGGGTCACCCCCTTGATAAGTGAAGGGTTCATGGCAGTGATAGGAAAAAGCATATAGTAGGTACCAGAAAACTCACCATCTTTGTAGTTGGAGTTTCGTTTTTATAAATTATTATTTTTTTTAGAGACAGGGTCTTGCTCCATCACCCAGGCAGTGGCCCAATCACCGCTGACT
>NW_012150840.1:10719088-10720402 GCF_000956105.1 Propithecus coquereli
TTAATTCACTGAACAATTACTTATTAGATGTTTACTTTGTGCCAGATATAGGCCTAGGTGCTGCACATGGACAGATGAGAAGGCAAAGACTCTTCCCTAGAGGTACGTTGTCTAATGGATTCCGTTATATACAAGGGCCATCTGGAAGGTATCCAGCCATTGTTAATATAATGAAAACCATTTGCCTGACATCGATGTAACCTGGCAGCCAAGGAAGAGTGGACTGGAAATGTGCATCGTGAACAATGACACCTTCACTGTACTAGTCAGTGGGGTGCTAGACACCATTGAGTGAGCATGTGTATTGTGTGGCCATTGCATTCAAAATGACTGAGCAAGTACAGCAACAAATCTGCATCAAATTTTGTGATAAGCTTGACCATTCTTCCGCAGAAACAATTTGGATGATTCAGAAGGCTTTTGGAGACGATGCAATGAGTACAGTGCAAATAAAAGTGTGGCACGAAAGCTTCAAAATGGTAGAGAATCTGTTGAAAGTGATCCACGTTCTGGAAGGCCTATAACAAGCAGAACACCTGAGAATGTTGAACGCGTACGGGTTAGGTTAGAGACTCTGGGAGAACTGTGTGAGGTCCCAAGGTGCCTACTACGAAGGGACTGAGGTGTCACTGTCCTATGTACAATGTTTCTTGTATCTTGTATTTTCTTTAATAAATGTCTCTATTTTTCATATTACATGGTTGGATACTTTCCAAACAGCCCTGGTATTTCAATGTCTCTGTAGCTGATTGAATGGGGTTTCTGCTGAGTCTTTCCCATTGATTTCTAAGCCAAGGGCACAGACCAATCTTTCATTTTCTTTGCAACTTTCCATAGCTCCTGTCATAGTGCTCTGAAGGCCATCAAGTACAATAGTTGATAAATGTTGGTGATTAACCAACTCTTTCATTCACCAAATTAAGAATTGTACTTGAATACATTATGAAATGCAGCTGGCTAATGGCCCAAGCTGTGCCATTTTGTTATATAATAGATTTGGTTAAAACAGAATATTCAACTGTGCAGCAAAATAACCAGCTATATTACCCTGAGCTTCATAAAAACACAATGTTCACTAAGGACTGACTGTTCTTGACTATCCATCTCCCTTCATTTTGGCAGACATACAGAGAAATTGAGAAAACTATACAGTTTACATGTTTCTTTTTTTTAACGAAAAGAAAATCATCCCAGGTTCCAGAGTAATCTATTCCAGTATTAAACCTTCCTCACCAACAAACACATAAAAAATGAACTATGGGTGAGGAATTTCTAGCCCTCATCTCAACGCCAGGTCTGTTCTTCCATTGCTAA
>NW_012150840.1:10720452-10722351 GCF_000956105.1 Propithecus coquereli
GTAAGTAACTTGAAGAGGTGGTATCTCAGCTCATCATTATAACCCCTATAACACCTAAAGAGCATTTTGTGCATTTAAGCATAATAAATGTCACATGTTTCCCTGAAGTATGACTGTGGAGTGCACCCTGCAAAAGCTGACATAATCTGACATAATACTGACATAATCTCAGTATTATACAAAGCTGAAAGGCCTGGACTATGATAGCAGCTTCACCTGCCAATGATTCAGTGTAATCTTGCCCCTCATTTGAGTCTTTCTGCTAACAAGGAAGAAAGACATTGGTGACATAGGCAAAAGAAGGTGTTATAAGGGGCATAGGCCAGTTACACCAATTATGCCTTTCAACCCTCCCAGTTAAGCCTAAAGATATTCTAATACAAGAGAAGTTATTCTAATCACTATTCAAAAAACAAAACCCCAAATAAGAGACCTTTTAGAAACACAAAGGGAATTCTTTTTTAAAGAACCATTTCTCATCCTTTGCTCAAGGTAAACAGCCCCATAAAACATGTCATGATTATGACTTTCTCCCTTGACAATGTCTACTCCAAAATTGAATTTGCGCTCCAATACTGACCTCTAAGCAGTTGTACATATTCCAGTTGCCTAGCGACTCACCACCAATTTCTGCAGATTTTACCTGTAAATATCTATGGAATCCACTCTTTTTATCACCATCATTACTAATATAGACCAGTGGTTCTCAAAGTGTGGTCCCATGACCAGCAGCATTATTATCAACTGGGAACTTGTTAAAAAGGTAAATTTTTAGGCTCCATCCTTTGTTTTAACAAGCTCTTCAAGAGATTCTCAAGTCTGAGTTAGTTTTAACCTAAACTGCCTGAACAGTCTTCTAAGTGGTCTCCACTCCCAGACCACCTCCCTTGCATCTGCACATTTCATCAGTGATTTTCCCTTTAGTAGAGTAGTAATTTTTCAAATATCAGTCTGTTGACTCATTACAGAAGATTGTGAAATCAATCCAGTGGGTCAGGACTAGTATGTAATTTTTAAAAAGCAAAATTGGAAGAAAACATGAAATAACAGAATGTATCACTTATAGAAAATTTTTGTTTCAAATATATATATACACACACACGTTCTTGATGAATAGGAAATGTATATAGTTCCTATTAAGGTCATAATTTAAAAGGTTTGAAAAATACCTACAGCAGTGGTTCTCAAACATTATTGTGCACAGACTCACCAAGGGATCTTGTTATAATGCAGATTTTGATTCTGTAGGTCTGGGGAGTCCTGAGAGTCTGTGTTTCTTGTCTTTTCTTTCTTTAAGAGATAGGGTCTTGCTCTGTTGCCCAGGCTGGAGTACAGTGGAGTGATTAACAGCTCACTGGAGCCTTGAGCCCCTAGGCTAAAGCAATCCTCCCACCTCAGCCTCTTGAGTAGCTGGGACTACAGGTAGGTGCCAACACACCTGGCTAATTTTTTCATTTTTTGTAGAGATGGAGTCTCACTATGTTGCCCAGGCTGGTCTCAGACTCCTGGGCTCAAGCAATCCTTCCACCTTGGCCTCCGAAAGTGGTGGGATTATAGGCGTGAGCCACTGTGCCCGGCCGGATGCTGCATTTCTAACAAGTTCTCAGGAGATGGCCAGACTGCTGGTCCTTGGACCTCACTTTTAGTACCAAGAGCTATTCAGGTGAGTAATCCTAGCATTGTTAACTTGCTACTTCAACTTCCCTAACTCACGGCATAGTAAGTTTTATTGAATCTGAGATATGCAGATTTGCAACATGCTAGAAAATTTTGATGATTCTGAATGTTCAGAGAATCAAGATGGTGTTGTTCTATTAATAGTTAACTGATAGGGAAACAAATTTTTTTTGCTTTAACTCTGGTTGTTAGCAGTCTTTAAAAATGTGTTTCCTATGTCCT
>NW_012150840.1:10725855-10729027 GCF_000956105.1 Propithecus coquereli
ATTTATATTATATAAGCTAGGATACATTCTTAAGAAACATTCTTGAGTTAATTTAGGTAGCTCTACTAACTACTTGTTCTGGTTTTCTTTCTTTTCTGGGGACTAAGTGGAGTCATAAAGTCTTCTTGAAGAGGCATTCAGAATCACACTGCTAAGCTTAACCTCTCAAATATTCAGATGCCAAATGAAGAAAATTGGAAGTTCTCTCCTTCCTTTCCTTTGTATCTCTGCCTTCATGTATGGCTACCAAATAGGCTGGATGGGAAAGAAGTGTCCAACAAACTGGCAAATAAGAGGACCATGAGACTTCCCACATATGGCCTTTAATTACTGATCAATTAAATTGCATGAGAAGTAATTCAAAGGGGAAAATTCAAAACAAAGCTATAGTAACAAAATTTTTAAAGGGATTAACTGGGCTGGGCATGGTGACTCATGCCTGTAATCCTAGCACTGAGGATACCACCTGACCAAGGCAGGAGGATTGCTTTGGGCCAGGAGTTCGAGACCAGCCTGAGCAGCATTGCAAGATCCCATCTCTACAAAAAAATAGAAAAATTAGCTGGGCATGGTGGCAAGTGCCTATAGTCACAGCTACTCTGGAGGCTGAGGCAGGAGGATTGCCTGAGCCCAGGAGTTTGAGGTTGCAGTGAGCTATGCTGACACCACTGCACTCTAGTCCAGGCAACAGAGCGAGATCCTATCTCTGGAAAAAGAAAAAAAGGGATGAATCTGTCTTATGGAGGGAGGTTCAAAATCAGGTCTCTGAGACTAATACTTAATTCTGACAATCAAGACTTCTTTTAGTCTGCACTTCATTCACTTATGTCAACCCTTTCTCAATCTAGCTATCCCACCCTATCCAATTCATAAGAGAAAGGAGAGAATAGTTTTCGCCTCTTCAGACCATGGACCCACAGCCCATCTGGAGAAGAAGATAGGAGCTTTTGCCATGAGAAGCCTTATCCTAGTTCAAATTTCCCTTTAAGACTCATGCTAGGGTATAAAAAGTTAAAAAAAAGATTTCAAAGATCTCATCTCTGCCTTTGAGAAATTCCAGAAAAGAATAAAATTAATTATTACCATATAGTAAATGTCTTAGTAAAGACATTAGCAGGATGAAATGGGAGCACAGTGGACAGATAATCAAATCAAGCTACATTCCAATTTTTCATCTAAATAAGTGAAAAAAGCTCTGAGTCTGAAAAGGACACTTAATTCCAACCTTCCTTCTTTGTGTCTTTTGAAGTTAAGTTAAATCCAATTAAAAGGGCTGACATTCCCCCAAAGGAAGAAACACATTAGTGTTTTAATCAACAAAAAGAGGTGATAAATAATGGAAGAAAGACAAAAATCATGAATTTTAAATGTCTTTCCCCCATACCAGTCCCTCACGGTTTCCTGCTTTGTGTTTTTTAACCTGGGCAAGTAACTTCACACTCTTTGCTTAATTTGCCTTGACTCTCAAATCAGGAAAATATTATCCTCCATGCCAAATAATAGGGTTGGAAAGGATGACTGATCAAGGTTCCTCCCATTCAACTCTACAATCTGGATATTTCCAGATCCAAAAAGTCAGGCAGGAATCTTCCAAGGAAGGGGATGGGGATAGGACCTAGGGTCTGGGGAGCAAAGGACAGTGAAGAAGGCCGAAGCCAGTTCTCACCGAGAGGATCTTATCACCCTCCTGGAGCCGCCCATCCAGGGCCGCAGCCCCATTCTCTTTGATGCGGCTGACGTAGATGCCACTGTCATTGGAGACATACTGTTGATCTGTCCCACCGACGATGTTGAAGCCCAGCCCTGAGAAAATCATGGAGGAGCAAAAGAGATGGGGGTGAAGAAGAAAGAAAGGGATTAGAGAAGGATTAGAGAAAGAGAGGAAAGGCCTAGTGGGGAAAAGAGGCTGGCAAGTCAGACTGTGATATAGCTGGTGAAGAGCCATGAGCAAGGTCAGTAATATCACCAACAGAGGTCAAGAGTACTCAGAGTTGCCCACTTAGATGAGGCAGGACTAAAAATACAAACACAGTGAACAACATGGTTTGCTGAATATATAAAGAAAGATATATACAGAACTTAGTAAAGAATAATGATGATTCCTGTAAGATGTAAGTTCTACTCACATTTGATTATGATTCTGTTGATGGCATTCAGAGGACCCATTTCCTGACATTCCTGATGTCAGGAATGTAACAGTGTTGGCTGTGTTCTTGAAAAGAAGCTATGCTTTTTAACCAATTATCAAATGAACTCCTAATTTAGTGGAAAAGAGATTCCTAACCATACTTTCTCTTCCATATTTTCTTCTCCCAAGCTCCTAAAGAGTTTATGGATGGTAGTGTTTCAGAAGACGTGGTCTTGGGAGTTTCACTTATTTTTTGTATTTTGGGTTGGGGGGGGCAGTGGTCTAGGTGTTGGCAGGAAACCTCAGAACCAGAAAGGTTCTGCTACTATGCAGTATGACTAAGTCACCAAATTCACTCTTCCTTCCTTTTCTATCTCAAGTACAAACAACCGCATTCAGGTTGAACATCTCTTATCCAAAATGCTTAGGACCAGATATGTTTTGGATTTTGAATTTTTTCAGATTTTGGAATATTTGAATTATATTAATACTTACCAGTTGAACATCCCTAATCCAAAAATCCAAAATCTGAAATGATCCAATGAGCATTTCCTTTGAGCATCATTTTGGTGGTCAGTTTTGGAGTTTAAAGCATTTTGGATTTCAGATTTTTGGATCAGGGACATTCAACCTATACGTAGGTACCGTGATAAACAAGTTTTATTCAAGAAGAAAAAAATGACTACCTGTTGATTAGCAACTCCCCATTTCCTCTCTCCCAAGTCGCTGACAACCGCAATTCTCTTCTTTGTTTCTTTGAATTTGAATATTTTAGATGGGCATAAAATTTCAGTTGTTCAAGATAAATAGGTTCTAGAGATGTGCTGTACAACATTGTGCCTATAGTGCCTAAACTGGTATTGTATACTTAAAAATCTGTTAAGAGGGTAGATCTAAGTTAAATGTTCTTACCACAATAAAATATTAAGAGAAAGAAAGAAAACAAGAAAGCAAGCTGACTACCAAAGTGCTATTTCCATGGACCAACGACTAAGCTGTGGAAAGAATTTCACTTTACAGAAACCATTGTTATGGTTACTTATG
>NW_012150840.1:10729077-10730668 GCF_000956105.1 Propithecus coquereli
TTCTTTTTTAGCTTAAATCATCCACAGTGATCATAAAAAATTAAATTTCACTTTTGATGAGAAAGAGGAAATTACTCATGTAGTTAATTAATTTTAGAACTTGAAATCAAGATATTATGTGGGCATTCTTTAGGGAGAATAGAAAGATTAAATCAATAGTCAATAAAAACTCACAGGAATTTTACAGATCATTTCATGATACTTCTATTAGTTACCTAAAATCAATATGTGCTAAGGAAGGGAAACATTTTTAGTTTGATTATCCAGTATCCAAAAGTTACTAGGAAAAAATGGGGCATATTTTATTTATAACATGGAAAAATAACCCATGTGAGAATAGGAAAGTTCATAAAAAATAAATGGGAATATAGGCTAATACATAATTCAGCATCATTTTACAGAGACTTCAAAGCCAATAATAAATGAATTAGGTACATTTAATGGTTATGCCCTGACAGTTCACTTAAGGATAAGAGAGGGAATCGGATGTCGTGGATGAGTGAAACAACAGAAGCTGTTTTATAATATTTCTTAAGGAACAGGATCTAGAAAGAAGAATTTTGGAATAAACTCTTAGAAGGGAAATTCGAGTCAAAGAAACGTAGGCCTAGGCAGAGTAGGGAGGATGTGCTCCTGCCTTTACTCTTGTACATGCTCCATCTTCTTCTTTGTTTTCTTAATTTCCCTCCTTATGTCTTCTGTTTCTGCCTTTCCTTCCCCTGACATTTTTCCCTTCTCTTCTTTTACATGCCTTTTCCTGAATGGGCTAGAATACAAACATACAATTCTCTGTAATATATCTTATATATCTTTGTAAAATCTAATATCTTATACATACCTTTGTAATATTTCTTATAGTTCTTATATTTTCATAAAGTAAACTCTTTGCTATGAATTTAGACAGCCACTTTTCTCTTCATTGACATTTATTTCTCACCATCCATCACTACTGCCTGGCCTTTTTAAAACCTGAGGCCTTCCAATAATTTCTTTTCTCTGTGAGGCAATGGTCCACATAAGAAAGATTCCTCATCTAGCTTATATCTAATAAATTCTTTCACACTGAAGTTTATATCCTTTTTCTGCTCTTATGGAAAGACTAATTGCAGTTTTTATATATAGCCATACATACAATCTACGATTAATTCACTATGCAGGATTCTCTTTAGGATAACCAATTCTAGCTTCTCATTTACCTTTCAGGAGGTAGCATAGTATACTGGTTAAGAGCAGAGGCTCCAAATTCAGAGAGACCAAAGTTTTAGTCCCTTACTGCTTACTAGTTGTGTGATCCTGGACAAGCTTCTTGACTTCACCAAGCCTCAGTTTCCTTAGCTGCAAAATGGGCATACTAATCATACTCACCTCAGAGGGTTACTATAATATTAAACATCAGACATTTAAAGTTCTTAGCATGCTACTTGGCATTTAGTGCTCAAAAAACTTACCATCTTCATTTTGCAATAATCTACTTTTTACCAAAGCTTTACAAATAATATGGTGCTCTTCTTAACCCCTATATTGTTCATGTCCTTCTTCACCCATGGAGCATAAGTGAAGAGAATGTTATTTATGTGTCAAATATTAAACT
>NW_012150840.1:10733928-10755789 GCF_000956105.1 Propithecus coquereli
CAAGCTGACTACCAAAGTGCTATTTCCATGGACCAACGACTAAGCTGTGGAAAGAATTTCACTTTACAGAAACCATTGTTATGGTTACTTATGCATTAAAAAAAAGAAAAGAAAAGAAAAGAAAAGAAAAAGAAATTTGAACTTCCCTAGGGCTTTCTGAATGTCAGCTAATGGTAGAATTCAGGGCCACAGTCCAAAGAGAAAGGAGATAGTTTGGAGACAATTAAAAAACAAAAATTTGGTGGTGCAATTGGAAGGAATAAGCCATAATCACAGATACTTAAAGAAACATATATGGGTTTTCTAAAAAGTTCTTCCCATTGGTGGGAGGAAAGCTTACATGTGAAACTCATAGTATTAACATAAGCGATAGTAAATCAACTGTGATTTAAAAAAAAACATGACCAAAGAAAGCAGCAGCAAGAAGCATCTAATTTAAATGCCACACACTGTGCATGGAGTCTCCTGCAGCTACAGAATAAAAAGTATATAAGATGCATGATAGAAAGTGCTACTTCTGAAAGATGACAATTTTAACTTCCTTGAAGGGTAGGGTATGAAAAATAGGAGCTTTCAATTACTAAATGGTTTTCTTAGAGCACCCTTAATTTGTCTCATAAAAGGTGGAAAGTTTCGGAGAGAGGACTGGAATTTGAGATGAGATAGAAAGGTAGGTAGAACAAGATTATGCAAGGCTTTGAAATGACTTCAAAACGGTGAGGTTTGAGCAAGGGGGCTGAGGCCAACCAAGCTCTCCCAATGCTGGAAAAAACTATTTAGAGAAAATCTTTCATCACTTCTTGACCTTTTGGATAAGATCAAGTGGAGAAAAATCTTCCAATGAAATCCATCCTCACTATCACTGGACTCTCTCACCAAACACTGTAGCTGTCTCTGGGGATCCTGGGAATGGGAAGCAAGTGTTAAGCAGCTGAATGCAACAGAGAAGTTAGCAAGAGGAGGGGCTTTGCTACCGGTTATTTAAGGCTACAGAACAGTGTCTTAAAAAAGCATAGTGGAAGAAATCTTACTGAGATTTACCATGAACAAACCAGTGCAGTCTACTACTTACCCCTGTAAAGTTACATTACATAGGTACATTTATAACCCATTGCTACTTCTGTTGTAAATGAACCAAAACACTTAACATGAGAACTCCTGGATTGACCTGAAGCCCTTTGTTCAGCCGGCATATTTACAGAATTTTGCTTATCTATAATTCAAAGCATTGCTCCAGGGAAGGGGAGTCACCACAGCACTGATTAGTGGCAACACCAATTCAAAGCTGGGCCCTACAGATACCTACATAGTCCCCAGTTCATTTGTTCACTAAAAATTACTGATCATTTACTATGTGTCAGACATGATGTTATGTTCTGAGGAAGAGACAGTCCCTACTTTAACCACAAACCGAAGTTTACCCTTTTCCCTGTCCCTTTTAGATATTACAGAAGCAAATCAAAATAAGACCTGGTTCCAAGTTCAACTCCATAACTTACCAGATATGTGGACGGAGCAAGTCAGTTTACCTCTGATTCTCAGCTTCCTTTTCTGTAAAATAAGGATTACAAATTCTGCCCTTTCTACTTCAAAGGGTAATTTTTAGGGGCCAACAACATAAAATTTTAAAAAATTCTTTATAAACTACATAGTGATTGCTATATTGGGGTAAGGGACTAGGTGTAGTTGTCAAGAAACTCGTGGCTGCTGTAGACCCAAACTAGAAAATCTGATGGAGAAAGGATGAATAAATACACAGTACATATGCAAAACCTCCTGAGTGATGGGAAGACAGATTAAAAAAGTCCATTTATCCACAAAGAGGAAAAGACTGATTAGAACTCAAACTTATTGAAATTAAGTATATCTATAATCTGTGACCTAGAAATCTCCCTCATGAATAGTTTCTAGCAAGGGTGACATTTAAAATCTGTAATAGTCATCCAACATGCACCAACCCATTGGAATAGACGCCATCTGGAAACAACGAGAAGGGGAAAAGCTATTCAGTACATATCTGCTAATTATCAGCTGCATCCCAGAAAAACCCGTCATAAGTAGAGTAACCACACATCCTGGTTTGTCTGACAGTCTTGGTATATACCTGTTGCCCCAGTATAGTTAAAAGAGTCCCTCTTCAATTTCAAAAGCATCCCATTTGGACAAATGTGATTATCCCATCTATAAAGGGTAATGCAAGAATATGTTCACTGTAGCATATTTTGTGGTAGTATGGAGTCGATGGTAATTTAGGTGTCCGTGGTAGTATGGAGTCGATGGTAATTTAGGTGTCCGTCCTTCAGGGAATAGATTAACATATAGTTAAAAGTTATAAGCATTTAATAATCACATATAAAGTTACAAAGACAGGTTTTAAAATGTAATGTTGATATGCATAGCACAACACTTCCTATAAATAAAAGCACATATGCACAAAACAATATTATCTATATACAAAAATGTGTGCATATTTAAGAACATGTAAAGACACATTAGAGTGGGTACTTGTTGGGGGAAGGATACTGGTTAGGGTTTAGGTATGAAGGGCAAAAATAGAACTAGAGAAGAAGGTAGTGTGATAGCAGTGTGCTTTGGAGCTAAAGAGTATAATTAATTTAGCTTTCAGCATCTAAGGTCCAAAAAGGGTTAAGGAGAAAGGGAGAAAGAAAAAACACTGGGACTCGACGTAACTTTTTAAAAAAGTGAGTGAATGAAAAAGTATTGCTTAGTAAACTCTGGTTATAAGGTCCCAATAAATTTTTAAAACACAGCAAGATTAAAGTGGGTTGCTTCATATCTAGTTTAGATAACCAATCTAAATGCAAAAAAGTAAAGGTGGCATAAGAATGACACCACTATCAGATTGGGAAAGAAAAGTGTCCTAGCAGAAGAGCCTTGGAAGTTAAACAAGAAATACCTTTTGGACTCCTGACTACAGTTCTGTACCCTGAGCATGTTGTGAGTAAGAGCAATAGCAGCTGCAACAGCTAATATTTATTGAGTACTTAATATGTACCAAGTAATATGCTATGCACTTTACATACATTTTCTCATTTAATCTTTTTAACAAACATGAAGTATTACTCGCTTTTCACAGATGAATTTAAAAAGTGAGGCATGGAGAGATTAAGCAACTTTACAAAAAGGTCACATGGTTAGCTCTTTGCAAAGCCAAGACTCTAAGTCAGGCTGTTTGATTCCAAAGCTTGAGTTTTTAACCATTTTGGTATACTGCATCTTTGCAGAAAATGAACTGTTTTAGAAAAAAAAATCTTCTAAACATTGCTGGTTATCTTGGGAGCCAACTGGTCTTTGGGCTGGCTGTGAATAAGCAATGTTGAGACAATGGCTGTAGAACAGTCCCCAAGAGTACTATATTCCAAAGGAAGAATTCATCACTCTGGAGTTCTATTACTGTAGTCAGGATCCCTATTGCTTACCTTCAGATTAGATAAAGAAAACCTTTCATTTCATCCAAATTCTTGTCTATAAAATCTAAAAGTTATAAAGTAAAAGACCAGTGTTTAACCTGTTATTCTGGAAATAATAATTCTGAACATAATTAAAAGAAAATGAAATAGACCATTAACACCAAGGATTACAGCCACTTGTTGAGTTATATAGACCCCACTTTCCCTTTAATTATCTGGAGGCTTTTTCTATCCCAAGATCAATCCCACTAATTTCCCCCCAGACATTGATCAAATTCTACTGGACACACAACTTCCTGTCTATCTGTATTGTGGTAAAATATATTTAACACAAAATTTACCATTTCACCCATTTTTAAATGCGTAATTCAGTGGCATCAAGTACATTCTTAATGTTGTGTAACCATCATCACTGTCTATTTTCAGAACTTCTTCACCAAATAAAAACTCTCTACTCACTAAACAATAACTCTTCATTCTCTCCTGCCCCCAACCCCTAATAACTTCTAGTACTCTTTCTGTCTATATGAATTTGTCTATTCTAGGTACCTCATATAAGTAGAATCATACAATATTTGTTCTTTTGTGTCTTGGCATGTCTTCAAGGTTCATTTATGTTGTAGCATATATCAGAATTTCATTCCTTAAGGCTGAGTAATAGTCCATTGTACGTATATACCACATTTTGTTTATCCATTCATCTGTCAGTGGACATTTGTGTTGTTTCCACATTTTGGCTAATATGAATAATGCTGCTATAAACATCAGTGTACAAGTATCTGTTTGATTTCCTTCTTTCAATTCTTTTGGGTATACATCTAGGAGTGGAATTGCTGGATCACACGGTAATTCTATGTTAACAAAGTGAGAAATTGCCAAACTGTTTTCCACAGGGGCTGCACGATTTTGCATTCTCACAAGCAATGCACAGGGTTCCAATTTCTCCACACCTTCCCCAACACTTGTCATTTATTTTTATAATAGTCATCTTAATGGATAGTAAGTGTTAACTCATTGTGGTCTTGATTTGTATTTCCCTAATGACTATGTTTTCATGTGCTTATTGGCCATTTGTACCACCTTCTTTGGAGAAATGTCTATTCAAGTCCTTTGCTAATTTTTGACTTGTTTTTTGCTGTCGTTGTTGCTGTTGTTGAGTGGTAAGAGTTCTTTATATATTCTGGATATTAACTTATTATCAGACATAAATTTGCAAATATCCTCTCCCCTTCTATTGGTTATCTTTAACTCTCCTCAGCGTCCCTTAACGCACAAAAATGTTTAATTTTAATGAAACCTAGTTTATTCTTTTTGTTGCCTGTGTTTTTGCTGTCACATCCAAGAAATCATAGCCAAATCCAATGTCATGAACCTTTTTCCTACCTTTTCTTCTAAGAGTTTTAGAGTTTTACCTCTTGAATTTAGGTATTTAATGAATTTTTAGTTAATTTTTGTGTATAGTATAAGGCAAGAATCCAACTTCATTCTTCTGTATATGGATATCCAGTTTTCCCAACACCACATGTTGTGAAATGTACATCCTGTCGTTATTTGGTGATGTGTTTTGTATACATCTGTTGGGTCTAATTTGTTTATAGTGTTCAAATCGTCTACTTCCTTATGGATCTTCTGTTGGTTGTCTTATTCATTACTGAAAATGAAGTCTAACTATTATTTCTTCCTTCGATTCTTTAAATATTTGGGGGCCCTGCTGTTTGGTGCATATATGTTTAGAAATGTTATATCTTCCTAATGAGTTGATTTTTTAAAAAAAATCAATATATAATGTTCCTCTTTGTTTCCTGTGATGGTTTCTACCTTAAGTTTATTTTGTATATTTAGTACAGCTACCCCAGCTCTCTTTTGGTTACTGTTTCCATGGAATATCTTTTTCCATTCTTTCACTTCAACCTACTTGTGTCTTTAGTTCTAAAGTGAGTCTGCTATAAACAGCATATTGTGGGACCATTTTTTAAAACCATTCTGCCAATATCTACCTTTGATTGGAGAGTTTAATCTACTTACACTTAAAGTAATTACTAAGGAAGGACTTACTTCTGTTATTTAGCTCTTATTTTTTGTATGTCTCACAGTGTTATTTTTAGTTCTTCATTTCATCCATTACCGCTTTCTTTTGTCTTTAATTGCTTTTTTTTGTTTGTTTTTTTTTTGAGACAGTCTCGCTCTGTTGCCTGGGCTAGAGTGCCGTGGCGGCAGGCTAACTCACAGCAACCTCAAACTCCTGGGCTCGAACAATCCTTCTGCCTCAGCCTCCCGCGTAGCTGGTACTACAGGCATGCGCCACCATGCCTGGCTAATTTTTTCCACATATTTTTACTTGTCCAGCTAATTTCTTTCATTTTTAGTAGAGATGAGGGTCTCACTCTTGCTCAGGCTGGTCTTGAACTCCTGACCTTGAGCGATCCTCCTGCCTCAGCCTCCCAGAGGGCTAGGATTACAGGCGTGAGCCACCACGCCTGGTCTAATTGCTATTTCAGTAATGACACTTTTTGACACTCTTCTCATTTCCTTTTGTGTATATTCTACGGATATTTTCTTGATGATTACCATGGGGATTACATATAAAATCCAAAACAGATAACAATCTAATTTGAATTGACACCAACTTAACTTCAATTACATACAAAAACTCTATTCCTATACAATTCCATTCCCGCTTTATGTTATTGATGTCAGAAATTATATGCTCATATACCATTTGCCTGATAACATAGATTTATAATTATTTTTTGTGTATTTGTGCTTTAAATCCTATAGAAAATAAAAAGTGAATTTACAAACTAAAATTATAGTAATACTAGAATTAGAAAAAGAAGAGCAAAGTAAACTCACAAAGAAAGGAAATAATAAATATCAGAGCAGAGATAAACAATATAAAGTCTAGAAAAACAATACAATCAGTAAAACCAAACTTGGTTCTTTTAAAGGATCAACAAAACTTATGAACCTTTATCTACTAAGAAAAAAGAGAGAAGACTGAAATTACCAAAATAAAAAATGAAGGTGGGACTATATTACCAATACTATAGAGAGAAAAAGGATTATAAGAGAATACTACATGAACTGTACATCAACAAATTAAATAACCCATGTGAAATGGACAAAATCCTTAACATATACAAGCTATCAAAATGACTTATCAATTAACAGAAAACTACACAGACCTGTAACAAAGATTTTTGAATCAGTAACCAAAAACCTCCTAACAAAGTAAAGCCCTAGACCAGATGGCTTCATTTGGTGAATTCTACCAAACATTTTTTAAAAAAAGAACAGCAATCCTTGTCAAACTTTTCCAAAAATAGAAAAGTCAGAAACGGTTCCTAATTCATTCTATAAGATTAGCATTACTTTGATATGAAGGCCAAAGACACTACATACACACACACACACAAACCTACAGACCAATATTCCTTATCAATATTGATATAAAAATTCTCAATAAAATACTAGCAAACAGAATTCAACAGCACATTAAAAGGGTTATTTACACATCATGACCAAGTGGGACTTATCCCAGGAATGCAAAGGTAGTTCAACATAAGAAAATCAATCAAAGTAAAAGCACATTAAAAGAAGGAAGGAAAAAAGAACCATGATCATCTCAATGCAAAAAAAGCATTTCACAAAATCCAACACCTGCTCGTGATTTTAAAAATAAAAAAATGACCTTTAACAGACTAGTAATAGAAGGGAACTTCCTCAATATGATAAAGGGCATTTATGAAAAACCTACTGCTAACATCATACACAATAGTGAAAGACTGAAAACTTACCTCCTAAAAGCAGGAATAAGACAAGAACGCATGCTTTTGCTATTCTATCAACATTCTACTAGAAGTTTTAGACATTAGAGGGGAAAAAAAGTGAAATAAATGGTAACCAAACTGGGAAGGAAGATGTAAAACTCCCTCTTTTCTCAGGTGTTGTGGTCTTATACATAGAACATCCTAAAAAATCTCCAAGAGCTAATGAACAAATTAAGAAAATTTGAAGATGTAAGATCAACACACAAAATTCAGAGGTATTTCTATATACACTAGCAATGAATAATTAGAAAAGGAAGAAGGCACTTTCATTTACTGTAGCATCAATAAGAATAAAACACTTAGGAATAAATTTATCCAAGGAGGTACAAGACTTACTGAAAACTACAATAACGGAAATACAACATTCATTGGATAGGCTTAACAGCAGATTGGAGAGCACAGAAAAAAGGTCAGAGAACCTGAAGGCAGATCAGTAGAAAAATACAAATTTGGAAAACAAATAGAAACAGAATAGAGCCTCAGGTATCTGTGGGATGATATAAAATAACAAGATACAAGATATATCTAAACATTTATGTGTGACAACCATAATGAATGAACAAGGATAGGACTTAACCTCTCACCATAAAACAAACCAAGAAAACTAAACCAGATATATAGAATAAATATTTCCAGGCTAAGGCAGTGCAGGACTAAAATATCTAATAAAAGGGAAATAAATAATGTAGCTCTATAAGCACTCTAACTTTCTGAGTGGAGGTAATTTCTGGATCATAGCCAGAGAGGAGGAACCAAGCAGAGCCTGACAGCCTCACTGAGCTGATGAAATGGAGATCAGAATTTAGGGAAGGTTAGTTTGCTGGAAATTGCAGGACAGAGTTCTGGAAAAGAGGAAGTAAGATAGGAAAAAAAAAAAAAGAGCTTCAGATATCTCCATGGGTCTTTACTGAGTACTAGGCCATTCAGATGTAGAGGAAACTCCACAAAGCTAGACAAGCAACAACTAGGAAATTCTAAACCAAATAATTTTCAGAGTTCACACGAGGCAGAGAAAACAAGTTCCGACCGGCCAAGATAGAAATACTCAGTGATTTACTTAGCAATTCAGTGGAGATCCACTTAAATCATACCTCATTTGTAGGGTGAATAGTACTTTAGAACCATCCTAGAAAAGCTTAAAATGGGCCTTAAAGAAGTCAAACTGACCTGCAAGTTATTTAGCTGCCTGCTGAAACAATGTTCAACATTTAATGGGAAAAAAAAAAATTGCAGACAATCAATAATGTAACATTCATAATATCCAGAATCTAATTAACAACTGCTAGCGTTCTAAGCAAGAAAAATACCCAAAATCAAGAGAAAAACCAGTCAACAAAAACAGAGCCAGAAATAAGAGAGCATGAAAATAGCAGACAAGGATGTTTAAAAGGCTATTAAAATTATGTGTAAGTAATTCAAGGAAGACAAACATAATGAAAACACAAAATATTTTTTAAAAACAGAACTTAAAGGTTTGAAAAATATAATATCTGAAAGAAAAAAATGCACTTTATTTGATTAACACAATAGATTTGACACCACAGAAGAAGAGATCAGTAAACTTCAAAACTCAGCAATAGAATCAATCCAAAATGAATTAGATTTAAAAAAGGCCTGGGGAGAGGGGTGGAGATCACAGTAACATGTGGGATAACAGCAAGTGGGTTAATATATTAATATATGTTTCTAGAGTTCCAGAAGGAGAGAAAAACAGGAGTCAGAAAAAACCATCTAAAAAAACAACTGGTTCACATTTGATGAAAACTATAAACAAATAGATCCAAAAAGCTCAACAAACTCCAAGCAGTATAAATACAAAAAAAACAACGGCATGGCATATCACAATCACATTGCTCAAAACCAGGTATAAAGAGAAAAGTTTAAAAGTAGCTAGAGGAAAAAAGGACACAATGTACAAAAGAGTAAGACTGACAACAAACTTCCTCAGAAACTATGAGACTCAGACAGGGAAAGTCAAGCTGTCTGTATCCTGGGACTACATGAAGGCCATCAAACTGTTCATCTCCTTCCTAAGCATCTTACTCTTATTGTGTAACCATGTTGCCACCCTGGCTTCTAATTACTGGCCAGTCTCTGGACCAATCGCCCCATTGTCAGGAGGACCCAGGAGCATACTAAATCTGTCTGAGCATCTATGGAGCCCTAGGCATTTCACAAAGTATCACCATGATTGGCTATTCCACAGTGGTGTCCATGCACCTCGAAGTAAGTATGGTAATGTAAGTAAGGAAAGCAGAGTAAAGCAATATGTCAAATGAGTGGGTCAGATGCTAACCATTATACATGAGTTTGCCTCTTTCAGGTCCCTGCCCCAGTTGGAAGCACCCCTCCATCCCTTCAAACCATGAGACCAGGTGGTGCTTAAAGCTTGGAAAGAACAAGGACCCGAATAACCACTGGCAGAGAAGTGGAAGGGACCCTATCAGGTGCCTCTAACAACTCATACCACGTTGAAATTGTCAGGAGTAAAACCTTGGGTCCATCATACCAGAGTAAAGAGGTGTCCCACAGAAGAAGAGGACCCAAGCTCCCTGCCTTTAGGCAATCTAAAGTATCTGTTTAAGAAGAAGGAAAAATGAAAATGTTGATATTTTCGCTAACCTTTCTTTGGTTGTTTTGTCTATAGGATAGAGAGACAACTCCTTAGTGAAGATTTCCCTGGGCTATTGCCTCTTCTGCTGATCTGTCTTGCTGCTGGGTTTGTCATCCTAAACCTTGTTTGGTACAAATATTCCTGTATATGACTTCTGAATTTGCAGAAGCCAGTCTCTTGGTTCACCTACAGGGTGCAACTAATAACTCCGCACTCAGAGTTCCCATGTTTCTTTCTTACCTGGCCCTGTATCAGACATTGTGTGCTAGGTGACAGTAAGGATCCACAATCCTACTGGTGTCTTAGATACCAAGCGGGGTAAAATCTCTTACCAGGTATCCTCCTCCATTTCACCTTGTCAATATTCACAGTTGCAGCTGTTGCTTATGCCCTTTTTCATAAGGGCTTATGCCCTTATGCCCTGTTGTATTCTTTATTTTCGTAAATCTACTGCCAAAGCTTTGAAATGGCATACATAAGTATAAATCTTCCATCTAAAACATCACCCCAATTCAGTAGGAAGTAGCTCAATGACTACATTGTCCCTCCTCCCAAAGATATGGAAGGATAAAATTGACAGTGGAGAATATGTAACACAGGGAACGCCTGAAAACAGTAAAATGTTTTAAGAGTTGTCTCTTTCATATCACTGCCCCCCTCCCACTCTTTTGGGAATTAAAACCTGCATCCCTGCCCAATGCCAGGGGCAGGGGAATATCCTTTGTTTTTTGTACCACAGGAGATAGCTCAATGGAGTTATCTAGGTGGAGGTCATGAGATTGTTTTCACCACAGATGAGGTCGATCAGGACCCCATAGTTAAACAGAAATAGCCCCAAGCTGAAAACTCCTTTTAAAATCTCTGTATTTCTGCTTATAGAGAGGACTATGGTACTTTAAGATCCAAGTCTGCCATATTCTTTATTTGCTGGCAAATTAGGAAACTTCTCTTTCCTTTTCCTCAAATCACTTGTCCTCATTCTTCTGATGCAGTCTCAGGGACAAGTGGTAAATTTTCAGTAACACTTGTCCATGGTTTGTGTTTTCCCAGGTGCATGCTCAAAATCTTGGCTTAAAAAACCTCTACTGATTGCAATTTTTGCCTCAGTCATTTATTTGGTTTGACACAGGAATATCCTGTAGTTTTGTATAAGAGGAGAATGACATTATCTAATTTGTTTTCAAAACATTTCCTAAAGGCATTTAATAGTTTGTTGGGTCTTTTGTCTATAATGGTCCACTGAGCCTGAATCTATGTGAAATGGAATATGTCTTATGAAGGTCCATAGCTCTTTGCTTATGCTACCTTTAGAGGGTACTTAGCACATGCCTATCATAATTACCCTCCTATTGAACTGTAAAATTCTTAAAAATAGGAATAATTTCTTATTATTTATTCTAGTATCCATGATTCCTAATCATAGTGTAGGCACATAGAAAACTCTAAATAATTTTTAAAAAACAGTTTTACATTGAGTCTTCTGAAACCAACAGTTGTGATTTTATCTAAGTATATTTTGGATATTTCTCCTCAATAAATAATTTTGCATTTATTCAAATATAGTCACTGGCTACTTTTCTCCCTAGTCACATGGCTTCACGAAATGTTTCTATAGTTGAACATTAGCTTGCCTTTCTATTTCCCCAAAGTAATTACTAGATATATTAGTTTACAGTTATTCTTAAGTATTGTTTTGAAAAGATCTTCAGACTGATCCTTGAAGCAATCTTTAAGAGACTTTACCATGGGTTTTCCATCTATTCCTTCTCATTTCTGGTATTTTAGCCAGTTTCCTATCCAACATAACACATTATATCTAACCTTATTCTCTCTTTCTCAAATTGCATTTACTGAGAAACCTTGTTTATGACTTTTTGATGCTGAAACAGACCATATTACTAGTTCTCTTTATTTAAAAACATTCCATTATATTATTCTGATATCCATCAGTTTGCCCAGTCATTTCATGAACATTTACTGACCACTTTGTCATACATTAAACAAAGTATTAGGAAAATAAGAAATGAAATATATATTCTTTGAATCAGAGGAGCTCAGAGTAAAGCAGAGGGAGGAGGAGACACAAGCGAGAAAGCAAATAGAAAAAACAATTATCTATAGTGGCTTCCAGCCTGGATTTTTAACTCACATAGAGGATCCAAATCTTAAATCTGCCACTTATAAAGCTGCACTATATAAAAGTTAAGGTTTTCTCATTTGTAAAACGGGAACAATAACCATTTCATCTGTTCCTTTTAAAGAGGAGCTAAGGTAAAGTGCTTAGCTTAGTGATACATGATAGGCAATCTATAAATGGTATATGATATTGATAATAAGGAAGCATCTATTCTGGGCAAGGAAGGCTTCCTGGAGGAGGTAACTCTTGAATTGAGTCTTAATCAATGGATAGGAAGAGGAAGGAATCAAGATGGAACCTTGGAGAAAGGTTAAGTTTCCACATTAACACTGAAGACTCTTCATAATCCAACCTCTACCTACCTCAGCAACCTCTTTGAATCTCATAAATGAAACTTCCCTTCTATTCAGGGTGGTTTACTCACTGACCTCAGAATATGCTTTGCTTATTTTCTTCTATTCCTGCTTAGGCTTTACCCATCCCTGGCCCTGGCCCTTAGCCTAAAGCCTGGCCATCTACAAGACAAACATTAAGCTCCACCTTCTTTTAACTGACCACTTGGGTCCTTAGCAGTGGCTCTACTCCTTGAACTTTTCCAGCACAGGGTCAGATTACCATGCTCCCTTCCAAACTTCTGTGCCCTCCCACTACATACATGCTCATCATACTCCCTAACCATCTGCACCTTTGCTCTGAGATTTAGCTTTCATATGAGAACATTACGTCTCCATTGGATTGTAAATTCCATGAAGGGCTAGACTTTGTGTAATAAAGAGAGGATAGGGTACGGATATAGCACTTTAGTTTCAGATATCTTTGATACATGAAAGAAGGAACAGACCAGAAAACTGTTAGCAACAGTTTCAGTTAGGGTTAAGCCCAAAGTACACAACAAGACGGTAAAGGCTTAAATGCTTGGACTTAATGGGGCTTCTTATTTTTAGGTTCTCACCTTGATATGTACTCAGCTCTATCAACAGCAAACTATAAAAACTTTCCACTGTAAATTGTGTTAGTCATTTAAGATGCCTCAAATCCTTCTGGTAGTGAGGCATGACATAACAAAATAAAGGTTAGAAAAAGGCTGGCAATCAACTTCTTAAGCATGACTACTATAGTGCGAGGTAGTATATGGAATAGTAGAATCAAGATACCTGGGTTAAAATCCTTTGAAACTTACTGGCATTCGAACTGGAGCAAGTCCTTAACCTCTCTGAGATAATTTCTCCCTCTAATAATGTGGACTGAACACTTACCACTCAGGGTTGCTGTGAAGATTAAATGAGTTGATATTTACATAAAGTAACCAGCATACTGCCAGAAAGACAATACTTCCTTAATTATTCATGGCTAAAATATTGTATAAATCCATCATCCTCTGCAAAGCCTTTACAAAAAGAAAACAGAGATTCTCTTCCCTCTTTAAAGATGGTATATGAGAAGGAACTTACTGAAACCCATTGAGACCTCAGGCCTGAACACAGGAATCCTACTCATGATACCCAATGTACAGTAGGGTTGTCTTTACAGCCAATCTCTACCATCTACAGTGAAGAAAAGCTATTATTAGAGTCCTGTCACACTTTTTTAGAGTAACTGAGTCTTAAGACTCATTAACAGACTTTCAATTTGATAAAGAAAAAAGTGAGAGCCTTACAGACTATAAGCAAGCTAGACTCTCATAGAAAGAAAAGAAACAGCTTTCCATAAAGGATAAAAGGTGAACTGTTCAACACTCGAAGGCATTTGAGATTTTGACCACTGCCTTTGAAATTCTTCAGCTAACTCAGTGATATAGTTTGGATATTTGTCCTTTCCAAATCTTATGTTGAAATTGATCCCCAATGTTGGAGGTGGGGCCTGGTGAGAGGTGTTTGGGTCACAGGTGCAGATCCCTCATGAACGGCTTCGTGTCCTCCCCATAGTAATGAGTGAATTTTTGCTTGATTAGTTTAAAAGAGCATGGGCACTCTCTCCTCTCTTGCTTCCTCTCTAGCCATGTGACATGACTGCTCCCCCGTTGCCTTCTGCGATGAGTAAAAGCTTCCTGAGGCCTTCACCAGAAGCAGATGCTGATGCCATCTTTCTTGTACAGCCTGCAGAACCATGAGTTACGTAAACTTCTTTTCTTTATAAATTACCCAGCCTTAGGTAATCCTTTATAGCAACACAAAATGGACTAAGACAACTAGTTAGTCCAAAATAGGAGGAATCATAAAATAACATGGAATGGGCCAAAGAATCACGAACTCTTCTAAGTAGAAGACACCTCTGAAGTCATCTAGCCCAACCCTCTCCTTACACAGTTGAAATAGTAGACGAAGGAGAGATGCCAAGCTACACGTCAAGCTTCTTTTTGCCTCCTCACTTTATTGTCATAATTTTCCTAAGATTGCATTATTTCCCTGTAGTAAGCAGAATCACAGAGAATAGATTCATTTGCCTTATAATATGGGCCCAAACACTGGAAATATCCAAGATTCTTGTCCCTGACAGAAGGCTGGAACAAAAGGGCAACAGTACACACATTCTGGCAGTTATCTGATTAAACTATCAGGTCCCTGAATAGAAACCTGTACAAAGGCAAAAAATGATAATGCTGCCGACAAATAGAGATGCATACTTAGAATTAGAGGCTTTTTATATTTCTTCTACAGAAAGAAAGATTCCTATGGAACTACCAAAATTATGTAGAAATTTCTAGTGGTGACTATTGACTTTTCCCTGTGTATCTTCATGATGATACCATGAAGAAAAGCTGAATTAGACTCAGAGACCAAGAATACCACATACCAGGAAACCAGCTCTGGGGAGTAATAAAGAGGAGGAGCTTGAAATCTTTCCTTGTTAAATGAACCAACCAAATATGAAATGACTGTTTTTATCCAAATTCAATCCTAAACTTGTGGCTCTACTTTCCCAGTAAATTCATTGACTTATAGACCTAAGACATGAAAATGCTTAGGAAAATTCAAGAAGCCACTTAGTGAATAAAGACATTCCATTCTGAATAAATACAAATACAACACAGAAATTAAAGCACTTTAGGGTGAAATATATTAGCTAGACATAATATTCCTTTTAATTAGTCCTGTGGAGCTTGTCCTAATGCCAATGTTTTGGAAAAATGTTAATACTAGAAACTTTAAGTCTGCAAGGTCAACAGGCTTTAGTATTTAGTAAATACTAAAATGGTGAGTTGAACATTAGGCTACACTGTTAAGCAAATGACAACAAAGATGAAGTGATATTATACTGAATTTTAGAAATATTTAGTGCTTATAACAAGAAAGACAGTATCAGGGTTCTGTTCTAGTAAGGAGATTCTGGAAATACTGTGGTTGCCACAGCAAAAGGAATATGTCAAAGTACATTAAATTCTTAAGCAAGAGGGAAGAATCAAACCTCAAACAATATCACAGGAGGTAATATAATAACTGAGGATATTTAGGCTAAAGAAGGAAAAGGCAGATTAGGAGAACAGCTAGATGCCTTTAAAACTTGCAGAGCAATCAGAAAAGGAAGTAGCATTGTTACAATTGGCCCTAAGAAAAGAACAAGTATCAATGAATGAAAAGTATACAAAAACAGATTTTGGCTTAAAAATAACTTTCCATGTTAGCCTCAAAAGTCAATATTAAGGGTGAGAGAAGGCAAAATTTATATAAAATAGGAAAAAATAAATTCAAAAAACTTGGGCATTCTGAATAGGCCTTTGACAAAGTTTAGGAGCTAATATGGAGAGCATGACATTAATCCATGAAGATTAAGAATGAGTTATACTCCCATAAGTAAAACCAACTTTCAATTTTTTGTAGCAGAAGACGTAAGTATGGATAATTCTAAAAACCATATTTTATAAAGAATAATCTATCAGTGATGATTAAGCTACTGCAAAGTTGCAGATGACAAAAGCTACTACCGTTCTATATAGTAGCAATGAGAACAGAAAGGAGCGAAAAAATTTCAGAAACATTTCAGAGATAGAGCTCCTAGTATTTGATTTACTAGAGACTCTTGGAATACAAAATTCAGCAAGACTTACTATGTCAGTCTAGCCATTCATCCATTAACAATAACAATAGTAGCAAACACATACTGCTTACCATATGTCAGGCAATGTTCTAAATATTTTACATAGATGAACTCATTTCATTCTCTTATCACTATGAAGTGTATTGTATAACCATGCCCATTTTACAGATGATGAACTAAGGCTTACATCAGTTAAATTATTCAGCCAATAAATATCAAAGAACTAGTAAGAGGTTAGATATAAGATTTGGATATAGGTAGCGTAATTCCATAGCTAAAGCTCTTAAATGATAGAATAAACAGCTGTAAAGGAAAAGCAACAAAGTCCAAAGTAGGCAGTATGTAGTAACGTTAAGAGCCCAGTCTAGCGAAGACAGTCAAGGAGGAAGAGGATAGCAGGGGTTAAGTGAGGATTTGGTTATATCAGAATCTCAGGGGGCATTCATTAAAAAAAAAAAAAAAAAATCCGTATTAAATCCAAATTCCTAGAGACGGGACTTAGGAATTAACGTTTTAATGTTTTGGTTTTTGTTTTTTTAAGCAAAAACAAAAGCTCTGGGTAATTTTGTGGTAAAACTTCTGTAAGTTGGGAACTTTTGTAACAGATCTCTAAGGTCTCTTCCTGCTTTAGCATTCTAGCTGACGCTGTAAATGAATTTCCCAGAAATAAAAAGAGAGAGGGAGGGATCTTAGCTCCAGGAAAACGGCTATGCATTCAGACTCCACACCGTTTATGCTCCCGCTTTTACTAAACGGTCCCTCATAGGAGCAGGGATAGAGCAGGCAACGGAAGGAAGGGTGTGGTGTCCACAGTGTGCTGGCTTTAAAGCAGGCTGTTTTCCTAGGCTTTCTAGCACCATTAGTAGAAAGAAACCCTTCCTGCCTATAAATATGTGTGGTAATCCGACTGCATTATGAAGAGGATTCCTCAGAACCTGGCTAACGATGGATGCCAATGTATTCTAAGTGCCCCAAAGCGTTGCAGGAAGCCTCTAGGTCGGGGCCTGCCTACCCCAAGGCCAGGTGAATCTGGCTCAGCAGAAGAAATATCCGCGATTACACCCGCAAGTCCTTTACTCTCAGATATGACCCGTTCGCACATACCCGAGGGTCCTCTGGTAAGATTGATCTCTTCCTCAGCGACCATATAATCCACTCCTCCGTTCATGTTTTACTGGTCACCCGCCTTCCTATTGGGGTCAGTTGGGGCTCCGCACAGGTGAAGGTGAATCAATCTCGGCACTGCGCCCAAAGCACAGCACTTTCGGTTTCAGCAGCCTCCAGACCGGAAGAGGAAGTCGAGCGCGGGGAGCGCTGGGAGTCGTGGTCTTCGCCGCCGGCTGATTGCCCTTTCTCACCCAGTTTTCAAAGCAAAGTAGCAGGTGAGCAAGCGGCAAGTTATCAATCAAATTTGCCTTTGAAAGCAGGTGGGAAGGTGAGGGTGGGGGAGGCTAATAAAAGCAGGGGACACAAATAAATTGATATTGTCGAGAAAAAATTAAAAATAAAATATCCTGGCCATCTCTGAAAATCTCCACAAATGTAGAAAAGAAAAAAAAATAGTATTCTGTAAGCATCGAACCAGATTGGGATGGGTGTCACAGGCAATCCACTAATGAGAGTGCAAAGACAGACAAAAATTTCACCTTTTATGTGGCCAAGCAGATACAATGCGTTACATGCATGTTCTCACGTCACGTAAGAAGAGTTGACAACACTGTTTGCAACTCATTCATTGGTAGTTCGCCCTTGGGGTATTGGTCTGTGTCTGCTCTTTCTCTTACCTTTATCCAGAGAAAAAATACAACTTCCCATCTCTATGATAAGCAGGTCCTTTGAGTTTGGAGCAAGGCACTTGGGCTAACTCACTTTGCATGGGAGATGGGGGCACTGTCTTCCTTGATATTTATTAACATTTACGTTTCAAAGAGTTGACTCCCAGGACCTTAAGAAAAAGATTCCTGGGCTGTATCTGAGAAGAGGCTTATTTAGCTTTTAAAAAGATATAGATAGATATAGATATAGATATAGATATAGATACAGAGGAGGGATTATAATTACTAATTTGCTCGAGAAAATCCTTTAAGAAAAGGGAGAGGAAAAAAGTCTGTTCCTTTTGGCAACAGAGAGGATTCAATCTTTTTTTTTATTATTATTTTTTCACTCTTACAATAAGATTAGTGCATGGCCTAGGTATAACTTTGGCTCAGCCTTTCTGATTTTTGGGGTCAGACATTCCAAAGTGAGCTTGAACAAAACTGCAACTGTCAAAAACACAAAACCCTTAAGAGCCAGGAAGGTGAACTAAACGTGCAAAGAAACCTGGAGTTAGACCTCAGGGATTGGTGGGGATGTTAGAGGTTTGGAAAGTGCAGGGCCGATATAAAGATATTCAAATTCAGATTGAAAAGCCAAACCAGCAACTACTGTTTACCAAACAGGAGGAGACATAGGCAGTTTTGGCAGGAAGGCCTCTTATTTACTCACCCTGAGAGAAGTTAACATGGAATAGAGGAAAGAACACAGGAGGTGATGCCATTAGACCTGTATGCAAGTGTCAGTTCCATCTTCTTCAATTCTTTGTCTTTGAGCAAGTAACCCAACATCTCTGAACTCTGTTTCCCTATCTTAAAAAGAGATTGACAATAGCTCTTTAAAAGGTTGTTGAGGGGCTGGGTACAGTGGCTCACACCTCTAATTCTAGCAACTCTGGGAAGCTGAGGCTGGAGGATTGCATGAACTCAGGAGTTCAAGACCAGCCTAAGAGTGAGACCCCATCTCTACTAAAAATAGAAAAATTAGTCTCTACCAAAAGTAGAAAAATTAGTCTCTACTAAAAATAGAAAAATTAGCCAGGCATTGTGTTGTGTGCCTGTAGTCCCAGCTACTCAGGAGGCTGAGGCAAGAGGATTGCTTGAGCCCAGGAGTTTGAGATTGCAGTGAGCTATGATGATGCCACTGCACTCTACCCAGGGTGACAGGGAGAGACTCTGTCTCAAAAAAAATAAATAAATAAAAAAGTTGTTGAATTGCTTCTCAGCCTTTTGGCTAAGACCAAGTGTATTAGGTTGTTGAAAAGATTAAGTGCAGTGAAATTTTCAAAACTACTTTTCTTCTTAAAACTTAATCAGATTTATGCCACCTTCACTTCCCCAACTCTAAGAGCATATTGATTGAGTAAAATAATCATTATAAAAGGCAGAGAAAGATAAGTGAAAAAAATAAAATATGAATAAGTAATATTGGAATGCCAAGAGAAAAGAGATGAAAGAGAAATGAGGGAAAAATCAGAAAGTTCACAATGAGGAGATGTGTAAGGAAAAAAACATAAAATTTCTTGTAGACTACTAAGGGGAGAAGCGACCACTCTGTACCTGAAAATTTGGGCGGCAAAAGAAAAAAGGGTCATGAAATAAGTTCAGGAAATGCTGACAATAAATAGAGTGATGGATGGGGCATGTAAATTGCCTTTATACCCTAATGGAAGTATAATTTTTAAGAATGAGGAAGCTTTAATATGTAGTAAGGCAAAAAACAGAGGAAATGAATTTCTATTCAAAAAAAAAACAATTGAAAAAACTTATAGAATCAAGATAATGATAGATGGCTATAAGTTTGGATATTTGTCCCCTCCAAATCTCATGTTGAAATTTGATACCCAATGTTGAATGTGGGGCCTAGATACAGTAATAACTGCTTGTTAAAAAGAGCCTGGCACCTCTCCACCCCCCTTGCTTCCTCTTTTGTCATGTGATCTCTGCACATGCCATCTCCCTTTTGCCTTCCTCTATTAGTGGAAGCAGCCTCAGGCTCTCCTCAGAAGCAAATGTTGATACCATGCTTCTTGTACAGCTTGCAGAACTGTGAGCCAAATAAACTTATTTTCTTTAGAAATTACCCAGCCTCCAATATTCCTTTATAGCAACACAAATGGACCAAGACCATGGGAATATTTAGGAAATAGAAAATGGAGCATAGAGTCTGTGAAGTGATGACACTGAAGAAAAGGCAATTGTGAAGGAAGGCTGGAGCAGAGATAGACACTTAATTCTGTATACAATAGGCTAAGATGGAAGGTTATTACTCACACACTAAAGAATTCTAGAGATAAGATGGACCAGAGCTGATAGGAAGGCTCCTCAGTCACCAGAGACCCAGGTTCCTTCCAGCTCTCTGTCCCCTCCTCAGCTCCCTACCCTGGAGTGTAGCTTTATTTCATGGTCCAAGATGGGTAAGATGGTTTTTGGAACTTCAACATGTTCACATTCCAAGAAGTGAATAAAGAAAAGGCAAAAAAGACCTCCTGGAAATTTCATACACTTCTTATATGTCGTTGGCCAGAAACCTAGTCACATGGTTATGCTTAACTATAAGAGAGGCCTCTAGAGTATATTATATTTTAGCGGGATGGAAATATGCCTACTAAAAAATCAGGGTTATTATCAACTAAAAAGGGAAGCCATTGGCAGTCTCTGACACAAGAAGTGACACTTTCTGTCTGAACTAGGCTTTCCATTTAAGGTCTTATGATCTTGAGTTATTTAAAAAGTATGGAACTTGGTGGCAAGTTCAATCTATCATTTAGAAGATCAGTGGAAGTCTTGCCTCCCCTTTATTCACACCTTACTCTATTTTTGCACATTTCATGTCGTACAATCACTTTGTCTTTCTAATCTCGTCTCCGCCACATCCCCCCCATATCAAAATATTATACTCTCACACCCTCTCAGAACCAGCTCGTGGATATGTTTGCATTTATGACTTATCCACCTGTCCTTTGACATGGTACTTGTTCCTCCTTTTTGCCCTATAACTGACTTCTTTGGTTTCAAACTGTTGCATATTTTGTTTTTTTCTACGTTTCCTTCAGCAATTAAACCCCTTTCTGATTGACATTTTTTAAATGTTGTGTTTTTAGATTTAATCAGATTATATTAGTTTGTTAGGGTTACTGTAAGAAATACCAGTGTAGAGGACACCTTTGTCTGGGAAAGTTTCCTTGTTTTTCTCAAGAACATATCTGTGACCTTGCACGCAAGTCCAGAGCGCCCTCACCCTGCAAACAGGAGAGGCTAGAGAATTGAGATGCAAACATCTGCTTGCCGGAGACCGAAACAACAAGGAACTGGGACGTGTTGAGTCTGGACGGTGTGGGAACAAAGAACTTGCGGTGGGACAGTTGCCAAACAGCCTGTATTATAAATATAACAGCTACAGCGAGAGCTTTTCGCTGCAGCCTCATACTGTCTTGTGGTGTCTGTGTCTTTTTGTACGGGCTGCAGTCATGTGTCTGCATCTTTATGTCTCTGTGTTCATTCCTCGGTCTGAAGCCGGGCCACGTCATACCAGAGACAGGGTGGCTTAAACAACAGATATTTATTTTCTCTCAGTTCTGGAGGCTAGAAGTTCAAGATCAATTGTGCTAGCAGGGTTGGTTTCCTCTTAGGCCTCTCTCCTTGTTTTGCAGATGACCATCTTCTCCCTCTCTCTTCACATGGTCTTTCCTCAGTATAAACACATGTCTATGTCAAAATTTCCTCTTCTTATAAGAACACTAGTCATATAAGATTAGAGCCCACCCTGAAGACCTCCTTTTAACTTAGTTACCTCTTTAAAGACCTTATCTCCAAATATGGTTACATTCTAAGGTACTGGGGTTAAGGCTTCAACAAATGAATTTTGGGGGCATACAATTCAGCCTATATCACAGATTATAGTGAAGTTACCCCTACTGGAAGATGGCATTGCGCATTTCTGCTCTGGCCCATTACATGTTGGTTTTAGAGCTTAACTGTAATAGCAATATTATTATTA
>NW_012150840.1:10755839-10757992 GCF_000956105.1 Propithecus coquereli
GTGCAAAGAAACCTGGAGTTAGACCTCAGGGATTGGTGGG
The DNA here is from genome assembly GCF_000956105.1 of Propithecus coquereli. NCBI lineage: Eukaryota > Metazoa > Chordata > Mammalia > Primates > Indriidae > Propithecus > Propithecus coquereli. Next base: position 10,755,880 of record NW_012150840.1, read on the forward strand.
GATGTTAGAGGTTTGGAAAGTGCAGGGCCGATATAAAGATATTCAAATTCAGATTGAAAAGCCAAACCAGCAACTACTGTTTACCAAACAGGAGGAGACATAGGCAGTTTTGGCAGGAAGGCCTCTTATTTACTCACCCTGAGAGAAGTTAACATGGAATAGAGGAAAGAACACAGGAGGTGATGCCATTAGACCTGTATGCAAGTGTCAGTTCCATCTTCTTCAATTCTTTGTCTTTGAGCAAGTAACCCAACATCTCTGAACTCTGTTTCCCTATCTTAAAAAGAGATTGACAATAGCTCTTTAAAAGGTTGTTGAGGGGCTGGGTACAGTGGCTCACACCTCTAATTCTAGCAACTCTGGGAAGCTGAGGCTGGAGGATTGCATGAACTCAGGAGTTCAAGACCAGCCTAAGAGTGAGACCCCATCTCTACTAAAAATAGAAAAATTAGTCTCTACCAAAAGTAGAAAAATTAGTCTCTACTAAAAATAGAAAAATTAGCCAGGCATTGTGTTGTGTGCCTGTAGTCCCAGCTACTCAGGAGGCTGAGGCAAGAGGATTGCTTGAGCCCAGGAGTTTGAGATTGCAGTGAGCTATGATGATGCCACTGCACTCTACCCAGGGTGACAGGGAGAGACTCTGTCTCAAAAAAAATAAAAATAAAAAAGTTGTTGAATTGCTTCTCAGCCTTTTGGCTAAGACCAAGTGTATTAGGTTGTTGAAAAGATTAAGTGCAGTGAAATTTTCAAAACTACTTTTCTTCTTAAAACTTAATCAGATTTATGCCACCTTCACTTCCCCAACTCTATGAGCATATTGATTGAGTAAAATAATCATTATAAAAGGCAGAGAAAGATAAGTGAAAAAAATAAAATATGAATAAGTAATATTGGAATGCCAAGAGAAAAGAGATCAAAGAGAAATGAGGGAAAAATCAGGAAGTTCACAATGAGGAGATGTGTAAGGAAAAAAACATAAAATTTCTTGTAGACTACTAAGGGGAGAAGCGACCACTCTGTACCTGAAAATTTGGGCGGCAAAAGAAAAAAGGGTCATGAAATAAGTTCAGGAAATGCTGACAATAAATAGAGTGATGGATGGGGCATGTAAGTTGCCTTTATACCCTAATGGAAGTATAATTTTTAAGAATGAGGAAGCTTTAATATGTAGTAAGGCAAAAAACAGAGGAAATGAATTTCTATTCAAAAAAAAAACAATTGAAAAAACTTATAGAATCAAGATAATGATAGATGGCTATAAGTTTGGATATTTGTCCCCTCCAAATCTCATGTTGAAATTTGATACCCAATGTTGAATGTGGGGCCTAGATACAGTAATAACTGCTTGTTAAAAAGAGCCTGGCACCTCTCCACCCCCCTTGCTTCCTCTTTTGTCATGTGATCTCTGCACATGCCATCTCCCTTTTGCCTTCCTCTATTAGTGGAAGCAGCCTCAGGCTCTCCTCAGAAGCAAATGTTGATACCATGCTTCTTGTACAGCTTGCAGAACTGTGAGCCAAATAAACTTATTTTCTTTAGAAATTACCCAGCCTCCAATATTCCTTTATAGCAACACAAATGGACCAAGACCATGGGAATATTTAGGAAATAGAAAATGGAGCATAGAGTCTGTGAAGTGATGACACTGAAGAAAAGGCAATTGTGAAGGAAGGCTGGAGCAGAGATAGACACTTAATTCTGTATACAATAGGCTAAGATGGAAGGTTATTACTCACACACTAAAGAATTCTAGAGATAAGATGGACCAGAGCTGATAGGAAGGCTCCTCAGTCACCAGAGACCCAGGTTCCTTCCAGCTCTCTGTCCCCTCCTCAGCTCCCTACCCTGGAGTGTAGCTTTATTTCATGGTCCAAGATGGGTAAGATGGTTTTTGGAACTTCAACATGTTCACATTCCAAGAAGTGAATAAAGAAAAGGCAAAAAAGACCTCCTGGAAATTTCATACACTTCTTATATGTCGTTGGCCAGAAACCTAGTCACATGGTTATGCTTAACTATAAGAGAGGCCTCTAGAGTATATTATATTTTAGCGGGATGGAAATATGCCTACTAAAAAATCAGGGTTATTATCAACTAAAAAGGGAAGCCATTG
>NW_012150840.1:10769367-10771768 GCF_000956105.1 Propithecus coquereli
GCACTCTGGGTGAGATGAAGGTCAATGTAGCAGTTTTGTCTGAAATTATAATCAGTGATCTAGTAAATTGCCATCAGCCCTATTATTACCAATAAGTAATCACAATGCATTAAAAAGTTACTTGCAATCCTGCATAATTAGGCCTAAGTTGTTGTAAAATAAAAAACAAACCTGTTTTGTCTGAACTGGCAGTGTAAAGAATATAGCACTGAAAGTGTCTGAATCATCTGTAATGCCAAATACCCTCCATAGACTCGTAATGTGGTTAGGCTTTGGGACCTACTGTTTTGAAATCTTAGATGTATACACTTTCTCATAGACTCACACAACCTATGATTATCTTCACTCGGCCAAATTGAACTTCAGCTTTAGCAATTCTTAGATAAGCTACATCTCTGGATCTAAAGCATAGTATAAATAATTTAAACCAAAGTAATAGAGAAGAGACCACTTAGGTTTAGTGTTACTGGAGCAGTCTTTTACAAGTTTACTAATAACTTTAGCCTAACCCCAATAAAGCCTCATAACAGTCATGAGAATTCATTAGGAAGTTTACTGAGGGGTACCATTATACCCATGCCTTTATGAGTCCATATAGAGATATAGTATTTATGTATATATGTATATAGTTAAGAGTGAATTTGTTTGCCTAAGTAACAGCTGTCTGGCAAACTGGACATGATGGCATTCTCTTTTCACAAATCTTGTTGGCACATTCCATGCAGAAGAGCTTGTGGCCACATGGAACTAGGGAGCCAATAACTTCACTCTCAAAGCAAATCATGCAGTTGTGCTTTTGTTTTAATTCTGGAGGTGAGCTAGAGGTGGAACCACCACTGGAAGAGGAGTAACTATTGATACCATTAGAAAAAGCAGGGATGTATATTGGAAGGCTGACCTAGTTGCCTGTACTAGGTGATTGATCCTAACCCTCTGGAGCAAGTGGGTGTTCTAGAGTATCAGTCTTGTGTAACCAAGTTGCCTACTAACATATCAAAATGTAGATGTCTAATAGACATCTTAACTTACCATGATGAAAACAGAATGCCTAATCCCTATACCCCTAAATGTATACCTCCCTTAATCTTTCCCTTTTCTTAAGTTACTTAATCTACCCAGTTCATATAACAATCTTAAGAACCACCCTTGATTCTGTTCTTTCCCTTGCACTTATATCCGACCCATCAGAAAGTCTAGTTGTCTCTATGTGCAAAATATAGTCTATGTCTGACCATCTCTGCTACTATCATCTTATTACAAACCACTAGTATTTATTGCCTCTACTTCTGCTGTTCTTCCTAATAGTTTGTCCTGCTGCTCACTCTCTATCCCCCATCCATTCTTTCCTCAGCTGGAGTAATCTCACAAAAATGTAACTTGGATCATGCAATGTTCCTGATTTAAATATTTCAATCAACTCCATCTCACTTAGAAAAAAGTCAATGTCCTTAATATTACCTCTGAGACCCCATGATCTGGCCTCTGTCCAGCTCTCTAACTCATCTACTACCACAACCCCTTGCTCCATTTGTTACTTTACATCTATACTGCACTTTTCTCTGTTCCTCAAACAAATTAAGTTTGGTTTTGCTTTAGACGTTTGCATTTGCTATCCCATATACCCCCACTACTTCTTTTCACTGTTTTATCTCCAATATCTAGAAGAGTTGCCAACACATAGTAGGCCTTTAATAAATAAATGAATTTCAGTGGTGATGAAACTTAAATTCAGTAACTTGCTAAGTCACACTGCAGTTGTCACTCCCTGCCTCATCACCTGCTGCAGCCACTAGTGTCCTAGCTCTGCTGCCTATATTCCTCTCAGCTGTTTTCATTAACACCACTGATGCCCTCAAAATGAATCCAGAATGTTCAGCTTCAAAAGCCAGCCTCATTTTCTTCAGACTGTCAAAAGAAAATATTTTTTCCCATGACTAAGAAATGGCTAAAATGTAAATTCTGCATCTTTGTTCGCAGCTTTTATATACACAGGCAAAATCTCTTTAAAATTAGAATTTGTTGCTTCTGGCCTCTGCTGACACTATTTCATGCTTTCATGGTAATTGGCCCTATTGGACACTGCTGTTGGGGGACAAAACCTTTTTATTCTAATATAAACCCAAATGTATTCTTGTCACTGCTATGTATTTATTTATTTAGAGACAGGGTCTCGCTTTGTCACCCAGGCTGGAGTACACGTTCATCATCATCATAGCTTACTGTAACCTTGAACTCCTGGGGTCAGGTGATCCCTTGCTTCAGCCTACAGAGTATCTGGGACTACAGGCACATGCCACCATGTCCAGCTAATTTTTAATTTTTTTTTTTTTTTTTGAGACAGTGTCTCACTGTGTTGCCCAGGATGGTCTTGAATTCCTGGCCTCAAATGATCCTCTTGTCT
>NW_012150840.1:10772993-10777150 GCF_000956105.1 Propithecus coquereli
GGCCTGGTAAGTCTTATAGTCCTCTCATTTAATACATTTAGAAAAACCATCTATTCCTGTTCCTTTATTCTCTGTTTAGGTAAATTGTATCACTATATACCAAAGGACCTAAGTACAAAATCTGGGAGATATCCCAGACTGCTTTCTCTCTCTAACCTTCTTCCTTCCTTTGTCAGTCAGTTTGTATGTTTAAGTATCAAAACGTTTTCTTCTTCTTCATTCTCAGGCTAATTTCTTTAATTCCTATCCTTTTTAATTTTGTCTGCATTGTTTTGGAAACATTTTAAATGGTCTCTTTGACTGTAGTTTTGTCTCCTAAATTCATCCTCTGCATGTTTCCAGGTTATCTTTCTGGAATCTAAATTTTATTCTGACTCTCCTGCTTAAAATCCATCACTGACTTTTCTTAGTCTTTAGGTAAAAGCCAAATTCCTTAGTAAGGCACACAGTGATTTATGATCTGATTTTATCTACCTTTCTAGCTTAATTTCTCACATTTTCTTGCTATAAAAATGTAAATTTGATTACATCGTGTCCCTGCCACAATCCTTCACTGGCTTTCTATCTCACTTATAAGAAAAGCCAAAGTTTTAACATTGCCTATGATTTGGCCCCCTTCTTAGCTCTTTAACTCATCTACCACCACAGGGTTCTGACGGCCCCTTCCCCCAACTTTGCAACCACATTGGCTTTCTCTCTACATTTCAAAGAAGCTTGTTCTTGCTTTCAGCCTTAGCACTTCCTGGGTCATCTGCTCCCAGAGCTTCACATGCCTGACTCCCTTTGTTCACATCTGAGATAAAATGGTACCTTCGTAGTAGGTACCATTAGCAGCCTTTCAGACTGCTAAATACTAAGTAGTAACCTTTTCACTTTTGTGATAGAATTTATCACTATGTCTCTGTCTTGTTCATCTATGTGTTTACTTATCTTCAGTCTCTCTCTCAATAGAATTTAAGTTCATATCAAGTCATGCTCAATTACAGGCAATTTCTCATATTTGCCATATTTGTTCAAACTCTTTGCCTTTTTATATGCTATTTATTCCCTTGACTATCTTGACTCTCCTTCCATCCATTCTTCTTGGGTAATTCCGATTTATCCTTATAGCTTAGTAGAGAGGTTATCTCTTCCAGGAAGTCTTCCTTGACACTTTCTGCTTCCTTGACACTTCCCAGACAAGATTAGTTTAGTTGCCTTACATCTGGACACCTCAAGTTTCTCATGCCATACATGTTATTTACCTTTCTACTTACATTAGATTTTAGATGTAGGAATTGTGTCTTTCCTATTTATATCCCCTATGTAATGATGCCTACATAGTGATTATTCACTAAATATTTATTGAATTAATAAATAAATAAATTGTCCTAGAATTGAACCAGAGTATATTTGTGTGACAGGATCAACTTCTCACAATTTCCTTGCCAATTATTAACTATTATTTCTGAGTAGACTGTAGGATCTCTTCTCAGAATACCTTAGTCTTTCTAAACCAGTTCTTCCTCCATGCCCACTCCCCCATAATAGTGCAGCCTTTATCATCTCTTAGTTTGTGAGGCTTACTCCCAGTTCTGGGTATAACCTTCGATCTTAAAGCCTGCTTTATAACTTAACTAAAGGTAGGGGGAAGGCGACTTTGTTTAAATGCATGTGTGATTTAATCTTCACAAAGACCTTCAGAGTAAGTACTATTAAGTCTACTTTATAGATGAGGAAACTAAGGATGGGGAAGATTTTAACTTGCCTAAGGGTACATGAGTAGAAAGAAGCATTATCAGGATCGGAATTTAGGGGTTAAATGTCCATGTTTTTTCTAGTACATCTCCCTCCTCCAGAGAACTTAGAGACCCTAATGCAATTAGGATTCATGATAGCTTCTTATAATAATTGGAATTTCACAAGGTAAGTATGTAGATTAGGTCCCTGCTTGACCAACTACATTTAAAACCACTTTCTGGATTTCAAATTGATTTCTCATAGGGAGGTGAAATTAGCAAAATAGTAGTGATAGTTATAGTAATGGTGGTCATAATGTGATGCATTGTGCTGTGTCAACTTGATTAAGCTAGAAATTCAATTTCCCACAATCCTCTTCACTGTGTGGTTCTAATTTAGACTTGACCAAAAGAAAAACATGTGCTTGGTTTGAAAGGCAGGAGCGAAGTAGTAGTTTTTAAAGGTTTTTTACCTTCAAATGGACATGTTATAAAGGACAGATGCAGAGGTTTCTGGTGGGTTCTAAGTTGTCCTTATTTTTCTGTGTTCCATGTACAACCTTTTTGCTGATTCCTGGCTCAGATGATGAAGAGCAGCCCCAGGCTTACTACCAGAAACTTGACTGTGGACACACAGAGGAGGTAGGAACACAAAGGCAACTTCTCTTTCAGACTTCCTACTTCAGAAGCTGGATGTGTGTAGCTTCTCAAATTGGTTGGTAAATGATCCCTTCTCTGATTTACCAGCATTCCCTTCTGTACCTTCCCTTCCCCACTCATCCCACAGTTGTGTAAGGTCCATTTCTTTCACACAAGTTCCTTATCCTTAAACACTCATACATTCTAAAACCTTGAGTCCTAAATAATATAGTTATTGGTACTAAAAGTGGTTCCTGAGGAACAGAAGCTGAGGATGGAAATGTGGAATTGGTTTTCTATAAAATTTAGTGGCAAAACAGTTACTTGAATTATTACAAGTTGTTATTTGGAGTCAACTATCTGCTGCCATAAAATATTTTAGTCAAAATAAGGCATTTAAGAAATGTGGGTTTGGTTGCTTGCTTCTATGTGCAGTAGAGACCTTGGAAAAAGAAAATGCTGCATTGACTGAACTGGACAGATCCTCCAAGCAGAAAATAAGCAAAGAGACAATGGACTTAAACAAAGCTCTATAACAAATGGGTCTAACAGACATCTATAGAACATTCCACCCAAATAAGGCCAAATATACATTCTTCTCATCAACTCATGGAACTTTCTCTAAAATTGATCATATTGTAGACCAAAAATAAGATCTCAACAAATTAAAAAAATAGAAATTATACCATGTATCTTCTCAGACCACACTGATATACAATTAGAGATCAATTCCAGCAGAAACACTCGCCACTTCACAAAGTTGTGGAAATTAAACAATCTATTGCTGAATGACTATTGGGCCGAGGAGAAGATCCAAATGAAAGTCAAAATATCCTTCAAACTAAATGATAACAGGGACATAAGTTATAAAATCTGTGGGATACAGCAAAAGCATTCCTGAGGGGAAAACTAATAGCATTAAATGCTCACATCCAAAAGGCAGAAAGCTCACAAATCAACAAACTAATAAACCATCTCAAAGAAGTGGAAAAGGAAGAACAAGTTAATTCTAAACCTAGCAGAAGAAAAGAAATAACTAAGATCGGAGCAGAACTAAACAAAATTGAGAACAAAAGCAAGCACTATGCATAAGATTAATAAAACCAAAATTCAGTTTTTCAAAAAGATAAGAAAAATTGACAGCCTCTTGCTAAAGTGACAAAAACTAGGAAGGAAAGGACTCTAATAAACTCAATTAGAAATGAAAAAGTAGAGATCACTACAGACATCATGGAAATACAAAACATTATCTTTGAATCCTGTAAAAATCTATATGCCCCAAAACAATAAAATGTGGGGGAAATGAACAAATACTTAGAAACACACAACCTTCCCAGGCTCAATTAGGAAGAAATAGAATTCCTGAAGAGACCAATATCAAGCACAAAAATTGAAGCACCAATTAAAAATCTTCCAACAAAAAAAAGTCCTGGAGCAGATGGGTTCGTACTTGAATTTTACCAAACTTACAAAGAAGAACTCATACCTATACTGCAGAAATTATTCCACAACTTTGAGAGGGATGGAATCCTCCCCAACTCATTCTACGAAGTCAATGTCACCTTGATACCAAAGCCAGGAAAGGACACAAGAAAAAAAGAAAACCACAGACCAGTATCCCTTATGAATATAGATGCAAAAATCCTCAACAAAATCTTAGCAAACTGAATCCAACAGCACATCAAAAAAATAATTCATCATGACCAGGTGGACTTTATCCCAGTGATGCAAGGTTGGTTCAACATACACAAATCTATAAGTGCAATTCACCACATAAATAAAAGCAAGAACAAAGACCAT
>NW_012150840.1:10777200-10777707 GCF_000956105.1 Propithecus coquereli
CAGGAGTTTGAGGTTGCAGTGAGCTATGATTACACTACTACACTCCAGCCTGGGTGACAGAGGGAGACCCTGTCTCTAGGGAAAACAAAATTAATTGCCTGTATAAGTATTCTGCTTCCCACCTACATAATCCTTCATGCCTTCTCTGAATTAGTCTACATTTCTTATTCTAGACACCTAACTGGTTTCCTTTTTTAGTTAACTAACTTGCTAATACAAGTTAATAAAATTTGACATATGCCTCCTTCCTTGTCCCTCCCTCTCTCTCACCAAAAACATTTGACATATACTTGAGATAAATTTGTCTAAGAAATTATTTTTTTTTTTTTGGAGATAGAGTCTTGCTCTGTTGCCCCAGCTAGAGATCAGTGGCATCATTATAGCAACCTCAAACTCCTGGGCTCAAGCAATCCTCTTGCTAAGGCCTCCCAGTAGCTGGGACTATAGGCATGGGCCATGATGCCCAGCTAATTTATACACACACACACACACACACACACACACACA
>NW_012150840.1:10789651-10790964 GCF_000956105.1 Propithecus coquereli
TGCACATGAGTGCTGATAGGTTAGTTCCAATTTAATAGTGAGTACATGTGGTCTTTGTTTTTCCAGTCTTGCAATACTCCACTTAGGAGAATGGTCTCCAGTTCCATCCATATTGTTAGAAAAGTTATTAGTTCATTTTTATGGCCCAGTAGTACTCCATGATATGCATATAGTATATTTTATTAATCCATTCGTGAATTGATGGGCACTTTGGTTGATTCCACATCTTTGTGATTGTGAATTATGTTGCAATAAACATTCAAGTGCAAGTGTCTTTTTGATAAAATGACTTTTTTTCCTTTGGATAAATACTCAGTAGTGGGATTGCTTGATCAAATGACAGGTCTACTTTCAGTTCTTTGCGGAATCTCCATACTATTTTCCATAAAGGTTGTATTAGTTTGCAGTCCCAACAACAGTGCATAAGTGTTCCTTTCTCTCTGAATCCATGCCAGCATCTATTGTTTTGGGACTTTTTGATAAAAGCAATTCTCACTGGGATAAGGTGATATGTCATTGTTGTTTTGATTCACATTTCCCTGATGATTAGTGATGTTGAGTATTTTTCATATGTTTATTGGCCATTAGTCTATCTTGTTTTGAAAAGCTTCTGTTCTTGTCTTTTGCCCTGCATTTTAATGGGGCTGTTTGATTTTTTCTTGCTAATTTGTTTGAGTTATTTGTAGATTCTGGTTATTAGCCCTTTATTGGATATATAGCATGCAAATATTTTCTCCTATTTTATAGGTTGTCTGTTCACTCTGTTGATTGTTTCCTTGGCCGTGCAGAAGCTTTTTAATTTAATGAAGTCCCACGTATTTATTTTTGGTGTTGCTGTGATTGCCTTTCAAGTCTTCCTCATAAATTCTTTCCCTAGGCCAATGTCTAGAAGAGTTTTTCCAACATTTTCTTCGAGCGTTATTATGGTTCATATGTCAGGTTTAAGTCTGTTATCCATCTTGAATTAATTTTAGTGAGTTGTGAGAGGTATGGATCCTGTTTCAATCTTCTACATGTAGCTATCCAATTTTCCCAGCACTATTTGTTGAATAGGTCTTCTTTTCTTCAGTGTATATTGTTGTCTGTTTTGTCAAAAATCATATCTCAGTATGTGGATGGTTTTACATTTGGGTTCTCTGTTCTGTTCCATTGGTCTATGTCTTTATTTTTGTGCCAGTACCATGCTGTTTTGGTTGCTATAGCCTTGTAGTATAGTTTAAAATCTGGTAAAATGATACCTCCAGATTTCTTCCTTTTTCTTAAGTTTGCTTTGGCTATTCAGGCTCTTTTCTGGTTCCAAATGAAACATGGAG
>NW_012150840.1:10792284-10845795 GCF_000956105.1 Propithecus coquereli
TATTTGTGTCCTTTCTTCTCTATTTCTGGTTAATCTAGCAAGAGGTCTATCAATTTTGTTTATCTTTTCAAAGAACCAACTTTTTGTTTCATTAATCTTATGTATTGTTTTGTTTCGTTTTGTTTTCAATTTCATGTAGTTCTGCTCTGATCTTAGTTATTTCTTTTCTTCTGCTTGGTTTGGGTTTAGTTTGCTTTTCCTTTTCTAGTTCCTTAATATGATTCATAAGATTGTTGATTTGTGATCTTTCTGTCTTTTTGATGTAGGAATTTAAGGCTATCAATTTCCCTTTAGGACTGCTTTTGCTGAATCCCATAGATTTTCATACTTTGTTTTCCCATAGTCATTTAGCTTGAGGACTTTTTTGATTTTCATCTTAATTTCTTTCTTGACCCAATAATTATTCAGCAGTCGGTTGTGTAATTTCCATGACTTTGTGTAGAATTGAGTGTTTCTGTTGGAGTTGATTTCTAATTTTATTCCATTGTGGTCTGAGAAGATGCAGGATATAATTTCTATTTTTTTGAACTTGTTGAGACATGTTTTGTGACTTAAGTGGTGTTCAATCTTAGAGAATGTTCCATGTGCTGATGAAAAGAATGTATATTCAGTAGTATTTGGCTAGAATGTTCTGCAAATGTCTGTTAGGCCCATTTGCCATAGAGTGCCATAGAGTCCCATTTAAGTCCAGTGTTTTTTTTTTTCATTTTCTGCTTGGAGGATCTGTCCAGTCCTGTCAGTGTGTGTTGAAGTCCCAAGCTATTATGATGTTGCTGTTTAACAGTTTCTACAGATCTTGTAGGATTTGCCTTATTAATATGGGTGCACCCATATGCATTTAGATGCATAAATATTTAGGATTTTTATGTCTTCTTGTTGAATTGCTCCCTTTACCATTATATAATGACCATCTTTGTCTTTCTTTACTATTGTTGATTTGAAGTCTATGTTATCTGATATGAGAATGGCTACACCTGCTTTCTTTTGATTTCTTTTTGCATGTAATATTGTTTTCCATCCCTTCGCCTTGAGTATGACTGAGCCCCTGTGGGTTAGATGTATTTCCTGGAGACAGTAGGTACTTGGCTTGTATTTTCTTAACTCATTCAGTCAGCCTATATCTCTTGAGTGGGGAATTCAAGCCATTCATATTTATTGAAAGAATTGATAAGTGGGATGCATTTCTGTACATCCTGTTGGGTAGAATGTTATTGCTTTGTTTTACCTCCTGAGCTATTATTTTATATGGGCTCTGAGCTTTACCTTTTGGATGTTTTTACACTGGTGAGTGTCTATTGTGCTGATTGATGTATAAATGCCAATGTGAGTACTTCCTGCAAGGCTAGTCTAATCTTGACAAATTCTCTCAGTGTTTCCTTGTATGAGAAAGTCTTTATTTCTCCCTCATATAAGAAACATAGTTTTACAGGATACAAAATTCTAGGCTGGCCATTATTCTGTTTAAGAAGACTCAGGATGGGGCCCCAATCCCTTCTGATTTGTAAGGTGTTAGTTGAGATGTCTGCAGTTATTCTGATGGGTTTTCCTTTGTAAGTAACCTGGTGTGTTCACCTTAATGGCTCACAGGAGTTCCTCCTTCATTTTAACTTTGGCCAGTCTGATGACTATGTGTCATAGCGATTGCTTCTTTACAGTGAATTTCCCAGGTGTTTGTTGAGCTTCTTGTACTTGTATATATAAATTTCTATCAAGACTGGGGAGGTTTTTCTCAATTATTTCCTCAAATAACTTTTCCAACCCTTGTGTGTTTTCTTCTTCACCTTCAGGGATGCCTATGATTCTTAGGTTTGGTCTCTTTACATAATCCCATATTTCTCATAGGCTTTGTTCCTCCCTCTTATTTCTCTGTTCTTTATCTTTGACTGACATGTTTAATTTGAAGATGTTGTCTTCAAGCTCTGAGATTATTTCTTCTGCATGGTCTAGTCTATTCTCTAAGCTTTCCAATGTGTTTTGTATTTCCTTCAATGAATTTTTCATTTCCAGAAGTTCTATATGAGTTTTAAAAATAATTTGATTTATTGATTTATTTGGTGAATTTTTCATTCATTTCCTGTATTGTTTTTGTGGTTTCTTTGTGTTGGTTTTCCAATTTCTTTGTATTTTGTTGAGCTTCCTTATAATTCAAATTTGAAATTCTTTATCTATCATTTCTATATTTTTGTTTTGGGTGGTATCCATTGGTAATGAGTTGTTTCCTTTTGGGGGTGTCCTGTTGCTCTGATTTTTCATACTTCAGAGTTGTTTCACTGATTCCTTCTCATCTGGCCTCTTGATTAAGTCCTGGGGGTTCTGGATCTGCTTGCAGACCTGTCCCTGTATACCCAAAGATTAATCCCTGACCATCCCAAGGAAAAGAGTGCTGCTCCCAAGTTGCCTATTGGGTGTTCAGGCAGATTTGATGATCTTCTTGGGTTGCCTAGGTCCTGCTACCTTCACCTCTTCCCAACAGTCTGAATTGTGTTGGGTCCCCCAGGTTAATCTCTGATATGGTGGGTGGTACTTGTGAGTACCAATCAGCTATGCCCTGTTTTCATTTCCTTGGGCTCCAAGCCTCTCTGAGTTTGACCCTTGTGGATATTTGCTCCTCTTTATCTTCTTCCATCTCGGCTTTACAATTTTTTTCTGTGGGGTCCCAGCTGTCTCTGTCATATCTCTCTGTGATCCACACCTGAGCTACACCTCTTCTCCTGTCTCCTCTGTCCGATATCCTGGTCTCCTGCCAGGTCAGTCAAACAAGACATGTCTCTAGTCAGCCATCTTAGACATCTTTCACTGAGCAACTTATAAACTGAACAGGTAAAGGGAGTATGTGGCAGAAAGAAAGCTTTCTACAAGTTATCATAACTTGCTCAATACGTATCAACAAACAATAGGTCATCTGGTGGATCTTATGATCAGCAGTCTGTGGTTGGCCTGTTTCACAGTCTTGATCGGTTTTTCCTCAAGGTCATTTTCTAATCTCATGCCCATCAGGTGTGTAAACAAGCAGCAGGTTAATTCTAAACTTTTAAGACAGAACAAACTGAAAGCATACAGGGAGGAAAAGACTCCCTTTTAACATACCTAGTGATATACTCTGAATTGAATGGCTCTTGGGGTGTGTGTATACTAACCTAGAACATCAACATTCCAATATGGATAGTCATGAGGAGAGCAGAGGAAGGCCTTACTCTTGGCATTTCCTGAGAGGTGAATGGGGAGGCTTAGTCTATTACATAACAATGGTGTGCTCATCAGGGGAGGCTGTGCTCAGTGAGCTGGGGACTCTAGGGCAGGGGACCTGGAGAAGAGGAAAAAAATAGAAGAAATTAAGAAAACTATTGTATAATTTGGCTTAAAAGTTCATGTTCTCTAAGGGAAGTCATAAATGGGAGAAGAATAAATGGCATTGGTGCAAACTTGGAATAGTTAATCACTTATTTCTTAATCCTAAGTGAGGAAAGGATTCAACACGTAATTAAAAGAGGGAATTGTAAACAATGGTAAGGAGAGGGAAGCTCCTCCTTAAAGGAATTCTGAGGGTAGAATTGCACTTTATAGAAACTAAATGGAGTTGGCTGTTATTGATGAAATATAAGAGTAAAGTGATGTCAGGAATAGAAAAATTAAAACATGTAATAATAGTTTATTATCAAGTTAAACTTTTGCTTACCTTATGATCAAGAAATTCCAATCCTAGGAATTTAGTCACATAGTTGTGCCTATGAATGTTCATAGCAGCATTATTGATAAGTTTATTCCACAACCTAGGAATCAAAAACTAGTCCTTAATAGCTTAATGGGTAAACAAATTTATATTCATTCAATGGAATAACTCTCAGTAATAATATGAACAAAATACTAATACATGCAAGATCATGGATGAATTTCACAGAAATTATGAGACAAAGAAACCAGACCCAATGAAGTAAAGTATAATTTACTTTGTATGAAATTCTAGAATATTCCAAACTAATCTGTGGCAATGGAAATATAATCAGCAGTTTCACTTACCGCAGTTCACTAACATGAGGCAGTTTGATTAATAGGAGAAAAAGCATACAAAGTTATTTACTGTGTATACGTGGGAGCCTTAGAATGAACACCCAAATATACAGGGGAAATTGTCCATTTTTATGCTTCAATTCAATAAAGTGTAGGCAGCCATGTAGAAATATGTTTGGACAAAAAGTGTATGATCTAGTGCTAATAGACTGAGTGGGGATACCCAGCAAGCCCTGTCTGTCTAGTTTCTTCTTGGCCTCTCTGGGCATGCATTCCTTTCTCCTGGATGTGGGGTAGAGCCCTTTCTGGAATGGGAGTCTTATGACCTACAGACAAACAAGATAGGTCAGATAACTTCATTATGGCGAATTTTTGCACATAATAATGTTAGGTTTTATAGCTAGCTTTTGAGAAAAGAGGTTCTGGTTTCTGTGACCTGCCATGGGGAAGAGAGATTTCCATTAACAGTTTCTGTGGGTAGCCTCGGGGGAGAATGAAACTAAGAGATAGGAAGCTGAAGAAGGTCAGAGAAAAACTGCTGCTTCTCAGGCTCCTACTGAGGCCCCTACTGAGGCCTTTATTTTTGGATACTGTTTTCTAAACCCTAACACAAACCATCTACGCTGCCGTCAAAATGAAAGAAAAATGCTACTGGGTTTATGCTAGACACACCAAGGTAGATGGCCATCAGCACTCTTGGGATAATTGGAAAAATCATCCCTACAGGTGGCCTTAAAGTAAAGATTTCCAGGGCCAATTGCCAGGCCCCAGAAACAAATAGCTTTTCTTCATGGTAGTGAAGGAAATTAGAAATAGTTTCACCCCAAAATATGGCATTTTGATATTCTGGACTGAATAAAGAAGCCTCACCATCTCTCTGACCTTCTCCCTTCTCCCGCCCCTCACCACCAGGGACTCTCCCAAAGTCACTGAAGTTTCTTTATCTGCCTGAGATCCGGACTCACTGAGGAGAGCAATTGTTCTTTTCTTCTCCTTCCTGTAAGACTGGGAATGTGACCATACCTGAACAGACTTTTTAAGAAGATAATGTCTCAACTCTCAGACTCCTTTAAATTTTAAGGGCTCGATTTACTACTTAATCTTCCTTCCTCATCCACTCATCCTCCCTAGTAATCCTTTATTGCCCCTTAACAGAATTTCTCTTCTCCCCCTCCCATAACCCATTTTATCAGAAAGGCATATAAACTTCTGAACTCCATGGGGAGTTACATCTCCATATTATGAGGGCTCCCATGTATATACATTAAAATACATTTGATCACTTTTCTCTTATTAAATCTGCTTTTGTGTGAGTTGATTTTTTAGTGAACCTCTGAATGTGAAAGGGAAGTTTTCCCTTCACCCCAACAGTGGACAGCTTTCCCCAAGATCATGGATCAAAAATTTCACTTATGCCTATCTTCTTCCCTTTTTAGGTCTCCCTATTTCCTCTCCAAAAACAAACAAACAAAGAAAAGAAAACCCTCTTCTCTTTTAAATGAAGCTTTCCTCGTTCTTTGACCACCTATTAAAAATCTGACTAGAGACTGTCTCAGTCTATCCTATTCTTCTGATCCTCGGCTATGGACTTAGTTTCAAACTCTGTCTTGCTATTATGAACCCTTACTGGTTTCTCAGTGGGTTAGACACAGACCTGATACCACCTTGCACAAATCTTCCAAACTCTGGCTACGTTAACTCACCGATCTGCTTGTTGGTTATGTCAACATCTAGATTATGCAAAAGAACCTGAGCTTATTTTATTCCTGCTGATGCAAGTGCCTGGTGGACCAAGTTTGGATTGTGGATGTATGACAGGGTATGGCATCTATGGCTGAGAAAATAACATCATACCACTTCTGTTTTTGGTGAGTTTACTGGACACAGAGAAGCCTCTGTTAAAGCTCAAGGACTGTCCTTTGCTCAGGTAAAGTCATTAGAATTTTTCCCTTTACACTGAAAGCAGAGATGATGTTGGACCTTTCTTAGAAAACATACCAAAGTGGTATTGCACTCCAACCCTGGGATTTGATTGCACAGATGGCACCCTTAAGCCTCTCACGAAGGTCATAAATGGTCCTAACACGGACTCTTATGGTACAAACACTTGCCAAATCACCCACAAACCAGCCCTGTGCAACTTGGAGTCACTCACTCTCCCCTCATGAGACCAAAAAAACCCAAAGATTATATATAGGTAGACCAAAAATCTAGATTAATTTGGCCAGATGACAAAATCAAGCCCCATATCTGCCAAAACCAAACTAAAGATCCCCTATAGCAGATATTTTGCAACCTGTTCTGCTCCTATGGACTGACAGGGACACATAGAGATGCACAGATACCAATATAACAGAGGACAAGGCACAACAAACCCCAATCTGGTGGGTCACAAATTTCACTCTGACCACACTGGTCAGTGTGAACCACACTGGTCTTTTTATCTTGTGTGGAGACAAGGTGTATGAAGGGCTTTCACCTAGATGGTCAGAATTACACAGGCTTAGATATCTAACACCTCTGTCATCAGGTACTCCTCCTTAAATGCCAAATCATAAATGTGGGCTCCTTTATTCATAAAGTAGTGCCACACAAATGTACTAGACGACACGTTATAGAAAACCCACTCGCGTATTACAATTGTAAGTTCGTTTCATTGCTGAGATCCATTTTCCCGGGCTGGAACTTATGAAATGGAAAGGGAAATTCTCAATCTTTCCACAGAAACAGAACAAGAGTTCAAGATTATTATGCAAGCATTGAGAACACTGCAATAAGAAGTTAACAGTCTAGCCTCTGTCGCACTTCAAAATCTCCGTGTTTTGGATACACTGACAGCCAGTGTGCAAGGTTTGTGCAATCTTTGGTGAGGAATGCTGCTTCTATGTAAATTGCTGGGGACAAATTGAGTCTAATTTGCACTTTTAAAAGGCCAAAGTAAACATTCTTCATCATATAAATGAGGCCGAACCATTCAATTGGACTGACCTGTTCCTAGGGATAGGAGATTGGTTTAACGGGGTATGGGGAAATGTTCTTGTATTTATTCTTTTCTGCTTGCCCATTCTCGCTGTAATCTATGTTCTTCTCTCCATTTGCAAATCCCTCACCACTCAGGTACTAACCAATTCTTCTCTCCATAATATCGACTAGATTTTAATGTGTGAAACTGTTAGGGAAGTTTCAGACCTGGGAAATAAAGGAGTTAAAAATATGCAACTGCAAAATCTGCCGAATTGGTATATTGATTATTCAAGCTGAAAGCTCTTCAGAAACTGTAATTACAGAGGGGGCTATCTGACCTGCCCTTTCTTACATGTTCCAACCCATAAAAACACCTTCTTTGGTACAGATGCCTTCCCTGTACCAGGATGAGACAATAACCGTATCACCAGAGACTTGAAATTGTTGCTGCAATAGTCCTGTACAAATAAACTTATTAAAGTAACTCTTACCTCTCACTAGCTTTATAACTCCCACCCCCAATATGTCTCCTAGTGATCTCCCTGGGATTCACTGCCCCTAGCCCAGATCCCTTTGTCCTGTCATTTCTTCACAAATGCATCATTTTTTGTCTAAAAATTGTAAAAGCTTTCTGCTTTGGCCCTATTATTTTGGGTCTTTACACTCTTGTGAGAAACCCCATGTACATGTAAAATTAATTAAGACATGTATGCTTTTCTCTCGTTAATCTATCTTGTGGCAATTTGGTTCCTAGTCCCAGCTGAACATCACACTTAAGAACTAATATGAGTAGAGGTGATCTCTAGCCTCTGCTACGGGTACAAATGATCTGGGCCATAAGGCCTGTCGCACCCTATGTCTTTGGCCCTGTGAGGGTATCCATGCTGGGAAAAGATGCAGCGTGGAATCTGTGACAAGCTCCAGAGGGGGAACCACAATGTGGCCCATTGGTATTTCGAAGCAAGGCCCTGCCATCTGTCTGTGGAGAAACAGCTCTTGGTGCGTTACTGGGCCCTGGGAAAAATGAGATTTTTGACCATGTGGCTCCAAATGATCACATGCCCTGTATTGTCCAATATGAGCTAGGTTCTGTTAGTGCCTAAAGTCAGATGAGTCTGGCAGCAATCAACAGTAAAATAAAAATGGGACATCACATAACAAGCTCATACCAGAGGAGAAGGCATGTGTAAGCTCTGTGAGCAGTTAGTTTAGGCATAACTCGCCATATCATTCACCATTGTTTTACTGTGCACCTCACTCAGCTTGCATATATGACCCCAAGGGGATTTCATTTAGCCAGCTGAAGGAAGAGTGAAATGTCTGAATTTGGTTTATGGATGGGTAATATGTGGGTTCTAACCCCAAATGGAAGATTACTGTGTAATGTTGCTCTTGAGCGGTAACTGTATAAAAATAGTAGAAAGGAAAAACTGTATTGGGCAGAGTTATGACCAGTGCACTTGGTCATCTTCCTTATGTGGAAGGATAAGTCGACCTTATCTTACGAGACCTCTAATGAAATACCACCTGATGTGTCCAGTGGTCTTACTGACTGGTCTGGGGCCTGGGATAAAAAGGACTGGAGAATCGAAAAGAAGGTCTAGGGTAGAGATAATGTAGCTTCAAATATAGGGGTAGTGAGGAAGCATGAAGATTTTTCATGTCTACCAAGAACCATCTGCCCTGGAAGAGGCCCTGAAAAGCCATGTGGGAAAAATTATTTGGCCAGTCAACATTAGACAGACTTTGTCATTGACCACCCAGGAACAGCATGAGTCCCATAGACCTGCAAGCTATGGCTGACATCAAGCCACCTCAAACATCTCATGTCCAAGGACCAGCAGGTGAAGAGTCATCCTTTTGATGGGGGTAATTGACCCTGGAATAGCAAGGGGAGGTAAGGTTGCTGATCCCCAGTAGAGGCATGGAGAATTATATGGGGAAACTAGGGAATTGACTTAGGAGCCACTTGGAACTACCCTAATGCAATGGTAACTGTGAGTGGGCATGTACAGCAATGTTGACCTAAGGTCTCAGACCCTGTGAAATGAAGGTGCAAAAGATTTAACACAAACATTATATATAGCAAGTGCTCTGGGTCCCTGTTGCCTTCTACATTTATCCCTTTATCTTTTTCTTTTCTTTTCTTTCTTTCTTTTTTTTTTTTTTTTTACTATATACCTCCCACATCCCATGACTATTCAAAAATAATCACAAGGTTTGTAAAAACAATTCTCAGAAGTACCATTCTGTTGGTTACTGGACTCTAATCAAGGGGCAGGAAAATAGGAACAACCCCCATCCACAAGTTTTAGTCAAGGTAAAAACCGCTGCTAAAGTTGAAATGACAAGGACACTCATTCAAATCCTTCCTAGCTTGAAAAACCCTGATCCTGGTTCATTGGTGATGCCACCTAGCCTTCAGGTACTCCCCGATATGCCTCAACTGAATAAAACCTTTAAAGTCTTCTCGAGTCACTTAAATATCTGTGCGTGTGTGTGTGTGTGTGTGTGTGTGTGTGTGTGTGTGTGTTTATGTGTGTACCCCCGCCAAAAGGATGACTCCTCACCTGCTGGTCCTTGGACACAAGATGTCTGAGGTGGCCTGATGTCAGCCATAGTTTGCAGCTCTGTGGGACTCATGCTGTTCCTGGTGGTCAATGACAAAGTCTGTCTAATGTTGACTGGCCAAATAATTTTGCCCACGTGGCTTTTCAGGGCCTCTTCCAGGGCGGATGGTTCTTGGTAGACATGAAAAATCTTCATGCTACAAAAATCTTCATGCTTCCTCACTACCCCTATATCCGAAGCTACATATCTCTACCTTAGACCTTCTTTTCGACTCTCCAGTCCTTTTTATCCCAGGCCCCAGACCAGTCATACACATATACATTTAATAGTTTTGTGTTGTTACTTGGGATAGTTTTGGACAAACCCCCCAACACTGCCCAGTTGTGGGTCAAAGACAGCATGTATCAAAAAATCCTAATTTCCTCGAGTGGAGAGGTGAGCCCTGCTCCTGTTCTATGATTTTTTTCTTCATAGCATGGAGCTTGCAGGCTTTGATTCTTTGTAGGCCAAACTTTTGTGAGACTGAAGTCAGTATTTTCTTTTTGTCTTTTGGAATTCTTTGGATGAGCAGAGAATTTAGGTGATTTTCCTAAGATAGGGCAAGGCTCTCAGATTTCTCTTACTATGGAAATTCCTGTTCAACCTAAACCCCTGGCCAGATCTGTGCTGCATATATGGTCTGGCACAAAGTTTGTAAATCCATTAAAGTCATAAGTGGCATGATTTCAGAAAGTATAATTTTGAACAGCAGTGGCATTTTGGTAACTTGGGACATGTCAAACTTCTGCATTTTTGTGGCTGTAGCTCCATAGAAATATCGCTTTATTGAGATGCCCTCTATAATATAGAGAGACAAATAATGTCAGGAGTTTTGCAGGGCTTTGCACTGAAGGAATATGTGAATGTGTTAGTTTGCATATCAAAAGCTGCCTCACCTCAGGAGGGCATCCCAAAGGTCAGTGACAGCTGCTTTCCAAGGTGATGCTGCAGTCTCAAACCTGTGGTTTTCATCTGCTTTGAACAACAAAGCAGGTTTGCATGGAGCCACAGGACGAGAGCTGATCAAAGAGTGCCTGCTCAAGAGACAGACACCTGTGGCTAAAAGCAATTAGCCCAAGGGACAGTTCCTGCTTGACTCTTGACTACCTGTCTCCATCCACAATAACTAGGTAAAGAAATATGGAGCCACTATATCTCTGTTCAACCCTTCTGTTAAGTGATAGCTTTATCTTAGAACTTGGAAGTTTGTCTTTGAAAGATTTTGTAACCATTTGTTCACATAGATAGAGTTAATTAAGGGATCTATAGAAGGCTTTTTCAAGACTTTTAACCTGAAAGCATATACCTGTTATTATATAAACCTGTTACCCCTGGCAACTGATCACTGTACCTATAAACACCGGTGTGAAACTTCACTTGTGGCCTCACAGTTCACGGAAATACTGCGGGGTCTCCCGAGCCCTGCTTTATAAATCTATATCTGTAAAACTCTATCTTCATCTCTGCATATTCTTTTATTTCTATATTCTATTATTTTCTATTTTCTATTATTTCCTTATCCTTTGGGATAAGGGACCCAATTTTTTGCTGGGAGTGTAGCTAACTCACCGCATGTGGCATCTTAGAAATGAAGGATAATGAAATACCTGACACACCAGGGATAGCTTACTTCTGTTGGTATGAAGAAATCGAGAAAAGAAACCTTTGAACAGACTCTAGACTTTCTGAGGCCTCTTTTCAACAGCGTCAGTGTTCTTCCCTTCCCAAAGACCTTCTCCTTCCAGTCTCTCATAACCCCACCCTTTTCTCATCTTTCTTCTATCTGGATCCCTATCTTCTTTTCAGCCCCCTTGCTCCTCCTCCACTCTCCAGCTAGCACTAACCATTTGACCTGGAATACCACCTCCCTTTGACACACAAAAGTTCTAAAAACAGGAGGAAAATGTTTTAAAGGTGACTCTGAAGTTTTCTGCCCTTGTGTCGACTGAGTTAATGCCATCAAGGTGACAAGGGTGTGATGAATCTGTCTCAAATCTCTGGCACCAACTAGGAGCCACTTTTAATGAACACTCATATTAGGCCTTAACATTGACATGAACACCTTTTTTGTTTATGGCCTATAACCTGAATTATCAAATGCTCCTCAGAAATATCAAATAGTCTGTCACACTAGACCTCTTCTCTAGTTAAAACACACAGTTCACTATTTTCAAGATAGCAGCATAAACATAGTGAAAACCACACACATTGAAACTTATGGAACCACAGATGAAACAGCTTGAGGAAAACAAAAGTGCTTCACAAATACAAAACAGACCAGAAAGGATATGAGCAGATATTGGAAAGGAGGAAAAAAGAGAGAGAGAGAGAGAAAAAGGCCACAAGGCCCACAGTTATAATGCTTTGACAAACGGTCTGCTCAAACAGTAACAAAATGACTCTCCTTGTTGGATGACACACTGTACTTTCAATAATTGCCTTTGGGTCACAGATATATAATCTGGTTTAGTAAATGGTCATCCAACCTTGTTGTTAGTAGACAGTGGTGCCAGGTGCAAATGCAGCTACTGATGCTTGACAAGCACATGGTAACAGGGGACCAAACCCATCACTGGATCCAGGTTACTTTTCCAGTTAAGCCAGCTGGACAAAACATGGCGGCCAACAGAGCCATATAAAAGATGGACAAACTACAAAGTTGTAGGTGGCAACCATATTGATTCTCTAGTTCTACATCCTTCCTCTCTCCTTTGGTGACTACCTACATTCAGATTTGACATTTTCAGGGAGAGATTTGCTATTTGCATAAAGAGATTTGATCTCAGACCTGAGTTGTTTAAACAGAAGGAATGTAATCATTACTGTGTATCAGATCCTGTTCTAGTGCACTGTTTCTGAAGTGATTCTTTCTGATTCCCTTTAGTTAAAATTTTATGTCTGTATAAATATCAAGCTTTCAGCTTCATCCTCTAATTTAAAGACAGGCTGTACTTAGGCAATTCCTGAGATTTTAAATATGAGATCCTATATCTTCGACAACCAGAGGCATTAAGAAGTGATATATCAGTGAAGAATGATTCCTTATGTCATGATTTAACAATAAAGATAAAATGCCAAAGACATTACATGTGGAATACCCCAGGTATAGGACAACACAAGAATAATAATGAGAATAATGAGAATGATAGCAGATAGCACATATTAAGTGCCTAAATTGTCCTAGGTCTTTCTTAGGTGCTTTCCTTTTTTTTTTTTGAGACAGAGTCTCACTGTGTTGCCCGGGCTAGAGTGCCGTGGCATCATCCTAGCTCACAGCAACCTCAAACTCCTGGGCTCAAGAAATCCTCCTGCCTCAGCCTCCCAAGTAGCTGGGACTACAGGCATGCGCCACCATGACCGGCTAATTTTTTCTATATATTTTTAGTTGTCTGATTAATTTCTTTCTATTTTTAGTAGAGACAGGGTCTCGCTCTTGCTCAGGCTGGTTTCGAACTCCTGAGTTCAAATAATCCGCCCGCCTCGGCCTCCCAGAGTGCTAGGATTACAGGCGTGAGCCACCGCGCCCGGCCAGGTGCTTTCTTTTAATTGTCACAAAAATGTTGGAAAAGTATATTTCATCTCTGACAGTAGAATGTGTGCCTTGAAACTCTGAAATAGTAAGACTGTTCCTATGATCACATAGTCAGCAGGTGGCCTAATCATTGTTGAAATTCAAGGCACCTATGACACAAAAGATTTTTAATCTTCCTATTGCATCTCTGCCAAAATTACTTTTTATGCTTATTTGTTTAACACTAACAATGATATGGACAAATAACAGAAATCTGGTACATAACCAATCAGAAAAAGACCTTAAGAGTATTAAAACAAGTGCATACAAAGTGCACGCAAGCCTTGCTACAGGGGTATCTAGAAAATATTAGACCCCAAATTGTAAATAAGGACAGGTCCTCTTGTTAGTGTCTAAGGGCTTATGCCATCATCTATAGGAGTATTAAGAATATGAGCAGACATGAAATGTTAAGTGAATTTAGACACATAGATCCTTTTTGAATTGTGAAGTGATTTTATTTCCAGATGACAACCTCAGAATTGCCAAAAGATTATGTTGTTGTCAGAGTGATTATCGATCATTTCTCACAGTAAGTGCCAATGTGATTTTCTCCTCTGCATGGGCTTTCATTAATATTTACGCTTGCTTAGTATCTTCAGGTTCTTTAGTAACTTCCACTGTTCTCTCTTCTAGAGATCGTTTTTCTTGTGTAAGGCCACCAAAGATAAGCACAAGCAGAAAAAGACCGAAACGAATTAATATAAAAAGTAGCGCCAGGTTTATATTCACTACTATTCTGGCTTGAAGGCCACTTTCCATATCAGGTGGAGGGCCACTATCTATACTACCACCTGCTCCTTTCACTTCACAAACTGGTGGTCTCCAACCACGAACACAGTGACAATTTTTGTTGTTGTTGCACACTCCTTTGAAATTGCATTTCCTCACATCACAGTCAAAATTCATGTCCTGATAAAAAGTACAATTCTGTTGTAAACAGTATTTTCCTGGGCCACATGTTGCACCATCCACTACAAGCCCGAATTCTGGCAATTCTGTTCCGTGGTGTGCATCATATCCAAAGCATTCTTCTTCTGAAACTTCTTGTATTAATATTTTACGAAATGTAGTGTGCTCACCTCCACCCGGAATACTTTTGACACCCTTACAGTGCAGCATTCCGCAAAAAATGTCATCTTCTTCACACGGAACAGGTTGACTTCCCCCTCGTATTATCTTAACCCCACAGTTTCCAAATCGGTCACCCATTCTATTCAATTGTTGATAGCATATTGGTTTACCATCTTCTACTTGGTAACCAAAAAGGGCTTGACACTGCAAATCACGGTCACTGCAGTTTCCTCTCACACAAACAGCTACTGCTGAACATGGAGTTCCATCCTGAATGTAGACATCATCTGGGCACGTCTCATTTTTCCCACCACAGTATTCCGGTAGATCACAAATACCAAGTATGTCCCTGCAAACCACTCCAGGATGAGCATATTTACAGTTGTGGCAGCAACCTCCTGTATTACAGTCACTGCCAAGTCTGAGGGCACAATTGGTCTCACAACACTTATCATCAATACAGTCTTTAATAGAGCCACAATCACATTCTTCCTGCTGATTTTTGATCTTGTCTCCACAACGAGGAGCTACGTAAGGAAAATTTTTATATGGATTGTTTGTCGGACTCAAACAAGGATCCCATTCATGAAGTCTGTTATGCATTTCATCAAAAGAACAATTACTCATTATATCTCGAAGACCAGGTGGAGTTTTCATGAGACAGTTGCTTCTTCGAAAACAAACACAATAATTTTTATCATGTGATACGCCCATGTTATGACATATTGTATGTGCTGTAATAGTTGCAGCAAAAAATAGGTGAACCCTTGCTGCAAACACATATACTACTCCCCAGTTGGGATTGCATACTCCATTAAAGTTGGTATAATAGTGGGATCCTGAAATTTCATGTCCTGTTAAAAGAACTGAAGTATCATGTGGAAAGTTATTATACCATCCCCAATATTTCCACAAACCAAATTCAGATACAGCACTTGAGACACTATTCCAGCCATAAAGATTCATTGCATCCATTCCATCCCATATGCACAACATACGTATGAAGACATTTAAATAAACCTGTTTGAAAATGGTATGCAGTATGCTGTTTATAACCACTGCACTCTCTATTATGCGTGACATGTTGCTTTGCAGCTGCACAACTAGTGAGTTAGAAATCGTGTAGTGAAGTTTCAGGTTTTTCTTATGAAGCCTCCACAAATAAACGGGGCCTGCTCTAGGAATTTCAGCAAGTTTTACCTTTTCAAGTGTTTGATCTGTCTGTTCCTCGTCAATGTTACACATGTCAGCCTCTCCTGGTCTTTCTTCTGACACAAGCAAAGATAGCAGATGTTCAAATTTGGAAGAAGCCTCGAGGGGTTTGATTTCATAAGTCGAGTCATCCACCTGTATCATGCCACGCAGACCTCCATAGCAAGTGTCCAGTGTGGCCACGGACCCAGGAACTCCTTCCAGGTAGCTGTAGTAGTAACAGTCTCGGGGGACAAAGGGATAGTCCTCCTGCATGGCCCCTTGGTCGTTATCAGTAATAACAGGAAAATGTCTGGGCAGCAAGGCCTTCTTGAGCTTCATGTGGATCACATGCCTTCGGCCCTGGAAGCGTATGCTGTAGGAGAGCTGGTCTGGCATCTCAACTCCACTCCTCCTCTGGGGCACTTTCCTGGGGATCACAATTTCAGAGGAAGTGAAGCGCCATACTGGTGGATCATAGGAGCGGCAGACAGGTGTTAGAAATGCCGAGAGTGCCAGTAACCAGAGAGTACCTGTCAGGGAGACCTGGACCCAGGCAGGCCCCATGAGAAAGTGCGCCTTTGCCCAGAAAAAATGCAGTCAAGTGGGAGGTACGCAAGACTATCCCTAAAACATCAACTTTCTCATCAGAGCACCCGTGAGGAAAGCAGAGTAAGGCTACTGGCTTGGCACTTCCTGATATGTGAAGGGCCATGGTTAGGTTATTACATAACAATGGTGTGCTCATCATGGGAGGCTGTGCTCAGTGAGCTGGAGACCCTAGGGCAGTACACCTAGGGAAGAGAAAAAAAAGGGGGGAATTCAGAAGAACAGTGTATACCTAAGCTGAAAACTCCCTTGTCTTCTAAGGAAAATCGTAAGTGGGAAAAGAATACAGGGGTTTTGGTGCAATTTTAGGACCATTAATGACTTATTTCTCATCCCTAAATGAGAAAAGGATTCAACATGTAATTAAAAGAGGGAATTATACACAATGGTAAATAGAGTGGAAGCTCCTCCTTAAAGGAATTCTGAGGGTAGAATTGCACTTTATAGAAATTGAATGGAGTTGGGTGTGATTGATGGAATGTTAAGAGTAAACAAATGTCATGAGTAGAAAAACTAGAGTGTGCAATGATAGTATCTTATTGATGAGTGAACTCTGACCTTTTTTTTCTCTTGCTTAAATTCCTGTCTAAGAGACCTGGTGAGTCATGCCTATAGACTGTACAATTTCATTAAATGAGGTTTTATTAGCTAGTATAATGTGGCTTACTTTCTAACCTGATTCTGGTATAGTATCACATGACAGATAAAAGAACCCCTTATTTTAACTCAAGCATTCTAGAAGACCCCTATCTTAACTCAAGGATTCCTTTTTCCTGTATTCAAGTCTTTAAACAAAGCTTCACTCTTTTAACCAATTGCCAAATAAAGAATACCTAAAACCCACCCATGGTTTGTAAGCTCGTGCTTCAAGATGTCCCCCTTCTCAGGCCAAACCAATGTACACTTTCCATGTATTGATTTATGGTTTTATCTGTAATTTCTGTCTTCATGAATGTGTAAAACCAAACTGTAACCTGGCTGCTTTGGGTGCAGTTTTTCAAGATCTCTTGAGATCATGTTTTCCAGGCTGCAGTTGCTCATATTCAGCTCAAAATAAACCTCTTTAAATTATTTCACAGAGTCTGGGGTTTTTCTCCTGTTAACATTAAAAAGTTTAACTTATACCTACCCTATAATACAGCAACTCCACTCCTGGGAACTTACCCACATAGTCCTGTCTATGAATGTTCATAGCAGCATTATTCATTAGTTTATTCCACAATCCGGAAGCCAAGAACTAGTTATCACTAGGTGAATGAATAAACAAACTGGTATATTCATTCGATGGAATAGTTTTCTGTAATAACACAAACAGAATTCTAATACATGCAAGAACATGGATGAATTTCACAGAACCTGAGACAAACCAGATCAAATGGAGTAGTTTATGTATGATTTAATTTTTATGATGTTCTAGAATATTCCAAATTAATCTGTGGGAAGAGAAAAGTAATCAGTAGTTTTCTGAAGTGTGAGTAGGGGAATGGGGCATAGAGGGAAGATTCTGGAGTGATATAAAGTATCAATCAAATATCTTGACTGCAGTGGTGGTTTCAAATCAAAACTCATCAAACTGCACCCTTAAAATCTGTGTATTTTATAATATAGTAAGTATATCTCTGAAGGACCTCAGGAAATTTCACTTCAAAATATGACTCCTTGGTATAAAGAGTATTTTGAATTACAGGCCCTTGGAGATCAAAAAGCATTAGAAAGGACTTTCCCTCTGTATGCATAAACTGAACTGACCTGATCAAAAGATCAAAGAGGCAATTGACTTCCCTTCTTTTCCCTGTTATCTCAGTATATTGCAGGAAAAAATGATCAAGAATGCAACCAGACCTAGCCCAAATCATTTAAATATAATATCTGTCCCTCAGGTTAATTTAATTTGCAAAGAGAATCATTTACAAGTCGCTCTGTCTCCCCTATTCATTTGTCCTCTCTAGCACCATTTGTCACACCTAGACAGAATTGCCTGTCCTACTCATTTCCCTCCCCTCCAAAAATGCGAGTATAAAAATATCTGGGTCCCATTTGGATATTGGGTAATCACCCTGTGATTCTCCCTATGTGCATGGTAAATAAACCTTTCTCTTATTAATCTGCCTTAATTATGAATTGATCTTTCAGCGAACTTTCAGGGGAAAGGGCAAGTTTCCCTTCACCCCTATACCTCAAAAGAGTTAATTTTCTATAAAAGTCTAACTTCAGCTTCTTTTTGACTCAGTCTAAAATTAGCACATCACTAATTTATCTCAGAAACCATCTTCCTTACCTTTTCAAAAATAATTTTAACGTAAGTTTGCATGTAAATGGCCTCAACTTGGTATAAGGAAGTTACCAAGAGCAATTTACCTCATTTGTTTTTTCCCTTATGAACCTTCTGTTTGTGAAGAGTCAGTCATGCACACAGTAACACTTAGAAAAGAAGTAAGAACATATTAATGTTTAAATCTGTTGTATGTAACACTGAAAGATTTTTAAAAATCAGTACAGGCAGAAATATATAAAAAGTTGTAAGTATGAGTTGATCTCAGCTTGAAATAAATTTGTCATGATGAAAAAATGTAATTTTTAAGAAGAAAATAATTTAGAAAAGATTAGAAAAAGAAATAAAAGTAATTGTAATGGTAAGAACTATAAAATGTACTAATTTATACATTAGATATGTATTAAGAATTATTAGAAATAGGAACATATAAAAAGGGTTGGGCCATTTGGGGAAGGAGTAATAGCTCATTATCCATATATTATTTGATATACTGGAAAATGTTGACTGAAATCTGTAAGAATGGGAATGACATGAGGAAAGTAATGTTAGAAAGATAAGTAGGCTGCTATTAGCATTCAGGTACTAAAGAAATACATCCATGAAAGCCCCCCAGGCAAAATGTTGTATAGATTAATCCAGCATTAAAGTGGTGTGAAGGAGACTGTTTGTGGGCACAGAGGAAACCCATAAATTAGTTATGTTTGAGTAATTTTGTGTGTGTGTGCGTCTGTGTGTTTGTGTATCTTTACTCTTTCAAAAATCTTCTTGAACTTAATTATTTTTGTCTGTGTTTCTCATTTGGGTTTTAATGAATTAGTATATTATTATTTTTTAAACTCATGAAGATTTTTTGAAGTTTTCAATGAGAATGACATCATCAAAACATCAAACTAGGAAGCTGCAAGTTTACTTTCCCCCACAGAAACACTGGGGGGGAAAAAACCTGGAAACTATCTGAACCAACTCTGTTGGAGCTCTTAGAAAAAAATATTAATAAAAGGTCTACAGCCATCAAATAAACACACATAAAAAAACCCATCTTTAAAATGCTCAAAGAATTCAAGAAATGCTTTGTAAAAACATTAAGCAACATAAGCTAAAGGAACAGTGACTTCACTGAGCACTCACAATGAGAAGTCTTGGCTAAATTTGTTTGGAAAGTCTCTAAACAAATGACACATATCCTTCAACAATTAATTTTTTGAAAGAATCACTGGAAATAATGAGAATTTATTTTTAGTTTCCACATTATAAAAAGAAAATACTCAGCCGGGCGTGGTGGCTCACACCTGTAATCCTAGCACTCTGGAAAGCCGAGGCGGGTGGGTCGTTTGAGCTCAGGAGTTCGAGACCAGCCTAAGCAAGAGCAAGACCTCATTTCTACTGAAAAATAGAAAGAAATTAGCTGGACAACTAAAACTATGTAGAAAAAATTAGCTGGGCATGGTGGCGCAGACCTGGATTAGTCATTTCTCCAAATAATCTCAATTATTTTGGATGGGGAATGATATTTGGAAACCAAGATCTCATTACTACTGGGGATCATTGCTTCTAGGCCCCTTTGGAGATTAGAACAAGGACACACAGCAGGATTTTTTTTTTTGAGACAGAGTCTGTCTCTGTTGCCCTGGCTAGAGTGCCGTGGCGTCAGCCTAGCTCACAGCAACCTCCAACTCCTGGGGTCAAGGGATCCTCCTGCCTCAGCCTCCCAAGTAGCTGGGACTACAGGCATGCGCCACCATGCCCAGCTAATTTTTTCTACATAGTTTTAGTTGTCCAGCTAATTTTTATTTCTTTTCTTATGCTAATGTTGGTTTCTTTATTGTTGCTTTTCTTTTTCCGTTAGATGCAACATTATATTGTTAATTTGTAACCTTTGGAGTTTTTTGATGTGGCATTTAATGCTAAACTTCCCTCTTAGCACTGCTCTTACTGTATTTCATAGATATTATTATATTGCTTCACAAACATATGTTTCAAAATTTTGCTTCAATTTCTCCCTTAATTTTTTCATTGACCTGGTGATCATTCAGGAGCATGTTGTTTAATTTCCATGTATTTGCATAGTTTCCATAGTTCCTCTTCAAATTTATTTCTACCTTTATTCCACTGTGGTCTGAGAAGATACTTGATATGATTTTGATTTTTTAAAATTGGGTAAGACTTGTTTTGTGGGCTAACATGTGTTCTATCTCAGAAAATGTTCAGCGTGCTGATGAAAAGAATATATATTCTGTAGTTGTTGGGTGGAGTGTTCTGCAAATGTTAAGTCCATTTGATGTAAAGTCCAATTTAAAGACCAATATTTCTTTGTTGATTTTTGTCTCAATGATCTGTCTAGTGCTGTAAGTGTATTAAAGTCTCTCACTATTATTGTATTGCTGTCTCCCTCTTTTTTTAGGTCTAGTAATATTCGTTTTATGAACTTGGGTGTTCTGATGTTGGGTGTATATATATTTGGCGTTGCCGACTTGAATTATTTATCACTACATAATGATCCTCTTTGTCTTTTTTAGTATTTTTGATTTAATGTTTTATTTGTTACAAATATAGCTAATCTTGCTCCCTTTTGTTTTCTGTTTGTGTGGAATTGTTTTTTCCACTTCTGTACTTTCAGGCTATTTGTGTCTTGGGTAAGGTGAGTTTCTTGTAAGCAGCATATAGTTGGATCATTTTCAAAACTCCATTCTGCCAATATATATCTTTTAAGTGGAGCATTTAACTCATTTATGTTGAAGGCAAATATTGATATGTGAGCTTTTATTCTTGTCATATCATTAGTTGTTTTCTAGCTGTTTGTAAATTTTGGTTTCTTTTTTTCTGTGTTTTGTCTTTGTGGTTTAATGAAATTCTGTTATGTTGCCGTTTGATTCTCTTCTCTTCCTCCTTTGTGTGATTGTTTTATAACACCTGTGAGTTCTATATTTTCATGTGTTTTCTTGATGGTGAATATTGACCTTTAAGCTCCACATTTAAGATATCTTTTAGCATTTCCTGAAGGGCTGGTCTAGTGGTGATGAATTTCCTCAGTGTTTGCCTATTTGGAAAAGGCTATTTCTCCTTCTTTTATGAAGCTTATTGTGGCAGGATATAAAATCATTGGCTTATAGTTTTTCTCTTTCAGCACTTTGAAAATACCATCTCATTCTCTTCATCCAAGTTCTTTGCCACTTTATGACAAGGTTATTCTTTTCTTCAATTTCTAATAAGATATTCTTGACTTCCATGTGAGACCTCATCTGATGGCCTTTTCTGTCCATATTTCTACCAACATTCTGTTCAAGACCTACTTAGACAATCTCTAAGACTTAGGTTCTCTTTACAGCTTTCCTTTTCCTTTGACCCCTTGCCAGAATCAGGCTTAATGCTCCACTCATGACAATCTAGGCTTTTCCTAACTTGCTTCTCCAAAGTCTTCTTTTCTCTGTCCATTACTCAGTTTCAAAGCTGCTTCCACATTTTCAGGTATTTGTTAGAGCAACACAATTTTATGGTATCAATTTCTGTCTTAGGTTGTTTGTACTTCTATAAAAGAATATCTCATACTGGATAATTTATATAGAACAGAAATTTATTTCTCACAGTTCTAGAGGCTGGGAAGTTGAAGAGTAAGGCTTGTCAGTCCTGGTATTGAGTAAAGGTCCAGTCTCTGTTTCCATGACAGTGTTTTGAATGCTACATCTTCCAGAGGAGAGGAACATTGTTCCTCACATGGTAGAAGAGCAAAAGAGAGTGAACCCACTCCCACAAGCCCTTTTTATAGTGACACAAATTCATTCATAAGGATGGAGCCCTCATGACCTAACCACTTCCATTAGGCCCCACTTCCTAATACTTTTGCATTGGGGATTGTTTTCAGCACATGAGTTTTTGGAGTAAACACTTTCACACCATAGAAGGGATGATACATTTAAAGTGGTGAAAGAAAAATATTGTCAACCAATATTCTATATTGGGAAAAATTATCTTTCAAATATGGGGAGAAAGGAAGATATTCTGAAATAAACAAAAGCTGAAGAAGTTCATTACCACTAGATCTGTTCTGCAAGAATTGCTAAAGGGAGCTTTTTGAGTTGAAATGAAAGGAAACTATAAAGCAACTTAAAGCCATATAAAGAGATAAAGAGTTATTTTAAGGTAAATACATGGGAAAATAGAAAAGCTAGTTATTATAATTTTGGTTTCTACCTCCACCTTTTATTTTTATAGGATATAAAATACAATTTCATAAAAAGTATAAATATATATGAATGGGTACACAGTTATAAAGATGTAATTTCTGACATCAACAACATAAAGGGATGGTATGGAGGAGTGAAGTAATAGAATCTTTAAAAGTGAATCATTCAAAATAGATTGTTTTAACTTTATGATGTTATATGTAAACACCATGGTTTTCACAAAGCAAATATCAATAAAATATACATAAAAGGAAATGAGAAATACATCTAAATGTGTCACTACAAAAAAATCAACTAAACAAAGTGAGCCAATAATGGAGAGAATGATAGACAAAACACCAATAAGACATAGAGAAAGCAAATATCAAAGTGGGAGGAGTATGTCCTTCCTTGCCAGTAATTAGTTTAAATGTAAATAGATTAAACTTTCCAATCAAATGGCACAGATTAGCAGAATGGATTAAAAAACATGATCCATCTATGTGTGCTTTCTATGAAAAACACAGTTTATATATGAAGACACAAATGGTAGAAAATGAGAGGATTCAAAACATATTCTATGTAATTAATTACAAAAATGGAGTGGTATGGCTAAATTAATATCACACAGAATAAACCTTAAGTCAAAAACTGTTACAAGAGACAAAGAATGACATCACTTATTGATGAAGGGTAAAAACAGAAAGAAGTTATAACAATTAAAACCTATCTACACTAATCACCAAAAGTCCAAAATATATGAAGAAAGCATTGCCATAATAGAAGGGAGATATGAACAGTTTTACAGTAATAGAAGAAGACTTTAACACACCACTATACATATTTGCTAGAACAATGAGACAATAAGTCTGATAAGGAAATAGAAGACTGATAAGGAAATAGAAGACTGTTAAGGAAATAGAAGACAAACAAAATCATAGACCAACTGAACTTAACAGACATATACAGAACACTTAACCCAACAAGAGCAGAATATACATTTTTTGAAAGTACACATGGAACATTCCCTAGGATAGACTACATAATAGGTCACAAAACAAGTTGTAAGAAATTTTAAAACAAAGTATCATACAAAATATTATTGCTGATCACCATGGAATAAAGTAGAAATCTGTTGTAGAAGGAAAAAAGAAAATCTACAAATATGTACATATCAAACAACACATTCTTGAATAACCAATAGACCAAAGACTATATCACAAAAAATTAGAAAAAGCTTTGAGATGATTGAAAATTAAAACATAAAATTACCAAATTTACAATGCAATGAAAACAGTGCAAGAGACAAATTTGTAGTTGTAATTATTTACACTACAAAGAAGAATGATCTTAAATTAATAACCTAATTTTATCTTAAGGAACTAGAAAATGTACAGCAAATGAAAGCCAAGGCTAGCAAAAGAAAAAAACAATAAGGTTAGAGTGGAGATTAATATAATAGAAAATATAAAAATAACAGAAAATCAAGAAATCTAAAAGTTGGTTCTTTGAAAATATAAACAAAGTTGATAAACCTTTATTTAGCTAGATTAAGAAAAAAATGAAAGAAGACTCAAATTATGAAAGTAACTGAGATGAGGACATTACTATTGATTTTACAGAAATAAATGGCAATATATTGGAAAACCTATATAAAATGTACAAATTCCTAAAAACACATAACTTACTAGGACTAAATTGTAAAGATATAGAAAATTTGAATAGGCATACAATTAAAAGGAAATAGAATCAATAATCAAAGCCTCCTGATAGACAAAAGCTCTAGATCTGATGGCTTCACTAGTGAATTCTAGTATTTAAAGAAAAATTAAAGCCTACGCTTTTCAAATTTCTCCAAAAAATTGATGAGGAGAAGATACCTCTTAAGTTATTCTATGTGGCCAGCATTACCTGTTGGAAGAGTTTTTATTGCTGCTTCAATTTCAGTGCTTGATACTGGTCTGTTCAGTTCTATTTCTTCCTGATCGAGTCTAGGGAGGTTGTATGTGTCCAAGAATTTGTTCATTTCCTCCACGTTTTCAAGTTTATTACAATAGAGATTTCTGTAGTAGTCAAAGATGATGTTTTGTATTTCCATGATATCAGTTGTGATTTCTCCTTTTGAATTTCTAATTGAGCTTATTAAAGTCCTTTTCTTTCTCCTTCTCATTAATCTAGCAAGAGGCCTGTCAATTTTGCTTATCTTTTCAAAGAACCAACTTTTTGTTTCATTAATCATCTGAGTAGTTCTTTTATTCTTGATTTCATTTAGTTCTGCTCTGATCTTGGTTATTTCTTTTCTTCTGCTTGGTTTAGAACTGATTTGCTCTTCCTTTTCTAGTTCCTTGAGATGATTCATTAGATTGTTGATCTGTAATCTTTCCATCTTTTGGATATGGACATTTAAGGTTCTGAGTTTTCCTCTCAGGACTGCTTTTGCTGTGTCCCACAGATTTTGATAACTTGTATCCTCAGTATCATTTAGTTTAAACAATCTTTTTATTTCTATCTTTATCTCTTCCTTGACCCAACTACCATTCAGCATTAGGTTGTTTAGTTTCCATGGCTTTGTGTAAAGAAGAGTGTTTCTGTTGGAATTGATTTCTAATTTTATTCCACTGTGGTCTGAGAAGATACATGGTATAATTTCTGTATTTTAAAATTTGTTGAGACCTGTTTTGTGGCCTAGGATGTGATCAATGTTAGAAAAAGTTTCACGAGCTGATGAGAAGAACGTATATTCAGCATTTTGGGGGTAGAATGTTCTCTAAATGTGTGTCAGGCCCATTTGTTCTAGAATTCTATTTAAGTTCATTGTCTCTTTGCTTACTTTCTGCTTGGAGGGTCTGTCCAGTTCTGTCAATGGGGTGTTGAAGTCCCCAGTTATTATGGCATTGCTGTTTATCATTTTGTTTAGATCAAATAGGATTTGCTTTATGTATCGGGGTGCTCCTGTGTTAGGTGCATAAATATTTAGGATTGTTAAGTCTTCTGGTTGAATTTTTCCTTTCACCATTATATAGTGACTGTCTTTGTCTTTCTTTACTTTGTTTGTTTTAAAGTCTATTGTATCTCATATGAGAATGGCTACACCAGCTTTCTTTTGGTTTCCATTTGTATGGGATATTGTTTTCCATTCCTTCACCTTGAGTTTGAATTAGTCCTTGTGGGTTAGATGCACTTCCTGGAGACAACAGATATTTGGCTTGTATTTTTATCCATTCATTCGGCCTATGTCTCTCAGTGGGCAATTCAAGTCGTTCAAACTTACTGAAAGAATTGATATTTGGGGTGGATTTGTGTTTATCCTTTGGGTAGACCATTATTGCTTTGTTTTACCTCTCAAGCCATTGTGATATCTGGGTTCTGAACTATAGCTTTTGGATGATTTTACACTGGTGAGTGACTATTGTGCTGATCAGTGTGTAATGCAGGACTGAGTACTTCCTGCAGGGCAGGTCTGGTCTTTATAAATTCCCTCAGCAATTGCTTGTCTGGGAAAGTCTTTATTTCTCCCTCATATAAGAAACTTAGTTTTTCAGGACACAAAATTCTGGGCTGGCCATTATTCTGTTTTGAAGACTGAAGATGGGTCCCTAGTCCCTTCTGGCTTGTAAGGTTTCAGTTGAGAAGCCTATAGATGGTCTAATAGGTTTTCCTCTGTAGGTCACCTGCTGTTTTCACTTTACTGCTCATAGGAGTGCCTCTTTCATGTTTACTTTGGCCAGCCTCTTGACTATGTGATGTGGTGATTCCCTTTTCGCAATGAATCTTCCAGGAGTCCTGTGTGCTTCTCCTTCCTGGATATCTAGATTTCTAGCTAGGCCAGGGAAATTTTCCTCAATTATTCCCTGACATAATTTATCCAACCCTTGTGTATTTTCTTCTTCACCCTGAGAGATGCCTATGATTCTTATGTTTGGCCTCTTTACATAATCCCACATTTCTTTTAGGCTTTGTTTGTTCCTTTTATTTTTTTGTTCTTTCTCTTTGACTGATTTGCTTAGCTCATATGTGTTATCTTCAAGCTCTGAGATTATTTCTTCTGTGTGATCTAGCCTATTCTTAAGGCTTTCCACTGTTTTCTATAATTCTTCAAATAAGTTTTTCATTTCCAGAATTTCTGTTTGGCTTTTCTTTAATACTTTGATTTCTTTAGAGAAATTTTCATTCATTTCCTGAATTGTTTTTGTGGCTTCTTTGTGTTGGGTTTCTATTTTCTCTTGTATTTTTTTCTTACAATCCATATTTGAAATTCTTCATCTATCATTTTAACCATTTTCTTTAGGTTGGTATCCATCAGTGAGGACTTGCTGATTTTTGTGGGAGTGTCATTTCATTCTGATTTTTCATATTTCTGGAGTTCTTTCACTGATTCCTTCTCATCTGGCCTCTTGATTGAGAGCTGGGGGTGCTAGGCCTGGCTTATGGCCTTGTCTCCAAATACCCAAAGATTGATCCCTGACCGTACTGGGGAAAGGAGTGCTGGTTCTGAGTTATCTTTGGGGTGTTTTAGCAGGCTCGATGGACCTCTCAGATTACCTCTGACCTGTTGTCTTCACCTCTCCTCAACGGAGTGTAGTGAGCTTGGTCCCCCAGCTTAATCTGGTGGATTGAGCTGGTGGATTGTGCTTGTGGGTACAAATCTGCCGCTCTGTAAGTGCTTGAGTTGGAAGGCACTATGTTTAGCTATGGTGTTGTTCTCACCGTCACTGATTGTAGTTTGTGTGGAGGAGCCAGCTGCCAAGGTAATTTTTTGTGCCCGTGGTAGGCTCTGGTCCCCCAGGTGGGGTACACAAATGCCCCAAGCTTTAGGAGGGGCCCTGTACCTCCCGGGAGGTTGTTTGGTCCCTAGTCCCTCTGAGATGGGGAGAGGAGCAAGATAGATTGTGGCTGGAATGCAAGAGCCTGAGTGAGGAACTTTGCTAAGGCTCCTGCCGGCTTACAGGTTGCTTATCCTGCCATAAGGGGGAGCCGCTGATATAGAGTTCAGGGCTATCTCTGCAAGCCCAGAGAGCTGCTCCTGATGGGAGGGGCCTAATTGTGTGATTGTGAGGCCCCTAGCCAGGCTTTTTCCATCACTGTCAGCTGGCCCAGTTTCTCCATGGGGTGGGACATGCACCCTCCCTATTTGTTCCCTGGAACTCCACAACACTCCTCCCTCTGATCAGTCCATGTGTGTTCCCTCTCTGTCCAAGACTGGCTCTTGAGCTACCCCATAGTTCATGTGTCTGACCCACTGGCCTCCATCCCCGTGTGACGCTGGCAGGTAGGGGGATCTCCAATTGTGCACCCATTTTGCACCACTAGATCCTAAGGTGAGGGGGTCAGGCCCCTGTATCTGCAAAGGTCTACGCCAGAGGACGCTTCCACCAGGGGAGTAGTGGCAGCTGATGAGTCTCTTGGATCAAGCTGCACTTCCTATTGAAGTGAGTGGTGGGAGTGGCTGCTGCTCTGGTGACACACAAGGCATTTGGTTGCCATGAGAACCAGAGTCTATGCTAATTCAGACCCAGTGCTGCAGCCTTCTCCAGTATGGTGATTCTCCAGAAGGGGATGGGGAATGAGGCATGCTCACAGGCCTCCTCTGTGCTCCTCCATACCCTTCTGTTGGGTAAGGCTGTGCAGGCTCTCTTGCCATTGGAGCCTGGAACCGCCACCTCTCCCCTATGTCTCCCTGCCTTGCCCTCACGACCAGGGGACAACAGGTTTGGCCACCTGTCTGAGCTACCAGTGGGTTTACGTGCCAAATGCCCATGGACAGGAAGATCACAAACTCCAGCTGCCTTGCCGGCTCCAGCGGGAGCATCCCCCAGAGCTGAAAAGCAGGACTCTCAACACAGAGTACTCCAGCAGCCACTATGGTGGGAAGAGGAGCTGCAGTCTCCCTGCATGGGTCTTGTGTCCTGGGGGCACTGGGTTCTGCCCAACTGTCCGAGCCACTGCTGCTGCAGCTATGCTCTATGAGGTGGGTTTGCCTGGGAATGGCCCCATTTGGGGAGACACGTATCTTGGCATAGAGCACTTTCACAGTTGCTATGGGGAGGGAAGTTCCATGGCTACAAGATGACTTGAGCCAAAATTACTTTCTGGATGCCAGGAATGGAGGAGATGAAGAGAAGAAGGTGTCCAGATGCAGGAATGCCGGCTTTCTTGTTCCTCGTGTCACTCCCCCATAGGATGAGAGCCCTGTGTCCTGCTGCTGGCCTAAGGTACCTGGATGGGGGAGGGGAGCCCCCTTACCCTTTTGCTGGGCTCCGTGCCTCCCTGGATTTTGTCTGCACTGGTGATCTCTCTTTTCTATCCTCCTCTCTCTTATCTTAACTGCTCCTCTAGATGGGGTCCCCGGACTCCTCTGCTATCT
This sequence comes from Propithecus coquereli, assembly GCF_000956105.1. Taxonomy (NCBI): domain Eukaryota; kingdom Metazoa; phylum Chordata; class Mammalia; order Primates; family Indriidae; genus Propithecus; species Propithecus coquereli. Next base: position 10,821,111 of record NW_012150840.1, read on the forward strand.
TTCCCCGTGGCCCGCATCTAAGCAGTATTTGTTCTGAGCTCATCTCAGTCCAACCCTCTATTCTTCTGCTGGGATGGTCTGATAAGCAGTGTCTCTAGTTGGCCATCTTAGCTCAATCTTGGCCAGCATTACCTGATACTAAACCAGGAAAACACAGTACATGAAAACGACAAATGAATATCATGAGTAATGACGCAAAATCCTCAATAAAATACTAGCATAGAGAATTCAGCAGCATATTAACAGGATTACACACCATGACTAAGTCAGATTTGTTCCTGGAGTGCAAGGAGGTTTCAATATATGAAAATCAATCAATCATATTAACTGAATGAAGAAGTTGTTTGATCATTTCAGTTATTACAGAAAAAACATTTGACAAAATTCAATACCCTTTCTTGATAAAAAAAAAATCAACACACTAGGAATAGAAGAAAATTTATTCAACTTAATGAGGGCCAAATATGAAAAACCTACATCTAACATCATTATCAGTGGTGAAGAAATTGAAGCTATTTTCCTAAGATCAGGAACAAGGAGAGCATGCCAGATTTCACCATTTCAATTCAACATAGCAATGAAAGTTCTACTCAAAGAAATTAGACAAGAAAAAATAAATAAATAAAAGGCATACAAACAGGAAAACAATAAGTAATTTTTTTCTCTTTGCAGATGAATGATCCTGTGTGGTATAAAGCCTAAAAATTCCACCAAAAAACCCTACCAAGGTAATATTAATAAATGAATTCAACAGGGTTTCAGGATACAAATGTACACGCAAAATTAGTTACATTTCTATACTATACTAACAATGAACAATGTGAAAAGGAAAATACGAAAACAATTCCATTTATAATATATTCAGAAAAAGAACACTTGGGATTAAATTTATCCAAGGGGATGCAAGATTTGTACACTGAATACTACAGAATGTTGTTGAAAGAAATTAAAAACACAAATAAATGGAAAGACATTCTATGTTCACAGACTGAAAGACATACTATTATGATAACAATACTACTCAAAACAATCTACAGATTCCATGCAGTCTTGATAAAAACACAAATAGCATTTTTGCAGAAATAGAAAAACTCATCCTAAAATTTATATGAAATCTCAAGGAACCCTGAATAGCCCAATCTTGCAGAAGAAGAACAAAGTTGGCAGGTGTGCACTAATTTAAAAACTTACTACAAAGCCGCAGTAACAAAAACAGTGTGGTACTGGCATAAGGACAGATACACAGACCAGTGCAATAGAATAGGCAGTTTGGGAATAAACCCTTACATATATATGTAATTGACTTTCAACAATGGTGCCAAGACCATTCAGTGGAAGAAAGGACAATCTTTCCAGCAAATGGTGCTGTGGAAATTATATACCCAAATATAAAAGAAGGAAGTAGGGCCATTACCTTACAGTATATAAAAAAAGTCACCCCAAAATGGATGAAACACACAAATGTAAGAGATAAACCTATAAAAGTCTTTGAAGAAAAGTTAGGGGCTTGGATTCGTGATAATTTCTCATATGTGTCACCAAAATCACTGGAAACAAAAATAAAAATAAATCTAAAAATCAATAAATTGGACTTCATCAAAATTAAAAGTTTGTGCAACAAAGGGCACCATAAACACAGTGTAAAGACAACCTACAGAATGGTAGAAAATATTTGCAAATCACATAGCTGGTAAGGGATAAATATATATATATATATTATATACATATACATATTATATGTGTAAATACACGGGACTTCCACAACTCAACAACAAAAAACTAAGAACCCATTTTAAAAACGAGCAAAGGACATGAATAGAAATTTCTCCAAAGAAGATATACAAATGGCCAACAAGCACATGAAAGGATGCTCATCACTAGCTATTATGGACAGAATGTTTTTGTTGCTCAAAAATCCATATGTTGAAACCCTAACTTCAAATATGGCTATATTTAGAGATGTAGTTGGAGATGGGACCTCTAAGGAAGTAGTTACAGTTGAATGAGGGCATTATGGTGGGGCTCTAATACAATAGAATTAGTGTCCTTATAAGAAGAGATACTGGATAGCTAATTAGCTCATATTCTCTCTCTCTCTCTCTCTCTCTCTCTCTCTCTCTCTCCTCACACTGCGGAAAGTCTCTTGGAAGAAGGAAGCCATCTGTAAGTCTGGAAGAGAGCCCTCATCCCAAACTGAATAAAACTCAGAAATTTAACCTGGGACACTTCTGGCCTTCAAAACTGTGATAAACTGTGCAAAAATAATTCGGTCTTTGGTATTTTGTCATAGCAGCCTGATCAGACTAACACAGATTTTGGTTTTGAGAATTGGGGTGTTGCTATAACAAATACCTAAAAGTGTGGAAGTGGCTTTGGAACTGGGATAGGTAGAGACTAGAAGAATTTTGAGGTGCATGCTAGTAAATTGCCTTAAGGGACTGTTAGTAGAAATATAAACATTAAAGGTGATTCTAGTTTGAGTTCAGAAAGAAAGGAGAATTATAGAGAGCTATATAGAGAGTTCTAGAGCTATTTAGCTTAGAGAAAAAAATATATATAAAGATTATATATATAAAGAATACACACACACACACACACACACACACACACATATGATCGCAAACAGAATTTTTGTAGAAACATGGATGCTAAAGGCCATTATGGTGAAGTCTCAGACGGAAATGAGGAACATGTTATTGGAAAGTGGAGGAAAGATTATCCTTCTTACAAGATGCAAAGAACTTGTCCGAATTGTATTCTAGTGTTTTGTGGAAGTTAGAACTTGCAATGGATGAAATTGGACATTTAGTTGAGATTCCTGAGCAATCAGTTGATGGAATGACTTAGTTTCTTCTTACTGCTTATAGTAAATGTGAAAGGAGAGAGAGAAAATTAAGATATTAAGCAAAAAGGAGCCAGAACATGAAAATTTGGAAAACTCTCAGCCTACGCATCATTTAAAAACTGAGAAAGCATGTTCTGAAGAGAACACTAAGGCTGTGGCTGAATAACCATTAGATAAAGAGATTAGTATGAGTGTGAACCACAGATTTAATCAGTGATCTCAGCAGAAGCCAGGAATAGAGATGGTATTATACCAGCAGAAACACTGCCAGCTGGGACTAAAGGGGACAATAACAATGGGACAGAATGAAGGGAGGCTGTTGGATTTCCAGGATTTTATAGGATGGAGCCATAGAGCTATATGGCTGAAAACATATGTTATGCTGCAAGAAAAAGGAAGAATGACCCCAAAGCTAATTCAGAGATCATGAGGGTCCCACACCCACCACAGACCCAGAGTGCCTGGGCTTGGGGTGGCAAGGCTGCCTCCACCTCAGTTCCAAATGGTGGGGCCACTGTGGGGGTTGCAACAGGTCAGGTTGCTGATGCCCAGATCCTTGGGGTTGGGACCCCTGTCCCACAGAGGCTTAGGGATGGAAGATAACTAGGGTAGTTGGGGCAAGGCCACTATCCCAGTCAGTGAAGAAAGCAGGACCACTAGAAGGCAGGGCATCAGCCAAAGATTATTCTTGAAACTTAAGATCTAATGGAATTTCTCTTGATAGGTTTCGGACTTGCATGGAACCTATTATCCCTTCCTTGTTCCTAGTTCTCCCTTTTGGAATGAGAATATCTATCCTACGCCAGTCTCATTATTGTGTTTTGGAAACACATAATATTTCTGGTTTTATGGGTTCGCATATGAAGAGAGGTTTTGCCTCAGGATGAACCATACTTCGAGTCTCACCCATATCCTATTTAGATGATATTAAGATGAGATTTCAGACCTTATACTTTAAATTGATGCTGGAATTAGTTAAAACTTTTGGGGCTGTTGAGATGGAATGAATGTATTTTGTATGCAAGAAGAACATAAGTTTTAGGGGCAGGGGTGAAATATTATGGAATTATATATGGTGCACTAAGGAAGTAATTAAGATTAAATGAGGTCATAAGGGTGGGCCCTAATACAATAGGATTGGGATTTTCATAAGAAAAGACACCAGAGCATTCTCTCTCTCTCTCCAAAAAGACACCATAGCATTTTTTTCTGTCTCTCCCTCTCTCTCTCTTTCTCTCTCTCTCTCTCTCTCCCCACCCTCAATCCTGTCTCCATGCACTAAGGAAAGATCATAAGAATCCATAGGGAGAAACTGGCTATCTGCAATCCAAGAAGGGAGCCTTCCCCCAAAAGTGAATTGGAAAGAAAGCTGACTTTGGACTTTTAACCCTCAAAACTGTCAGAAAACAAATTTCTGCTGTTTAAGCCCCGAATCTCTGGTATTTTGTTGTAGTGACCCTAACCTACTAAAATATTAGCCATTAGAGAAATGTAGATAAAACCACAACGAGATACGAGTTCACACTCATTAGGATGGGTATTATCAAAAAAAAAAAAAAAAGGAAAATATGAAGTGCTGGAGAGGATATGGAGAAATAGAAACCTTTGTGGATTTCTGTTGAGAATGTAAAACAGTATAGCCACTGTGGAAAACTATTTGGCAGTTTCAAAAAGTTAAATGTAGAGTGACGATATAATTCAGTAACCTATTCTCTGTATAGCCAAATCAATTAAAAAGAGGAACTCAGATCCTTGCACATCAATGTTTACAGAAGCTTTGTTTACAATAGCAAAAAGGTGGAAACAATCCAAATGTCCATCAACAGAAGAATGGTTAAACAAAATGTGAAATATCCATAGAATGGAATGTTACTCAGTCTTAAAAAGAAATGAAATTCTGATACATGGTACAATACGGATGAACCTTGAAAACCCTATGCTAACTGAAGTAAGTCATTCAGAAAAGCACAAAAATTGTATAATACCATTTATATGAGGTATGAGAGAGTTAAGAATGATCCATCCTAAAATATACAGATATGGTATATTGATTATTTCAAGCTGAAAGCACTTGCAAAACTATAGTTGCAGAAAGGGCTAACTGAAATGCTCTTTCCTATATGTTGCAAGCCATAAAAATTCCTTTGAGAAAGATGCCTTCCCTGTGCTAGGATGAAAAAATAATCCTGTCACCAGAGGCTGAAAATTGTTCCTGTGACAGATCTGTACAAATAAACTTACTGAAGAAACCCTATCTTCCACTAGCTTTACACCACCTTCAAAATATCTCCTAGTGACCTCTCTAGAATGTACTGCCCCTAGATCAGTTCCCTTTGTCCTGCCATTTCTTCAGAAATTTATCATTCTTTGTCTAAAAAGTATAAAAAAATTCATTTTGGTCATTTCTTTGGCTCTTAGTCTCTTATGAGGGTCCCCATGTACAAATAAAAATTTATACAACTTGTGTGCTTTGCCCCTGTTAATCTATCTTGTGTAAATTTGGTTTCTAGACCCAGTGGAAGATTGCACTTAAGAACTAAGATGGGTAGAGGTGATCTTTAGCCACCCCTATAGGTATCTAGAATAGATAAATTCACAGAAAAAGAAAATATGCTAGAGGTTACCAGGGGCAAAGAGGAGGAGAGATGCAATGCTTATTATTGTTTAATAGGCATAAAGTTTCTGTTTGGGATGATGAATAGTTTTGGAAATGGGTATTGGTGATGGTTGTACAACATTGTTAATATACTCAATGCCTTAAATTGTACACTGAAAAATAGTTAAAATTTTTTTTTAAGTTATCAATAGAATTTTTTGTGACTTTTTTCTTTTTTTATACCTTATCACAAAATAAGTATTTGTAACTTCCTGTGCAATTTCTAACAATGTCATGATTGATGTAACATTAATTTTTAAGTTCAGAACAAAATTTAAATATTTTGACAGCTATCCACCTATTTATTTAAAAATAGGTAGATAGCTATTTCTTTTTAAATAGCCATAGAAACACAATGGATACAGCTGGAAATATGATCTTATGTCTAGAAAACCCCAAAAACTCCACCAAGAGACTCCTGGAATTGATAAATAAATTCCACAAAGTCACAGATTACAAAATCAATGTACACAAATCAGTAGCATTCCTATACACCAATAACAGTCAAACTGAGAGTCAAATTAAAGATTCAATACTATTCACAATAGCTACAAAGAAAATAAAATACCTAAGAATATACTTAAGCAAGGAGGTGAAAGATCTCTACAAAGAGAACTATGAAACACTGAGGAAATTTCAGACAACACAAACAAATGGAAAAACATATCATGCTCATGGATCTGTAGAATCAACATTGTTAAAATGTCCATACTACCCAAAGTGATTTATAGATTTAATGCAATCCCCATCAAAATACCAATGTCACATTTCACAGATCTAGAAAATATAATTCTAAACTTCATTTAGAACCAGAAAAGAGCCTGAATAGCCAAAGCAATCTTAAGCAAAAAGAACTAATCTGGAGGCATCACATTACCAGACTTCAAACAATACTACGAGGCTATAACAAAAATAGAGACATAGACTAATGGAACAGATCAGAGAACCCAGATATAAAATCATCCACATATAGCCAACTGATCTTTGACAAAGCAGACAACAATATACACTGGGGAAAAGAAGCCCTATTCATCATAACCAGGTGGGCTTTATCCCAGAGATGCAAGGCTGGTTCAACATAAGCAAATCTATAAATGTAATACACATCATAAATAAAAGCAAGAACAAAGACCATATGATTCTCTCACTAGATGCAGAAAAAACATTTGACAAAGTCCAGCACACCTTTATGATAAAAACTCTTAACAAAATAGGCATAGATGGGACATACTTTAAATTATCAAGGCCATATATGATAAATCCACAGCCAATATCATACTGAATGGGGAAAATTGAAACTATTTCCACTTAGAACTGGAACCAGACAAGGTTGCCCACTATCTCCACTTCTATTCAACATAGTACTGGAAGTCCTTGCCAGAGCAATTAGACAAGAGAGGGGAATTAAGGGCATCCAAATGGGGCCAGAAGAGATCAAACTCTCACTCTTTGCTGATGAAATGATATTATATCCAGAAAACCCCAAGGATTCAATCAAGAGACTCCCAGAATTGATAAATGAATTCAGTAAAGTCTCATGATACAAAATAAATACACACAAATTAGAGGCATTCATATACACCAATAACAGTCAAACCGAAAACCAAATCAAAAGCGTGATACCTTTTACAATAGCCTCAAAGAAAATTAAATATCTAGAATATATTTAATGACAGAGGTGAGAGACATATACAGGGAGAACTACGAAACACTAAGAAAAGAAATTGTAGAAGATGCAAACAGATGTAAAAATCTACCTTGCTCATGGATTGGCAGAATCAACATTGTTAAAATGTCCATACTACCTAAAGTGATCTACAGAATTAATTCAATCCCTATCAAACTACCATAATTATTCTTTACAGATCTAGAAACAATAATTCTATGCTTTGTGTGGAACCAGAGAAGACCTCGTATAGCCAAAGCAATCTTAAGCAAAAAGAACAAACTGGGAGGTTTCAGTCTACCAGACTTCAAGCTGTACTACAAGGCTATAGTAACTAAAACAGAATGGTACTGACACAAGAACAGAGATATAGACCTTTGGAAAAGAACTGAGAATCCAGAGATGAAACCATCCACATATGGTCATCTAATCTTTGACAAAGCACACAAAAATATACACTGGGGAAAAGAATCTCTTTCAATAAATGGTGCTGGGAAAACTGTATAACTACATGCAGAAGATTGAAACTGGATCCCCACCTCTCACCTCTTACAAAAATCAATTCACGTTGGATAACAAACTTAAACCTAAGGCATGAAACCTTAAGAATCCTAGAAGAAAATGTAGGGAAGACCCTTTCAGACATGAGCCTAGGCAAAAATTTTGTGAAGAAGACCCCCAAAGCAATCATGGCAGCAACAAAAATAAATGAATGGGGCCTGATCAAATTAAAAAGCTTTTGCACAGCCAAGGAAACTATCATTAGAGTGAATAGACAGCCTATAGAATGGGAGAAAATATTTGCTCTCTACACATCTGATAAAGAGCTGATAACAAGAATCTATTTACAACTTAAAGAAATCAACCAGAAAAAATCAAACAATCCAATCAATAAATTGGCAAAGGACATGAACAGAAACTTTTCAAAAGAAGAAAGAATAATGGCCAGCAAACATATAAAAAAATGCTCTATATCTCCAATCATTAGGGAAATGCACATCAAAACCATAATGAGGTATCACCTAACCCCCGTGAAATTGGCCTTTATCAAAAAATCCCAAAACAACAAATGCTGGTGAGGATGCGGAGAGATAGGAACACTCTTACACTGCTGGTGGGACTGCAAATTAGTACAACCTCTGTAGAAAAGAATTTGGAGATACCTCAAAGAGCTAAAAATACAAATATCATTTCATCCAGCAATAGCATTATTAGGCATCTACCCAAAGGAACAAAATACATTCTGTAATAAAGAAATCTGCACTTGAATGTTTATGGCAGCACAATTCACTATTGCAAGGATGTGGAAACAACCCAAGTGCCTGTCAATCCATGAGTCAATTAATAAAACAGGGTATATGCATACAATGGAATACTACTCAATTACAAAAAATGATGGTGATCTAGCACCTCTTATATTTTCCTGGATAGAGCTTGAGTCCATCCTATGAAGTGAGGTATCACAAGAATGGAAGAATAAGCACCACATGTACTCGCCATCAAATTGGCACTAACTGATCAACACTAACGTGCTCACACAGTAGTAATATTGATTGGTAGTTGGGGGTATGGAGGTAGGTAAACTCACAACTAATGGATGCGGTGAGCATTGTAGGGGGGAAAGGGCACACCTCATATCATGGCTTGGGTGAGGCAAAGTCATAACATGTAACCAAAATATTTGTACACCCATAATATCCTAAAATAAAAAAAAAGAACAATGAAAAAGAATCAAAACAATGAAACAATGAGGAATATTGAGACTAGATAACATCTCACAACGTAATAGGATTAAGTCAAAATAAGTTATTGAAGTAATTCTGATTTTCTAAAGTTTTATGATGACAATGTTATATGGATAACAAATACTGTTAGGTTATTTTGAACTTTGCAATAAATTATCCAAATGACAAGTATGTGTACATACATGAAACAGTCATTTCAACCATATTAACAAATAAACTAAAATATAAGTACTAGAAAAAGTTAAAAATAAAAAAAAGAGACTGGCAAAGGGGAGAAAGAACATAGATTAGAAGAAAGAGAAAGGACTAAATTTGAGTACATGGTCTTACATCTTATTGAATTAGTGTCTTAGTCATGAAAATAGGTCAGTTCAGTTGAACAATTGTGTTTCATTTTAGGCAGTGATGTTGAAGGCAGGTTTTCCTTGAAGTTAGGCCTCTGGTGCAGGCATACAGGTATTTATAAAAGGCACTGCTATGGAAACAAAAGAAAAACAAAGGTTAATATCTGGAATAGTCTATAAGCAAGTCTCTTTAGAATCTGGAGGGCAGTTAGTTGAGAAGATTTCTAGATTTGGGCTCGAGGCATTTTCAGTTGGAATGGGAAGACAGTAGCAATCTGACAGATTATTCTGCATTGCAGTTTGAATCAAGTGTTCCAGGGAACTTTCTGTCCATAAATAAGTTATTGTGGTGATTCCCCCAAAGTTTATATCAATTTTTATAGCTTTAGCTTCATGGTTTCAGAAAAGGCATAGTTTTAACTTTTAGTGATTCCAAATCAGAAGGGTGAAGAAAAATTGGAACGTTATTCCGGAGAGTTGCAGATATCAGAGGAAAGTAAAGATTCAGGATTCAGTCCAGATTGCAGGTAAATAATAAAATCTCAAAAACAATGGACAGAGTGTGAGGGTCAAGGCTCTTGGCCCATATGGTGGTTCACTCAAAAATCAACTCACAATAAGGCAGATTAATAAGGGAAAAGGAATACAAATTTATGTAACCATGTACACAGGGAGAATAACAGTGATTGCCCAATATCCCAGTAGGGTCCAGAAGCTTATATATCATCTTGAGGTTACAGAAAGAATAGGGGCTTGGATCTTGGCAAAAAGGTTATAGGACTGGAGAATGGGAATTTTATCAAGGGACAATAAATGATTACTAGGGAGAATAATTAGATTGGAGAACAGAAATTAACTTTTAAATAGTTTTCTTTGGAATTTAAATGATTCTTGGACACAGTCATTATCTTGTAAATGGTCTTTTCATGTGTGGTTACATTCTTAGTCTTCTTTCCTATAATAGATGATGAGATAACAGGGAAGGAAAGAACAAGTGTTCTCTTTGGTGGTCCATCCTATCTTTCTGCAGATAAAGGAAAAGTCTCTTCCAAAGCCTGTTGATCTCTAAGGGTTTTTAATTCAAAATACTCATTAAACCAGGGAGCCATATTTTGGGGTGAAGTTCTCTGCACTCCTTCAAAGGGTAGAATCTAATAACAAGTGTATTATAGTTTTCTTCTGAAACATAATTTTTTCTCATTCTAGTCCCCCATTATACCAAAGACAATCACAGTAAGTCCAATTTATTTGCAAAATAAGTTTAATTTCATTATATTTGGCCTGATCATTTACATAAATTCAGCAAGAATAGTGATTGACCACATAGGCTCTTTTTAAATTTGCTTTGCTGGAACTTATTATAAGGAATCTCAGATTAAACCATTAAAAGCTTCTCCAGGCTAGGAAGCCAAACCATGGATTTGCCATAAGACTTGACCTATAGTACTTGGGTGAATTTCTCTCTTCTTCAGTTCCCCAAAATATTCTGGGGTTCCTGGGCCTGTCACAAAGTGACATTCTTTACTTACCACGAGGCTAGGAACTCCATAAGGGAACCATGGAGATAAGGTATCAGGCCAGTCCTTTCAAGGGCTTTTATTGGCTCCTTAAGTCAACCTTAGTTTTTTTTTAAAATAACTGTTTGGTCATATTTGAGAAGATGACATTCCAGTTAAGTCCTTGGTAATATAACCAGCATTTCCTATTGTTTCCTGTTACAAGAAGAATACAGTCTTATTGAACTTATATAAATAACCATATTGTCATAAAAATAAGAATATTCACTAATAGTTTTGAAATTCTGGAGGGATGAAGTAGAGAGAAAGAGTAACTGCTTCAATTTTGCTTACAAAATTATACCTTACTAAATTGTTACAAAGCTACACAAAGCTTACAAGGTTTCTTAAATCTGTAAAACAAGGCATAAAAGAATCAGCAATGTTTCAATCGAAAAGTCATGAAAAAATCGTAATTCCTCATCAGTTCAGGCTCATGTAATCAATTTTTGTTTTATTTGATGTTGAGTTAGCAATTTTGTGAGTCCAATTTTTTTTTTCATTAGAGGTCTAGAATTTTTACCCAGTCCAAAGTTATCAGAAAGATACACTCAGAAGTTTTTCAACCTCCTTGGACCCTCACTGATGCCCAGATGCCTGCTGTCCTCAATTACCTCTTGTAACTCCTCTCCTCTTCCCCCTTCTCTTAGCACAAAAAGGAGCCTAAAGTTTATACCAGCTTAAGATAGTTCTCTAGGACATTAGTCCACCATTTTCTCGATTTGCTGGCTCTCTGAATAAAAGTCTCCTTCCTTGCTCCAACACCTTGTCCCTTGACTTACTGACTGTCCTGCAGTGAGTGGTATGAGCTTGGACTCAGTTACAAATTAGTGAGCCAGCCAAGAGTGGCTGCTTGTGGCCAGCCAGCCCTGTTCAGGGGAATTTTGGAGTAAGTCCCTAGGAGCTGTCAGGACCATTTGTTCCAGGGTCCCCCCTGGATTTCCCGGGACAATTCCAACTTGCAGCCATCGGAACAAGGAGCTGCCAAACCTTTGTGAGTCATGGGACTCAATTTGAAATTTCATAGGGTAAGTTTCTTTGGTGTGTACAACTGGGAACTCCCTTCCCCTCTATTTGGGGTTTTCCTGAGAATAAACCACTCTTCTTGTTTTTGCTATGGTACCCTGTTGGAGAGGGGAATAGTTGTTGGGCTTTTATCCAATTTGAGAACTGGATCATCTGCATTTGTCTGTCAACCATCTTTGTGCTTTTGCATGATCTGTCTATAACTTTGTAATTATGGGGAACGCTCCATCTATCCCCAAGGAGAGTCTGCTAGCATATATCTTGAACAAATGGTCTGATGATAGTTATGAACCTATGACTAAGAAGAGATTTTTTTTCTTATAACACGGTTTGGCCACAATATGTCTTGTGGTCAGCGGAATGATGGCTGCTGAATAGTTCTTTAAATTATTACAATTTTACAGATAGAGTAAAAATAGGGTATAAAAAATAAAAAATAATTTACAGTTAAAGCTATTTTGTGAAAGAGCAGGAAAAAAGTGATGAGATCCTTGTACATGCAAGCATTATGCTTTTGCACCAAGATGGAAAAAAAAGCAAGATGAATGCCATCTTATGGTACAAAGAGCAGGAAAGGCTGAGAAGCCACAAGGTAAAACACCCATTTTTCAGGTGGGGCAAATAGATAATGAGGAGGAAGGAATGTTAATCCAAACCTTGAACCCATCCTCTGTTGTGCTGGTAGTCCCTTTATCCTCACCTACACCCACTCTGGTCTTGCCGCTGCTGCCTCTGTGGTCACTGGCACCTTTTGCTCCTGCCCCCGTGCTAATGGTTGAGGGGCCAAATATGCCACAGGCCCTAGGGCCTTATCCATGCAAGGCTCAAAATGCAGCACTCCCCAAAACAGCACATGGGGCACAGGGACTTGGCTTGGTGTCACCATCTGGGACCTAGTAGGGAACCCAATTTGATCAGGGGGCCATTTGCAGAGCTGGGAAATTTCCATTACATCAATATCTGGTAGGAGGACTAAATGTACAGGGTCACCTGGCTGGTTTTCCTTGGATGCACAACCCATTTTCAATCTCAGATTTATTCAACTGGAAGAATAACAACCCCTCTTATAGAAAAGACCCCCTTTGCATGACTGAGATTTTTACCTCCATTTTTTGCTACAGACCACCCCTCATGGGCAAACATACACACTTATGAATATGATGTTGACTGGAGATGAGAGGAGGATAGTTATTGATAAAGCTAGAGAAGAGGCACATCAGCTTCACCTAGCGGACCCAAATCGAACTCCAGACATGAAGGGTCTCCACTGCTGAATTTAACTAGGGCCTGAATGACAGGGACATGCCCAGGCTAGATCATTATAGGAAATGTATTTTGGTGGGCTTATGAAAGGGGGTACCCAAGCAAAAAAGTCTTGACAAAATTTAGGAAATACAACAAAGACCTAATGAGGACCTTTCAGAATTCCTAGAAAGAATTGACTAGGCATACAAGTGTTACACAGATGCTGACCCTGAAGCTCCTAGGAATACCAGAATGTGAACATGACTTTCACTGGACAGAGTGCCCTGATATTAAGAAAAAGTTACAGAAACTAGGTGGAGCATTTTGAATGAACCCTTCTCAGTTGTTAGATATTGCTTTTAAGGTTTTTAACAATAGGGAGCAAAACAGAAGAAAGAAGATACAAAGAGAAATGCCACTTTCCTGACCACTGCATTGGATTCCTGGAAGGCAGGTAATGACAAGAAAGGTAAACCCCCATTTTTTAAAAATCAATGTGCTTACTGTAAAGAGGAAGAACACTGGAAGAAAGATTGCCCCAAGTTGAAGAAAGGAAAGCAGAGGGTAACAATAAGATAGAAGCAACTCAGATGGTTGAGAGGGAAATATGTTCAGATGAAGAATGAAGGAGCCAAGGGGCTCCCGTAGACTTAAGGCATCCAATTCAGATTTTTGCACAGAAACCCCAGGTACAATTGACAGTGGGGAACTGATTAACTTTAGTGGACATGAGTGAAACCTATTAGTTATCAACACCAAATTGGCACAAAAGACTTCTCTGTCTACTCCTGTTTTGGGAGTATCAGGAGAAATACAAAACCATTCATTTTCACAACCATTAGGGAATGTCATTTAGGAGACCTCACACTGAAACACAGTTTCCTATTGAAGGAGCTCAGGAACTTTCACCCCAAAATATGACTCCTTGGTATGAAGAATGTTTTTTTTTTTTTCTTTTCTTTTTTTTTATTTCAGCAGATTATGGGGTACAGATGTTTAGGTTACGTGTGTTGCCCTTGGTTCCCCTCCCCCCAAGTCCGTGTTTCAAATATGTCCATCCTTCGGGTAGTGCACATTGCACTCCTTGTGTATACAAATATCCGTCCCCTCCTCCCTCCTCCCCCCTCCTCCCGCCGCCCTCCCCCTTCCCCAGCATCCAATAGATGTTGTTCTGATATGTGCATTTATGTGTTGATTAGTTAATACCAATTTGATGGTGAGTGGTATGAAGAATGTTTTGAATTAAAGGCCCTAGAGACCAACAGGTCTTTGGAAGGGGCTTTCCCTCTATTTGCATAACTGGATGGACCTATCAAAAGAACAAATGACTTCCTTTTCCTTCCCTGTATTCTCACTATATTGCAGGAAAGAAAATCAAGAATGCAACCAGACCTGGCCCAAATCATTTTAAATATAATACCTGTCTCTCAAGATTAATTTAATTGCAAAGAGAATCATTTATAAGTGAATCTCTTTCCCCCACCCATTCATCCTCCCTAGCAACCATTTATTGCCCCTAAATGGAATTACCTCTATTCCTCATCACCCCCTCCCCTCTAAAAGAAGAGATAAAAATATCTGGACTTCATTGGGATATAGGGTAATCACTCTGTGATTCTTCTCATATGCACAGTGAATAAACCTGTTCCTCTTATTAATCTGCCTTAATTGTGAGTTGATTTTCAGTGAACTTTCAGGGGAATGGGGAAGTTTTCCCCTCACCTCCATACTATGTATGCCAGAATGCCCCATCCCTGTCTTAGGCTGAGATCTCCTTTGTAAATTGAATGCCCAAGTAATCTTTTCACAGTTGGCTATTAGAGTCCCACCAGAACAAGCTCTGAATCTGTAGGTGGCTCTTATGGAGATGCTAGAGGAGAAGACGGATCTTCTGCTTCCTGAGGTTGATGAACAAGTCAGGCTGGACATGTGGGTAGATGGCATTCCAGGCAGGGCCAAAAATGCATGGCCAATATAGATTCTTGTCAAACAGGATGCTGGGACACCTAATCTAAAACAGTATCCCTTGACACAGGAGGTCCAGAAAGGGATACAGCCAATTCCTGAAAAAAACTTTGGCAACAGGACTAATTAGATCTTATAGGTCCCCATACAATACTCCCATTCTTCCAGTCAAGAAATCAAACTCAGCAGAGTATCATTTTGTTCAGGATCTAAGAGCCATTAATGAGGTGGTTCAAGACTTGTACCCTGTAGCACCTAACCTGTATACTCCACTCACAAACATTCAGGGAGAATATGGATGGTTCTCAGTTTTGGATTTAAAAGATGCTGTTTTCTGCATCCTATTGCAGAGGAATCCCAACAGCTATTTACTTTTGAATGGCAGGACCCAGCCACACAGACAACTCAGCAATATTGCTGGATGGTTTTGCCTCAGGGCTTCAAGAACTTCCCCACCTTATTGGGGTGGGAGTGAGGATGTTAGCCCAAGACCTTAGAAACTTTGTGTTAGTCAGATGAAGGACTCTTACTGCAATATGTGGACGCCTTGCTGATAGCAAGCCCTACCTATGATAAATGTTTATAGAATAGTATAAAAACATTGAATCATTTAGCTGAATATACATATAAAGTCTCTCAGAAAACAACCCAAATATACAAGCAGTGGGTCACCTATCTGGGTTTTGCTATTTTCTGAGGCCAGTGAGATCACTTAATGACAGAAAGCAGGCCATAGCAGAATAGGCCCACCCAAGACTCACAGACAACTGAGAGGATTCTTAAGGATTGTAAGATTCTGCTGAATCTGAATTCTAAATTATGGACTTATAGTAAAGCCCCTCCGTATCCCTAAAGGGGCATGATCTAGAGCCTCTTATTTGGATTAAAGAATGTCAGAAGTCTTTTAATATCGTTAAGGAAAAATTGATTTTGGGACCTGCTTAAGGCTGCCAGACTTGCAAAAGCCCTTTAATCTGAGTGTCCACAAAAGACAGGGAATAAATCTCATAGTACTGACCTAAAACCTTAGGTACTATTCTATGACCAGTTACATATTTCTCCAATTAGACCACACTGCCAAAGAATGGCCCCTTTGTCTTCAGGCCATGGTGACCACTTGTGACATCCTCAAGAAGCTGACAAATTCATCCTGGGACAGCCTATCACCATATATGTCCCTCACTATGTTCTTTCTTTGCTGGAACGAAAGGGAGGCTACTGGCCAGCATCAGGGAGGAGGGGAAAACATCAGGCCATTCTCCTAGACAACCCCAGTATAAGGCTACAAGTTATTTCTGTCCTAAACCCTAATGAAACCTTACTCCCTAATGAAACCACACACATCCCTGAGAACGACTGCTTACATGTTATTGAAGTAGTATATTCTAGTCGGCCAGATCTAACTTATCAACTGCTGGTGGCTGGTACTATTGAAATTTTTTTTAAACCAACATGATTTAAATTTTCTAATTTTTTGTTGCTAGTATTAAAAAATACTGTACAATAAAGTTTTATATAATGACCTTGTGTCCAGTAACCTTGATATATTTACTTTTAATTTTAATAGTTTATTTGTACTTTCTCCTGAATTTTTCATATATGTGCACAATCATATCATCTTTACTTCTTATCTTTCAATCTCTATACTTTTGTTTCTCTACCTTATCTTACTGGTCTGTATAGGACTCCAGGATAATATTGAGTATCATTGGTAACAGAGAATACTCTTTGTCTTATTCCTATATTTAGGGAGGGAGGAAATATTCATAATTTTAGCATTGAGTATAATACTGCCTGTAGGTTTTTTTGCTACCCTTTATCATATTAAGAATCCTCCCTCTTTTAGCTTGGGAGAGTTTCTGTCATGATATTGGATTTTATTGAATATTTTTCTGCATCTATTAAGATGATCACATGGATTTACTTCTATTCTGTTAATAGGTAAACTATATGTATTGAAATTTGAATGGTAAACCAATGTTGCATTCCTGGAGTAAACCCTGAATGGCTCTGATGTAATATCCTTTTGTATTACATTTATTGCTGGATTCTATTTGCCACTATTTTTTTGTAGAATTTAAATCTATGTTCATAAGAGATATTGTCTTCCACTTTTTCTTAAAATATCCTTATTAAAATTTTATATTAGGGTTATACTTTCCTTATAAAAGAAGTTGGAAAATCTAACTCTCTCCTATATTTTCTGAGAGAGTGCACAAAAGATGGTATTTTTTTTTTTTTGTAAGTTTGGAAGAATTCACTAGTGGACTTATCTAGGCTTTGAGTTTTCATTGATAGATGGTTTTTAATTACAGATTTTTAATAGGTACAGAGTTATTATGATTTTTTATTTTTTTTCTTCAGGAAATTTTGGTAAGATTTTTTTTCTAATTTGTCTATTTCAAGTATGCTGTCAAACTGATTAGATTAAAATTACTTATCTTTTTTAAATAATCTGGTAGATTCATAGCCACATCTCTTTTTTTCAGTTTTTATATTGATAATTTTTGTTTCCTCATTTCTTAATCATCTTCTGGAGATTATTAATACATGAATTCCTTTTAAATAATGAAATTTTTACTTTATTGTTTTCTCTATTGTTTATCTGCTTTCTATTTAGTTCTCTATTTTTACTACTTTCTTTTAAAATTTTCTTTGGTCTTAATTTGCTACTATTTTATTGGCTTCTTAAAGTGAAAGCTTATTTTCAGTCTTTCTTCTTTTTTCATATTTTTATTTTTAGAGATAGGGTCTTGCTCTGTTGCCCAGAATGGAGTGCAGTAGTGTGATCCTAGCTCACTATAACCACAAATTCCTGGGCTCAAGTGGTCCTCCTGCCTCAGCCTCCCGAGTAGCTAGGACTACAGGTGTGCATTACCATGCCCAACTAATTTTTTTATTATTATTTTATTTTTTGTAGAGATGGGGTCTCCCCATGTTGCCCAGGCTGGTTAGAAACTCCTGGCCTCAAGCAATCCTCCCACCTCAGTCTCCGAAAGTGTAGGGATTATAGGTGTGAGCCACCATGCCCAGCTTTCTTTTTTTTTAATATGTTTCTTCAAATTATAATTTAATCTCTAAACACTGCTTTGCCTGCATCCCAGAAGTTTCAAAAGTTTTGATAATGTTGTATTAATACTGTTCTCTTCAAACTCTTTTCCAGTATTCATTGTGATTTTTTCCTTTGGCCCATCGATTATATGGAATTGTATTGCTCAATTTTCAACTTGATCCCTTATTGGTTATTTCTAGTTTAGTTCTTCTGTGGTCAGGGAATAAACTCTGTACACATTTAATCCCTTCAAATTTATTAAGGGTTGCATTATGGTCTGGAAATAATCTGTTTGATATATGTATCAAATGGACTTGAAAATAATATATATTCTGCAATCTGGCTGGTTGGGGGTAAGTACTTCATAAATGTCAATTAAGTAACATTGGTTAGGATATTTCATTTACGGTTGGAGGCTTAACAGGAATTTTATGAGCTAGTTTATCATTAGATATTGTTCTTCACCTTTCACCTTACTTTTTGTGCCCGTGTCTTCGTCTCTCCCATCTCTTGCAGCGCACACTGCCCGGGGACCGGTTATATCAGGCGTGTTGCGAACCCCCGATAGCTCTATGTATCTGAAATCCTGGTATTATGAGACTTTCTAACTTTACCACTTTAGTGGATCTGTAGTGATATGTACTTGTAATTTAACTTGTATTTCCCTAATGACTAATGATACTGGCATTTTTTAACGTATTTATCAACCTTTGTATATCTTCTTTAGGAAGTATTTTTTTCATATCCTCTGCCCATTTTAAAATGGATTGCTCCTCTTCATCTCCCTGAGTTTTAAAGGTTATTTTATATTCTGGATACAAGCCCCGTTTTTTACATATATGTACCTTGAATATTTTCTCCCAATCATTTTTTTTTACCAGTGTCCTTGGAAAAGCAGAAAATTTTAATTTTAATTACACCCAATTTACCAATTATTTTATGGTTAGTGCATTTCTGGGTGCTACATAAAAAAAATCTTTGCTTACCCTAACGTTATGTAGATTTCCCCCTATTTTTGAGAATTTAACATATGTGATGCCTCTTGAGTTTATTTCTCTATATATGGAAGGTGTTGGCAAGTTTCATTTATTTTTAGTAAAGATATCCAGTTGTGCCAGAATTGTTATTGAGACAACTTTCATTTCCTCATTGAATGACCTTGTCAAATTTACCATAAAATCAATATAGCAGATATTTATGGATCTTCTAGGCTCCCTATTCTATCCCATTGATCCATATGTCTCTTCTTAGACCAATGCTACACAGTCTTGATTAGGCAGCTTAGCTAGATCTCAAAAGATATACTGAGTGAAGGAAGCTAGATTCAAATGAATGCACACTATTTGAATTCATATGAAATTCTTGAATAGTCAATATTATTTAATGACAGAAATCATAGCAGTAGCTACATAAGGTAGGGGATGCAGGACTGGTTGTTTAAGAGCACAAGGAAATTTGGAGGGTAATGGTATACTTCCTTTTAAAATTGTTTTGGCTAATCTAGATTATTTATATTTGGGCTAATCTAGATATTACATTCCAAATATGGAAACTTGAATTTTCATGTAAATTTTAGAATAAGTTTGTCAATTTCTACATAGAAGTCTTCTGGGATTTTTGTATTGTTGTGGCATGGAATCTGTAGATCAGTTTAAGAAGAATTGACACGTTAACAATAAACAATTTATTTTGGTCTTTTAAAATTTCTCTCAACAATGTTTTATAATTTTAATTGCACAAGTCTTGCACATATTTTGCTAAACTCATCCCTAAGTGCTTTAAATTTTGATTCCACTTTAACCAATATTGCTTTAATATTATTTTCCAAATATTCGCTCTATATAGAAATATGTTTTTCATATTGACTTTGCATCACGTAGCATTGTTAAATTCACTCATTAGTTCTATATAGTTTTTTGGTACTTTATTTTTTAAATTCAAAATACACATCAGACTGGGTGTGGTGGCTCACATCTGTAATTCCAGTGCTTTGGGAGGCCAAGGTGGGAGGATCACTTGAGGCCAGGAGTTGAAGACCAGCCTGGGCAACATAGCAAGACCTTGTCTCTACAAAAAATAAAAAAATTAAGTTAGCTGGGCAGGGTGGTATGCACCTATAGTCCCAGCTACTTGGGAGGCTGAGGCAGGAGGATCACTTGAGCCCAGAAGTTCAAGGTTACAGTGAGCTATAATTGCACTCCACGAAAGCCAGGGTGACGAAGTGAGACCCTGTCTCTTAAAAAGAAAAAATACACAATCATACCTTCACCAATAAAAGTTTTATTTTTTTCGTTCTTATCTGTGTGCTTTTATTTCTTTTTCTTGACCTATTGCATGGCTAAGACCTTCAGGTATAATGATAAATAGGAGTGGTGAGAGCAGACAACCTTGTCTTATTCCCAATCATATATATTTTTTGTTCAGTCATTTACCATTAAGTGTAATATTAGCTGTAGGTTTTTCATACCTACATTTACTCTGGTAAATGTCCATTTAAGGAGCAACTCCTTAAATGGAGAATAAGGTCCTCTTTGGGGAACAAGTTAAGGGAATTTTTATTGCATACATTTTTGGGAGCATTGTGGGGTCCTTTCTAAAAGGTATCTGGTCTTTCCTTCAATTGAATAGGTCAGTGATTGATTTGACACAGGTCTGAAAAATAGATAAGAGATGCCCATTACAGAAGTTGGCATCAGTCTACTAACCATCAGCTTTTGATCTTTTTGCTTATATAAGGCAAAAAAATGTCCTCATTGCTTTCCCATCTATCTTATCCCTATTAAGACATGGCCCCAAAATACATTTAGGCCAGGGCCTAGTGTTTGCCTTCCACTTTATTGCCCATTACAGTAGCTATGTCCACCTTGTTTCTGATCATTAAGGGCTCCCACCTTCTTTCTACTATTCTGGAATCTCATCAACTTCACTTACACTTGGGAACCCAGTTCTATAGCACGATGTTCTGCCATAAACCCTGGCCTACAAAGACAGTCACCATCAAGGCTCCCAATATGCCTGTGCTCCTCTTACTAGTGCATTTCTTACTGCTTAAGATAGTGTCCTTTAGGACCTCCAAAGAAACAATTCATGGTGGCTTCTCCAGTCTTTTGTAATAAATCCATTCTAAAATGCCTTCCTCCCTGAATATGCTGACCCCCATCACTTTTCTGCCAAAGTAGTTCTAGCATCTCCACCTAAATTATTGTAGTCCATCAACATCTCCAAACCTCAAAGATGAAGTAATTCCAGAAGCACATTAGGATAAGCTCTGAGCATCTTTGCAAGAATTTTAAATCCTAAGCACCCCCTTATTAAAATCATTCCCCCCATATAATCTTATAGTCTGTTTCTCCTGATCCAGTATCCTCAGGATCCATTTCTATATACGTTCTTCTTGCTCCTGCTGGTATATTTTAGCCAGCTCCCAAAGCTCTTTGGATCAATTATCCAGTTCCTCTCATACTAACAACTGTATAGCCTCACTTGGCCATTCTGCAAACCGACACTACTTATTGGTCTAGATGCAATGAGGGGAGGCAAAAACAGGTCTTCAGGATGATAAACGTAATCTTTGGCAAAGCCTGGTCTCCAGGAAGTAAAAGGTTTCTTTCTTCTAATAAGGGGTAGGGAATAAATTCTGCTGCTCCAGAGTATTTATGAGAATTTCAGGATTCAAGTTTTCAAATGCATCCACTCAAATGTCCCCATCCAAAGTCTCAGGGTAACACTTTTGCCCTAACAGAGATTTTTACATAGGAAACATACCAGAGATCTAAATTTAACAATCTTTATAATTCTGCACATTTATGGCAAATCTTGGGTATTGTATTCAGCAGAGTTTTCCCTCTGGCTGTAGGGTGAGGTTCTCTTTAAACACTGTCATAGAGGTCTTATGACTTTCACACCATGCCCCAAGCTGATAGTTATCTGATGTGAACCTATTGTTCTCTCTTGCTGGATATTTTCTTCACCATTAACTAACGTCGTATTTCTCATATCTCCATCTCCAATTCACGTACTAGAGTTATTGTATAAGCCAGGGCACCACTTCCATCTGTTCCTTATCCTAATATAACACAAAGGAGAGTCTTAGTTTATAATGCCACCGCACACTGGTTGTCACAAACCTACTTGCTGCAACTATGAGTCCTAGTTGCTATCTGAAAAGTAACTCATCCAATTCTAGACTCTTGCCTCCTATGGGTCTGCCTTTTAAGGAACACTTCTGTTACCAACAGCCTAAACAGACCCTGAGACATGGGTTTGAGTGTGAGTAATTTATTTGGGACATAATCCCAAGATATGAGCGCCTGGTGAAGGAGGAGGAAACTGAGACAGGAAAGGGATAAAAGACAATCAAGCATTCATTAATAGGTGAATGACCATGTGGGCAACTAGGACACAATCATACTATGGACTCTCTGAGAGACAGTATCCAATACCTCAGAGTTGTACCATGAGGATTGGGGAAGTTGTAATGTTCATTCATAAAACATCTCTCATTGGTTGAGAGTTGCTTCCAGATGCATTAACACCCTCTTGCCTCCAGCCTGCTCATGAATGGCCCAAGTATACTCTTGAAAAGTAGAAAGCCATTAGTGTGTATAGGAATTGTCACCAGTACTACAGATAATCTCAGTGTTCAGACTAAGAGGATACAGGCAGGCACCACCAGCATCTACTGTACCGTACTTTCCAACCCCAAATACCTTCACTTTTACTCTGACTTCCCTAGGATTGCATTTCCCAAACAAAGCATTTGAATTTAGTCATTGCCTCGGCATTTTTTTTTCCAGGCAAGTTGGGTGCAGTAGATGCTGATGGCCCACCCTACATCCCCTTGTCCCACCTTAGTTTGCTTGCAGCCACAGTAGACAATTCCCATGCTCTGGCAGTTTTCCACTTCAAGTCCTTGTATTTCAGGTCTTCTCTTCCTGACAGCTTTCTCTTAAACCATGGGAAAATATTTCAAAGTGTTTTTCATATGACTTCTCAGAAAACCCACAGGGATGACCGCAGTGGCCCACAGAGGAAACCTGCTCATTAACCTACCCTCTTTTTGTGCTTCCCAAATAAACTAACTCCATCTAAATCCTTTTCACTGCGTCTGCCTTTTGGGGAACCCAAATGAAAACAGTAGGTATGATTACACACTTGTTATAAATAGTGTAATTCTAATTACACTATTTGTTATATGTTATAAATAGTGTAATTCTAATCACAAGCCTTGATACAGTTGACTGATCTACCCCTAATTAACTCAACCAATATAACTACACAGTTATAGTTACTACACAAAAACTATACAGCTTTTCTTAAAATTAGAATATTATAAAATTTGATGCTTCTTGTAAAAATTTACAAATAATAAGTAAAATAATAATTAGTAAAATAATGTGACTCAAACAAATTAACTTTGAAATGTACAGAATCTCAACCAGCAAAGCAGTAAAAAGGGACTTATTCAATAAAGTGTATCAGGACAACTGGCTATCTACTTGAAAAAGTATATGATTGGATTCCTATGTCATTCCTTATAGCAAAATAAATTCCAGATTTAAGCATAAAAGCTGAAGCCAACATTATCCTAGAAAAAAATTCAATCATTTCAAAGTTATCACATGCAGAAATACAAAACTCAGCAAATATAAAAGAATATTAGATTGATAAATTTTACTATAATCAACTTCAAATACTTTCTATAATAAACAATTTCAAAATAGAATTAATAAATTGAAGCAGCTACCATTTGTTTCCATATGGACATATACACTTACAACATGTGAATCTTTCTCTGATAGCCAGGTTTAATCATATCATATTCTTGATTCACTCTTTCTTATTTCTATGGCTCCACCAGATGTCCTTTTCTCCTTTTTGTCCCTGGCTGGTACATTGTTAGACTCTCTCCTCATCTATTCCTAGAGTGCATAAAACCATAAAGGGGTGATACAAGTGACAGGGGCACACAAGTGGGGCAACTAATATGACGGGGGCGGGGACAAAGTCTCACTCTGTTGCCTAGGCTGGAATGCAGTGGTGCAATCATAGCTCACTGTAACTGTTCACTATAACCTCAAATTCCTGTGCTCAAGCAATCCTCCTGCCTCAGTCTTCCAAATAGCTGGTACTACAGGTGTGTGCCATCATACCCAGTTAATTTTTTAAAGAAAAATTTTGTAGAGACAGGGCCTTGCTATGTTGTCCAGGCTGGTCTCAAACTCCTGGCGTCAAGCAATCCTCTTATCTTGGCCTCCCAAAGTGCTGGGATTACAGGCATAAGCCACTGTGTCTGGCCTCATCTAACATTTTATAAGAAATGTTTTTCCAAAGATATAACATTTAACCTCTACTGAGAGAAAAATAGGAGTTTTCTAGTTTAAGAAAGTGGGAGAGGTTGGTAAACAGTATTTGGGAGATAAGAATTGCATGTATAAACGTGCAAGAGAATAACACGGTCAAACATTTTTTGAACAGAAAATAGTTAAAGGATGCTAAGTTGGCAGAGCATTATGGAAAATGATATCCAAAAGGTCATTTGGCTCAATTTACAGAATGTCATTCTAAGTTAACTGGATAATACAA
>NW_012150840.1:10847963-10861699 GCF_000956105.1 Propithecus coquereli
AATCGACCACACCCTGTATGATGAGTCAGTAAAAAAGACACCTGCACCAGAGTGTTTACAGCAGCGTAATTCACAATTGAAAAGATGTGGAAACAACACAAGTGCCCATCAATACATGAATGTATTAACAAAATGTGGTATATGTATATCAGCCATAAAAAAAAATGATGAACTACCTATTGTATTTATCTTGGATGGAACTGGAGCCCATTCTTCTAACTGAAGTATCACAAGAATGGAAAAACAAACACCACATGTACTCACCATTAAATTGGTACTAATTGATCAACACTAATGTGCACATATGGGAAGTAACATTCATAAGGTGTCAGGCAGATGGAAGGAGGGAGGAGAGGATGGGTAAATCCACCAGAAGGGTGTGCACTGTCTGGGAGATGGGCACGCTTCTTGGGCAGTGCAAAAGCAATTTACGTAACCAAAGTGTTTGTACCCCCCTGATACTTTGAAATAAAAAATAAAAATTAAAAAAAGGAAAACCTAAAAAAACCTCTTCTAACATTGGACTAGGAAAAGAATTTATGACTAAGACCTCAAAAGCAAATACAACAAAAACAAAAATAGACAAATGGGACTTAATTAAACTAAAAAGTTTCTGACAGCAAAAGAAATAATCAACAGAGTAAACAGACAACTGACAATATGAGAAACAATATTTGCAAACTATACATCCAAGCAAAGAACTAACATCCAGATTCTACAAGGAACGCAAATAAATCAGCAAGATAAAAACAAACAACCCTGTTAAAAAATGGGCAAATGACATCAACAGACACTCTTCAAAAGAAGATATACAAATGCTCAACATCACTAATCATCAGGGAAATATAAATTCAAACCACAATGAGAAACCACCTTACCTCATCAGAATGGTCATTATTAAAAAGTCAAAAATCAATAGATGTTAGTGTAGATGTGGTGAAAAGGGAACACTTATACACTGTTGATGGGAATGTAATTTAGTACAACCTCTCTTGAAAATGGCATGGAGATTTCTCAAAGTAGATCTACCATTTGATCCAGCAATCCCACTACTGGATATCTACCCAAAGGAAAAGAAGTCATTACATAAAAAGACATCTGCACTCATGTTTATCACAGCACAATTCACAATCGTAAAGATATGGAATCAACCTAAGTGCCTATCAACAAATGAGTGGATAAAGAAAATGTGACACACACACACACACACACACACACACACACACATACACACGCATCATGGAATACTATTCAGCCATAAAAAAAGAATGAAATAATGTCTTTGGAGCAACTTGGATGGAATTGGAGACCATTATCATAAGAGAAGTATCTCAGGAATGGAAAAATAAATACTCATTCTCACTTACAAGTGGGAGCTAAGTAATGGGTATGCATGAGCATTCAGAGTGGTATAAATAGACACTGGATACTCAGAAAGGGAAAGTGCATGAGCAGGGTGAGGTATGAAAACTTACCTATTGGGTAAAATGTACATTATTTGAGTGACAGGTACAACAAAAGCCTGGCTTCACCAATATACAATTTATCCATATTAACAAAAAACCATTTGTACTCCCTAAATCTATTGAAATAAATAAATACATACATATATACATACAAAGAGAATAGAGCTTAGCTTGGTGGCTCACACCTGTAATCCCAACATTTTGGTAGGCCAGTGTAGGATGATCACTTGAGTCCAGGAGTTTGAGGTTACAATGAGTTATGATCTTGCCACTGCACTCCAGACTGGGTGGCAGAGTGAGATCCTGTCTCTAAATAAATGAATTAAATAAATAAGTAAGTAAGAAAGACAAAGAGAATAGACAAGCTTGGCTAGGAAGCACACAGGGAACAAGGTCGGGAGTTTTTATTAATATTAAACAAACAATTTGTTTATACTTAACAAAAATTCACTTCCTTCTCTTTTGGTTACCAAATAATCTCAAGGAATTGAGTGGGACAAACATTATTATCATCCCCTGTTTCAGATTTTGAAGCGGAATCTCAGAAAATTAAAGTAATTTTCCAGTTAAATGGCAGTCAAGAGGCAAGACTCACTCCTGGATACCCTGATATCTGTCTCCTGCCTTTCTCGTAAGTCATATCTATGCATAAGAAACACAAAAGGACTAAAGAAAGGATAAGATGGAAATTTACTTGCTGCGTTAAACCAATGAACAGAAGGTAGGAACATGTTAGGAATTACTTGTACTTAATCACAATATTTCTGATACTGATGGAAGGGAGGATCCCTGCATTTTTCAATAAACAGTCAGAAATGTGCTCAGTTTCAGGCATGTACTAACATTTCTACAGCTAAGAGACCAAAACTCAATAATGCATGGGATAGTAAATTAGAGATTTTTTTAACCTGATGAGTGAACCTTAGGCTCCTGGGGACCAGAATATTGTCGAAGATACATAACAAGCCCAACAGTACACAGAAAAATTAAAACAGACAAAGAAGAAATCACAATTAGTGGCAAGAAAACTCTTCCTTTTGCAGATGCTGGGCCACTGTCAACACTTCCTCCGTAGCCTCTGAGCAGACAGTAGGGTGGGGACCACCCATAGCCACAGTGGCAGTGATGCTTGTTATTGCAGATCCCCTTCATATTGCAGGTCTCAGGAAGGCAGACTTGTGACAGGACAGATAGACTGACACACTTCTTGTGGATGCAGATCTTTCCTGGGCCACATGCAGTGCCATCTTTAACTTCACCAACGTCAGGGATGTCCATTCCTAAATGATAGTCGATACCCCAGCAGGTGACACCATTGATGTGAGTGTGCTGCACAGCAGAATGATCTTGGAGAGAAGGAATGGCTCCCACATTCTCACACTGAACTCTCCCACAAAAGATATCAGAGGTATTACATTTTAGGTATGCCGTGCCATTTATACCACAGTTACCAAAACGGTTTCCCTGGGAGTTGATTTCTTTATAGCAATTCCAAGGTGCACTCTTTGCACCTTTACCAAAAATCTCCCTGCACTGTAGGTCATGGTTATTACATCTCTTTTGATAGCAGTAGGCACTGTCACTACAGGGGATCCCATCCTGCACATATCTATCTTCTGGACATTGATGGGATGTCCCATTGCACCACTCTGGAAGGTCACATTCATTGACCTGTTGTCTACAGAGTTCCCCTGATGACATGAATTTGCAGTCTTTACAACAAAGCCCAAAAGCACAAGCAGCACCAGGCCTCAGAGTGCAGTTCAACAGACAACAGGGATCTTGTTCACACTGCTGTACAGATCCACAGTCACACTCCTCTTCTCTTTCAACCACGCCGTTCCCGCAGCGCTTCAACATAAAGACTTCCTCTGGTCTTGGAAAATTGTGCAGGCATGATCCCTGGTTTAAAGTGGTCTTCATAAAATCAGCATAACTGCAATTGGTGAATTTCTCTGCTGGCACTCTGAAAGCACTCATGATGCAACCTTTTTCCCCACAAAAACAGAACTTCTCATCATGCTGCATACCCAAAGTGTGACCTAACTCATGGGTTACAGTGTTGGCAAAAAGATACCAGGTGTCTCCTCGGAAATTATCAACTCCACAATCAATAGGAGGACTACATATTCCTGCAACATAGGCTATACCAAGTATAGTTATAAGAGGATTTTTTATGAAAATATGTGCAGCATCATGCTGTATCTGGGAAAGACTGATTTGTTTCCAGTGAGAGAAATCTTCCAGAACCTGTTCTATACTTATTATTGGAAAAACATTTCCTTGATTCCAAATTTCAATCCCAACCAAAATTACATAAGTATCCAACTGCTGATACATGGAATCCACTATGTTGATAACAAGAAATACGTCCTCTTGCACATTTGAGAAGTTGCTTTGGAAGTAAATGAAGAAATCGTGGTTGACCACCACAACTAGCTCCAGAAACCATGCATGGGTCCACCAGTTACCAGTAGAATTTTGTTTCAGAGCTGAGTTCTCAACCTCTTCGAATTCCAAGTGTTGGAATGCTATTTCCTTTGCTTTTAAGCCACATCTCATGGGAAGGAATTGTGTCTCATTAGTGTTTATCTTATAAAGCAGGTGTTCAAATGTGGTAGAGTGCCTGATGGGTTCAATTTCGTAAGTGAGGTCATTTATTTGTAACACCCCTCGAAAGCCCCCCAAACAGGTGCTAAAAACAACCAGAGACCCAGGGGCTCCCTCCACGTAGCCGTGATAGTAACAGTCATCAGGGACAAAGGGCTGATCCTCCAGGAGGGCATGCTGCTCTGTGTAGGTGAACACTGGGAAATGTCTGGAAATCAAGAGCTTCTTGACTTTCATGTGGACAATATGTCTCTGGCCCCCAAACAGCAGGCTATAGGAGAGCCATCCCGGAGCGTCTGCACCTCTGCCTCTGCTGGTTACCTTCAAGGGAATCACTACTTCTGGGGAGCTGAGGCGTTCGGAGGGCCCAGCCTGGGAAAGGCCAGGTGGGTACAGAGACACCCCAAGCCAGAGCAGCAGTAGAGTGACTCTCATGGATGCTCCAGCCTCCATAGCCACCATTATGGCACCACCTGTCCAGAGCAGAAGAGTGCAGAGTGTGAGGAACTGCTGGTCTGGCTCCTCCTGAGCTGCTCAGGGTGCAGGGCTGACCTTTATAGATCTGTGTCCTGGCAGAGTTGGATCATCAGAACTGCAATGCTGAAAATAAAAATAAAAAGACGGGTGGGGATGGTGATAGGATTGGGTAAGAAAATTTGGAAAGAAAAAGCATGGAGAGACAAAAAACTGATTGATGCATCAAGACAATACTTTGGACTTGCTTTTAGTAAATGGGGTTGGGGAGTTAGAGGGTATAGATAAAACAATATTGGGTATGTGTTGATAATTGTTGAAGTGGAAGAGAGGTATTTATATAATTATTCAATTTTCATAGGTGGTATGAAAATGTCCATAGTAAGAAGTTAAAGCAAAAGTAAAGAGACTTAATAGTAGGGTGACTTTATATCTCAATTTGTGCAAGACAGTATTGGTTTATGCCTGTTGCCTTCACAATAACTATTGATAGTCTCCCCTTTGACTGTCAAAACTGGAGACATCAAAAATAATCACAACAATTCTTGTATCAATTTGCATCAGTCTCATGGTTTACTTTAGTTTTTTTTTTTATCTCAAAGTGATTTACTGTCTCCTCATTGGATTCTCCTTCACTCATAACACTATTACACTGAAAAATCCTTATGGCAGGGTTAATGATTTTCACTCATTTTACAATAGTATCTTCTATAGTGCCGAGTATATCTCTGTGTACAGTGTAAAATGGAAAAAGGGAGGGGTCGTGGTGAACTGCCTTGGCTTATAAATGAATGCTACTTAAAACATATTCTTATTTGATTATAATTTTTAAAGGAGGAAAAACATTCGTAAAAAGCTGATATCCTCTAAGGGTATGTACGGGGAGAACAATGTTGTTCTCCCCAGTTACTGGCAGGAGAATCCCGAAAACAAAAGGAAATGCCTTCAGAAGAGAAAATGAGAATCTATGTAGTTTAAAGGCCTTGCGAAAAGGAACTCCGTCAAAGGCATCAGAGTACCTGGTATTTTAGCATAGCAGGGGAGGGTCCCAATGTTTGCTCAAATATATTTAGCAACAGCTTTTGAAAGTGGGGAATTTCTGCACCTGGCATACAGTCTGGCTGGCGACACTTGTCTGTTTCTTCCCTTATTCATTAAGCAAGCATTCATGTATTTGGAGCATACAAACTGCAGGACATTTACTACATATTATGAAAAAAAACCACATCATTAAATGAATTATCAATTTGTGCAGAAATTTGTGGCAGGGGCAAGAATAAACATTGTATTCAATATTTTTTAAATTTTGTAAATTATATGCCCTTTTCATTTGCTGAGGGGACAACCCATAGATTTCATCATAGTCTCAAATGACTGACAAAAATGAGTCTAAGACACACTAAACCTGTGTAAAAACAGACAAGTAAACAGACGATTATAATATATGAGCCAAAGCAGATTAGTCTGAGGCTAATAAAGTTTATGTTTCAGGGAGCCTCATTGTTCAGACTTCCATAATGAGCCTGGAAGGGGCCCAGCAATGCACTTTATAAAAGTCACCAAATTAAGAGTTTTCAAAATTAGTTCACTATAAAAGAAAAAATTGAAATGCACTGAAATATTACAATTCATATATAAAGGACTTCATAAAGGTTTTCTAAAATTTGGTAATAATATATGTCATTATTTATCTCACTACCAATAACAAGTTGTGAAGCTGAATTTTTTTCTAAGCTATTAATGATACAAAATAAATTTTTAGCAAACATGCTAGGGAAAGGAAAATGCCTTTCAGTTCTTGCCTTAGAAATTATAACAAAGTAATTGTCATAGAGAAGCAATCAAGCAGCAATTAAAAAACTGTAGGGAAAACATATTATATAAGTATGTCAGGAAGTTAATTACTACTATAAGTATTAGGGAGTAAATTTTGTGATGTTTATGGTGTTTTCAACTTTTTAAAATTTTTAATTTGCTGTGACTTCTTTCTTATGCTAAATAACTGTTCATTTTTATACATATTTTTTGCAATTGTAATTTGGTATTCTTCTTCTTAAAGTAGATCTGTCATCATGTAGATGCATCAGGCCTCAAAATTTGATTCCACCCCTGATTGTAATAAACATATTGATGAAGGTAAGTGCAGTTTCTCATAAGAACACAAAGGAAGAGCATCTAAATCAAGCTAATCCAAGAAGCCTTGCATAGAAGATAGAAAAATGAAGATGTCAAACCCAACACCGATCATCTCCTGGACTCTGAATCCATTTCTAATCAATGCTTTCTTTACCCTTATTCAAGTTCTCCTATAACATCCCTCCATACACCTTCTCCTATGCCTTCTAGAGTCTTCCTTTAGTAACAAAGGAAGAGAGAAAGAACAAATCAAACTCCATCCTCAGTCTCTTCACACGAATCTCCCTACATCTACTTACTTTATTAAATCTGAGCTTCAACAGAATTTACTGCTTGCCAGAAGGCTTGCTCTACAGAAGCCCCATTCTCAGAAGTCACATGTGCCACGTGGTCCAGAATGTGACTTCCTGTTCTCCACAGCTCACAAAGTCAATACCAAACCATTCATCCTACAACATCTAGCTGCACTATTTTTTATATTTCTCGTCAACCACCCCCATCACTCTTGCACAAACTTCAAAGGCTTTGGCACCTGACTGATATTCTCCATCAAAAATCCTACTGTCCTCCTAGCTAATATTAGCCAGTGTATAGACAACCCATCTGAAAACTGGAGGGTTTTAAAAGGTTACTTCTTCAGTTCATCATCAGTGTAATTCGTGGGCTTACCCACTCACAGTCTGATTTATACCTTGTCATCACACGAAAAGTTCTTATATCCTAAGCAATTTACCAACAATTTAAATCCTTCTAGCTCTCCTTTACTCTTGCTATTTCTATTTTTCAAACTCAAAGAGAACCCAAATACTTTTGTCTTTCATTGTCTCCAAATTTCTCTCAATCTCACACCTTTGTCTTCCATGTCATTTGAGCCACCACTTCAACCACTGTGTGCCAAAATCTTTAACTCTCTAAAGTCCTGCTTATAACACAGATCTGGAGGTGGGGGTCAGGGAATTGTATTAATCTCGTCATAAAATTTCTCCACTCCTACATCAAAGCCACCAGTGGTACTATGAAAAAAAAAATCCAAAACAATGTGCTTGTGAAATACTTAAAAAAGATAATGTACAATCAGAACTGGAATGGCATGTCCTGTCTCCACAGCCTAAGAAATGGAGACATGAATTCAGCAGATGTTTCAAACCCTCCCATCCCTTATTTTTCTCTTCTTTATTGTCCTGGATATTACATTCACACCTCCTTAATGTTCTGAGTTTCCTCATTTATCTACAGTGCTAGTAGCTGAAAATTCATTCTCATTGCCTTTCAATCACAATATAGTTAACCAAGTACTGTTTTCCTTTGTAATATAAAATATTTAAGTTTTTTATTTGTCCTAGATTTGCTATGTGGATGCTAGTGGATGGGGAGGACTTGTTTCAGTCTGAACAATATCCTTCCATTGTTGCCTACAGAGCCTGGCTCCATCTGAGCAGTTTTCATTGCTATAAGGTAGGCACCATATTCCACAAGGTGCAAGTAGCACCCAAGAGAAAAGAAAAAACTTCCAAGGACAAACATCTCTGAATTGGGGTGAAATCCTAACTTCCATATTTGCTCTCTGTATTGCACCCGATGTGTTTTTTTCTACTTATTATGGAGTAGGAGTTGTTATGGATGGGAGGATGGAAAGTGGAAAGAACTAATAAAAGATATAGTGTTATGGAGAAGACTGATGAGCTGTATGAACCGCTGTCATATTGTTTTTCTTGGAGCTTAGCATGAGAGTAGGCAAGAATAGGAAAATAACTCCAAAGAATCTTTCAGCCAGACTTTTTTGTCTTCATTCCCAGGATTCCGGAGACCAAACTCCTGAAGGAACATTATTGTACCATCAATACCATGAAGTGGTGCCACTAAAACTCCATGTTCTCTAACATAATTGGACTCTCAAATTAGATAACAGACCTCCTCCACATGTTTTATAAACTCTTTCTTCCTTTGCCTGAAGCTATTTCAATTTCCTCAAGATCCCTACTTTCTCATCTCCCCCCTTACCCTAATGCCCTAATGCACTGTTCTTCCATCTCTCTGTTGCTAATATCCGACCCATTAGAAACTCATGGGATTAATTTAGTTGGTTATGACCTGCAGTTTCTTTCTTTAAGGAAATAGAAGATCCTTAGCAACTCTTGCACACTTGGTGCCAAAAATTTGGGACTGTATGTGTGTGTGAGGCCACTAGGTCACAATGTAAAATGGATCATTTTCTCTGGAACGCAGCAAAAAATATATCTATAGTGATACCAAATTCAAGAGCAAAATGGTTTCTAGGTTTTCCACCATTACAAAGCTATCTGAATCCATATCCATATACACCTCTCCTCTACCTCACTCCCCAGCCAAATCTCAATGGAAGCATGATTTCCCCCCAGATTCAGGTAGTAGCCCCTTACTTTCTGTTCTAGATCTTATTTTCTACCTCCTTGAGGGATGATTCTATCGATTTTCTGTACTCTCAACTGTATCTTCATATTCTCCTATTTTGCCTGTTCTTATTGGCAATTAGGGTAAGCAACTCATCCTGATATACCTGCGAATGTCCTAGTTTTAAAACTGAAAGTACTGAATCCCAGCAACCTCCTCAGTTCCAGCCAAACCAGAATGGTTGGTTACCCTATTCCCTAGCCATACTCAAGTCACTCCCATCTTTAAAAAGTAAAACAAAACAAAAATTAAGAAATGTCACATTATCCAAAGGACTACTCTAGATACCAACTTATGCATAGAACCAAACTTGATGAATGACCTACCAGTAAAAGAAACAGTAGTTTCCATGCCCCTTTCTGTCTAGATGGTTTGTACCACCCTTTGTCAATGAACAAAGATTTGTAGTTGAGACTACACAGAACACAGGGAAATATAAGCCCTCCCCCTTTTGTCTCTCAGGTTACTAAATTCTAGATTTAGCTGCTTAGCAACAAAGGTCTTTCACTTCTACAGAAATAACTAGCTCTCAAGTATATCGTGCTCTGACTCTACCATTTCTATACAATTTTATTTCTGAATTCAATATCATGGGAACTAGATAGCCACCTCAACTCCAGCCTATGTTCTTCTACAGGGTAGATTCACTTCTGCTTCATAATTTTGCTCATGCCATTGCATTGACCTAGACAGTCTAATCACTTTTCACTATTGGACCGAATTATAGTAACTTTCTAGGGTAAGATCAAATTCCACTTTCATTACGAAATCTTTCCTAAATAATCTAGACAATATTGATATTCTACCACTTCCCTTACTACTATCGTATTCAATAAAATTTTATAACATTTATAAACTTGCTATTTTCTGTTTTATATATGTTTTTAAAATTTCATCTCCTATTAGATTATGTTTGTTAGAAGAATATGCTCAAAGTGGTTGGTCAAGAATTTATGGGATAGTGATTGGCAAAATATATAATTGTTAATGAACCCACAAGGGGTGGGGGTTCAATGTTGCTCACTGCACAAAAAGCCAATTACTGAGACAACAAGGATTGTGAAGAAAGAAAGGATTTATTGCGGGAGACACATCTACTGGGAGAGGAAGGTATGGACTGCCTCAAAGCCACCTCCATGATCAACAGGGTCAGCGGTTTTTCTAGAGGTGAAATGAATAATGTATGAGGGGAGTGAGCATCATTATGTGTTTGAGGTGGAGTGCAGGGCACACAAGTGCAGTCAGAAATCATGCTAGTACATACATCCCATATACATCCCATTTTCAAAAAATGGCAGATAAGTCCCACCCAGGGTGGGAATTTTAGTATTAAAATAAACTAGGTGTTAATATTTGTCATTCTTTCAGCCTTATGCACAGGTTCAATGGGTCCTTGGGCACGATTTGTGGTAGAGTATTGCATATCTTGTCTTCTCCGGACAAACAGTTGGTGTAAGGCTTTGTAGTTATCTAATGACTGCAAGGAAGATCCACCACTTCTGGGAAAGAAACTCAACAGGGAATGCATCAGTACAACAGAAAGTTACAAAGTTCTAGTCAGCAAATCTTACTGGCCTGGGAACTTGAAACATAAGAGAACTACAAGAAAAAAAAAACCTACAAAAAATGTTTTCTTGCTTATGGAGCCAGTTACATAATCTGAGTTCAACTATATATTAATAAAAATTGGATATAGGCTGGGTGTGGTGGCTCACACCTGTAATCCCAGCAATTTGGGAGGCCAAGGCAAGAGTATTGCTTGAGGCCAGGAGTTCAAGATCAGCCTGGGCAACATAGCAAGACCCCAACGCTACAAAAAGCAAACTATCCAGGCACAGTGGTGCACACCTCTAGTCCTAGCTACTCAGGAGTCTGGGGCAGGAGGATTGCTTCAGCCCAGGAGATCAAGGTTACAGTGAGCTGTGAAAAAGCAATCTCATTTACAATAGCTACCCAAAATATAGAATATGATCCAGTGATCCCACTTCTGAGTATATACTCAAAAGAATTGAATCAGAATTAAACAAAAACATACACTAGGAAAAGGATACCATATTCAATAAATGGTGCTGGAAAAATTAGAGAGCCACATGAAGAAGAATGCAACTGTATCCCTATCTCTCACTATATACAAAAATTAACTCAAGATGGATTAAAGACTTAAATGCAAGACCTGAAACCATGAAAATCCTAGAAGAAAACCTAGAAAAACTCTTCTGGACATTGAACTAGAAAAGGAATACATGACTAGGACCCCAAGAGTAAATGCAACATAAACAAAAATAGACAAATAGGACTTTAATAAATTAATAAGCTTCTGCATAGAAAAACAAATAATCAAAAGAGTAAATAGATGACTGACAGAATGGGAGAAAATAATCACAAACTATACATTCAAACAAAGGACTAATGTCCAGAATCTATAAGGAACTGAAATAAATCAGCAAGAAAAATAAAACCTGCTAAGAAGCGGGAAAATGACATGAACAGACATTTTTCAAAAGATATACAACCAGCCTGAGCAAGAGTGAGACCCCGTCTCTACTAAAAATGGAAAGAAATTAATTGGACAACTAAAAAAACTATATAGAAAAAAATTAGCCGGGCATGGTGGTGCATGCCTGTAGTCCCAGCTACTCGGGAGGCTGAGGCAGGAGGATCGCTTGAGTCCAGGAGTCTGAGGTTGCTGTGAGTTAGGCTGACGCCACGGCACTCTAGCCAGGCAAAAGAGTGAGACTCTGTCTCAAAAAAAAAAAAAAATATATAAATGTCCAACAAACATGAAAAAATGCTCAACCTCACTAATCATCAGAGAAATGTAAATTAAAACCACAATGAGATAACACCTTACCCCATCAGAATGGTCATTATTAAAAATAAAAAAATAAGATGTTGGCACAGATGTAGGGAAGAGGGAACAATTAGACACTGTTGGTGGGAATGTAAATTGGTACAACCTCTATTGAAAATGGCATGGAGATTTCTCTCCTTTTTGGGGGGACTTTTTAAATTTCAGAATATTATGGAGGTACAAACGTTTTGGTTATATAAATTGCTCTCCTACCATTTGAGTGAAAGTTATAAGTGTGCCCATCCCCCAGATAGTGTGCATTGTACCCACTGGGTGTGAATTTACCCATCCCTTCCTACCTCCTCCCACCTGCTTGATTTTCGATGAATGTTATTTCCATATGTGCACATAAGTGTTGATCAATCAGTTCCAATTTAATGGTGAGTACATGTAGTATTTGTTTTTTCATTCTTGTGATACTTGTTTTTATCTGCTTTGCGAAGATCAGTTGGATTTAGGGATTTGGCTTTATTTCTAGGTTCTCTATTTCGTTCCATTGGCCTGTGTCTCTACTTTTATACCAGTACCATGCTGTTCTGGTTACATTAGTATAATTTGAAGATGGGTGGTGTGATGTCTCTAGATTTGTTCTTTTCACTCAGGATTGCTTTGGCAATACTTCACTTAGAAGAAAGTGCTCCAGCTCCATCCACGATAATACAAGAGGTATTAGTTAACCATTTTTTTGTGGTTGAGTAGTACTCCATTGTATACATATACCACATTTTATTAATCCACTCTAGTACTGATGGGTACTTGGGTTGTTTCCACATCTTTGCAATTGTGAATTGTGCTGCTATAAACATTTGAATGCAAGTGTCTCCTTTAAAGAATGTCTTCTTTTTCTCTTTGGGTAAATATCCAGTAGTGGGATTGCTGGATCAAATGGTAGTTCTACTTTTAGTTCTTTGAGGTATCTCCATACTGCTTTCCATAGAGGTTGTACTAGTTTGCAGTCCTACCAGCAGTGTTTGAGTGTTGCTATCCCTCTGCATCCATGCCAACATTTGTTGTTTTGGGACTTTTTGATAAAAGCCTTTCTCACTGGAGTTAAGTGATATCTCACTGTGGTTTTGATTTGCAGTTCCCTGATGATTAGAGATGTTGAGCATTTTTTCATATGTTTTATTGGCCGTTAGTCTGTCTTCTTTTGAAAAGTTTCTGTTCATGTCTTTTGCCCACTTTTTAATGGTGTTGTTTGATTTTTTCTTGCTGATTTGCTTGAGTTCTTTATAGATTCTAGTTAGCCCTTTATCAGATGTATAGCATGCAAATATTTTCCCCCATTCTGTAAGTTGTCTATTCACTCTAATGATTGTTTCCTTGGCTGTGCAGAAGCTTTTTAATTTGAGCAGATCCCATTAATTTATTTTTGTTGCTGCTGTGATTGCTTTTGAGGTCTTCTTCATAAATTCTTTGCCTAGGCCAATGTCCATAAGAGTTTTTCCAACATTTTCTTCTAGAATTCTTAAGGTTTCATGCCTTAGGTTTAAGTCTGTTATCCATTATGTGTTGATTTTTGTGAGAGGTGAGAGGTACAGATCCTGTTTCAGTCTTCTACATGCGGCTGTCCAATGTTCCCAGCACCATTTATTGAATAGGGATTCTTTTCCCCAGTGTATGTTTTTGTCTGCTTTGTCAAAGATCAGATGGCTATATGAGGATGGTTTTATATCT
This sequence comes from Propithecus coquereli, assembly GCF_000956105.1. Taxonomy (NCBI): domain Eukaryota; kingdom Metazoa; phylum Chordata; class Mammalia; order Primates; family Indriidae; genus Propithecus; species Propithecus coquereli. The sequence goes on from NW_012150840.1 coordinate 10,861,608, forward strand.
GAGTTCTCTGTTGTGATGCATTGGCCTGTGTTTCTGTTCTTGTGCCAGTACCATGCTGCTTTGGTTACTATAGCCTTGTAGTATAGCTTGAA
>NW_012150840.1:10865852-10867356 GCF_000956105.1 Propithecus coquereli
AGAACAAACGGGGAGGTTTCAGTCTACCAGACTTCAAGCTGTACTACGAGGCTATAGTAACTAAAACAGCATGGTACTGAGGGAGGGGGAAAATGGCGGATTAGGGGTGACCTCCTGGCTCTCTGCTCCCAGAGTGGGAGGTGAAGAACACGGACACCCACACTCAAGTGAGGCGCTTCCCTACAGGATTAGCTTCGTGAATCTACAGAGAAGCAGCGAGGGACAAGCAGTCCCACGGATAAAATCAGGTGAACTCAAAAAGCACTCACAAATTACCGGAGAGTTGGGACAAAGAGGAAGGGCAGCGCGGGATGGCCGCGCCCTGTGGCGGGCTCGCCCGGGCAGTGAGATCTGACTCACAGGAAGATGACTCTTCCTTTACCAAACCCCACTCCCACGCAGGCAGGGAAATGCCAGAAGTCAGTGCGAAGTGGTAGCACAGACCGACAAGCGGTGGGGAGCCGAGACAGGAGCTGGGTCCATTTCGAACACAGCAGAGCACGGCACTGGGTCGGCATCGGAGGGGAGGGACCGGCCCGAGCGCGCGCGCTCCCCAGATCGGAGGCCGCCCGAGCCCACAGGGGAGAGTTTGGAGGCAGCTTCTTGCCAAAGGAGACCTCCGGGACTATATCGGGAGAGGAGAACTCCAGAAAAGAGGCTCTGCCCGTGGAAATCGCTGGGGGTTCGGCGGGTGCTGTGAGGGACACAGCACAGAGTCCTCCTGCGGATGGGTCCAGAGTCGCCGTGTGTAGGGCGGGCGGCGGGCTCAGGGGGCGGCCCTGGGAGGCAGCTCTGGGAATAGGCCAGGGCGGACCCTGGCTCCAGATGCCCTCCCGGTGCAGTCGGCTTCAGTGCTGACTAGCAGTGGGTGGGGAGCCACAATTCGGGGAACCCAAAGCCTGCGACTGCGGGAACTTGTAGCCCGGGTGTCCGCCTGAGTCATAGCTGCTGCCTCTGCGGCAGAGCTGGTCGCGCCCTGTGAGGAGGACAGAGGAGGAGAGTAGCACGCACAGCCACTTTTTCTTTCGAATCTGCAGACAGTCTGTCCCAGCCGCAGACTCAAGCCCCGCCTCCAAAAGGGCGGAAAAGAAAAAAAGAGCGATATTTCTGCTGAGTTTCCAGGCGGTCTCCGGCGGCCCTGTTCCATTCAGTCGCTGGTGCTGTCCGCAAAGGTGATGGGGAACTGAGGGAGACTGCCTATAGAACTGTGACCCGGGACACATAAGTCCCCCTCTGCCAGGCGACTCGACCTCTGCCCCAACACACCACGCTAAAGGACCGGCCTCCGCCACTAGGCAGAGTAAAGGGGCCATTTTTGTTTTGTTTTGTTTTTTTGTTTTTCTGTTAAATTTTTTGTATAGTTGTGATCCGAGACAACATAACTAGCCCCTCCACCAAGCGACTCGACCCCTACCGACGCATCGCGCCAAAGGACCTGCCTCTGCCTCCAGGTGGAGCAAAGGGGTCGTTTTTTTGTGGGGTTTTTTTGTTTTTCTTTTTTCTT
>NW_012150840.1:10867406-10868402 GCF_000956105.1 Propithecus coquereli
CAAATAAAGCTGAATTTACATTCTTCTCATCAGCTCATGGAACTTTCTCCAAAATTGATCACACAGTAGGCCACAAATCAGACCTCAACAAATTCAAAAAAATAGAAATTATACTGTGTATCTTCTCAGATCATACTGCTATAAAATTGGAGTTCAATTCCAACAGAAATACTCACCACTTCACAAAGTCATGGAAGTTAAACAATCTATTGTTGAATAACTATTCTGTCAAGGAGGAAATACAGAAGGAAATCAAAAGTTTCTTCGAGCTAAATGATAACTGGAACACAGGTTATCAAAATCTGTGGGATACAGCAAAAGCATCACTGAGAGGAAAACTAATAGCATTAAATGCTCCCATCCAAAAAACAGAAAGCTCAAAAATCAACAAACTAATAAACAGTCTCAAGGAATTGGAAAAGGAAAACTAAATCAATTCCCAAAACCTAGAAGAAGAAAAGAAATAACTAAAATCAAAGCAGAATTAAATGAAATTGAGAACAAAAGAACTATACAGAAGATCAACAAAACCAAAAGCTGGTTTTTCAAAAAGATAAACAAAATTGACAGCCCTCTTGCTATATTGACAAGAACTCGAAGTTAAAGGACTCTAATAAACTCAATTAGAAATGAAAAAGAGAAGTCACAACAGACACCACAGAAATATAAATCATTATCTTTGAATACTATAAAAACCTATATCTCAAAAACTACATAATGTAGAGAAAATGGACAAATTCCTGGAAACATAAAACCTCCCTAAGTTCACCCAAGAGGAAATAGAATTCCTGAAAAGACCAATATCAAGCACAGAAATTGGAGCAGCAATTAAAAACCTTCCAAAAAGGAAAAGTCCAAGACCAGATGGCTACACTTCCGAGGTTTACCAAACATACAAAGAAGAACACATACCTATACTATAGAAATTATTCCATAACATTGAGAAAGATGGTATCCTCTCTAACTCATTCTATGAAGCCAATATCACCTTGCTAC
>NW_012150840.1:10868452-10870772 GCF_000956105.1 Propithecus coquereli
CTCGTTGAGACAGCCTGCCAAACCCAGCACCCACTGCCCCCTGAGTAGTCGCCTCCAGTGCTGGCTCTCTGTGGCTGGGCAGCTGCCATTTTGGGGGTCCACAGCTTAAAAATGCTGTGGCGCTTTGCTGATCTGGGCACCACCCTTTACCAGCCCAGCAGGGCAAGCCCAGGCAATGGACTCGGGTGGCGCCAATGCCCCTGCCCAGCAGAGGAGGCCCCGCCCTTGGAGGAGGGGAGTAATGAAAAAAAAGCCGCTTTCTGACCATTACTCCCCCAACCCAGCCTCTTGCCTTTTTGTGCTGGCAGGTCAAACCCTGAAGTAATGAGAGAAGCTGTTTCCTGGGCTGAGACGCCCAGCAGCCTCAGGCAATGCCCCTCCCCCAGCCCAGCAGGGCAGACTCCATCCTTACAGGCAGGGAGAAAGGAGAAAAGTTGCTTTCCTTGTGTCACTGGCATGAATCTGTGGGACCTTGTAACTAAACAAAAGGGGATAGACTGTTGACTCGGTCCAGTGGGGTGGTATTGATCATCTGATAAGAACATAACACTAGGGCTCACCCTTGGCTCCCAGGCCATTGCCAGCTTTGGGGCTTGTGGTCTGGGAAGGAAAATCTTGGCCAGAGTCCTTAGCAATTGCACCAACTGACACCTCCCACTTGGAGCTGCCTGGCAAGTTTGGCAAAAGAGCCAGAATAACATATTAGCAGCTCTCCCCTAGCAGCAGATCAAGCAACCACAGAAGTATACACTCTCAGGCTTGCAGGTACCTGTTGCTCTCCTCACCCCTCCTAAAGTAGCAATAGGGCTCAAGTAACCCTAGGGAGTGACAAGACATTTCCAAAGCTCTGGGACACTTGTATACCCCATTCGGGGGTTTAGAGCCGAATACAAAGGTATTGGAATACCTTGATAAATGATTCCTTCACGCAAACCATAAGCAACAAAAGAGAAGGAAACCCCACAGCCAAACATAGTGCCTTCTACCTCAAACTCGTGGAGAGCAGTGGAGTCACACACACAAGAGTGATTTACCACCTGGGAGACTAAGCAAGGGGTACAAACTCAATAATCTCCTTTGGCAAGAGGTGAAGACAACAGGTCAGAGATAACCCAACAGGCTAAAACACCTCTAAGGCAATACAGGACCAGAGCCCATCCCCCCAGCACTGTCAAGGAACGTCCCTTCAGGGACTTAAAGTTAAAGACATAAACCAGCCCCAGCACCCCCACTTCTTGACAAAGTAGCCTGATGAGAAAGAATCAGCAAAAGAACACACGAAACATGAAAGATCAGAGAGAAAAGTCACCCCCAAAAGACAGTATTCGATCTACATCAACAGATACCAATTTACACGATATGATTAAACTGACAGAGGAAGAATTCGGAATATGGATTATAAAAAAACTCAGTGGAATTGAAGAGAAAATAGAAACCCAATATAAAGAGGCCAAAAGAACAATACAGGAAATGAATGAAAAATTCTCTAAAGAAATTGAAATACTATGGAAAAACCAAACAGAAATCTGGGAAATGAAGGAGGCATTCAAGGAATTCCAAAACACAGTTGAAAGCCTTAATAACAGAATGGATCATGCAGAGGAAAGAATCTCAGAGCTTGACGATAATGCCTATGTGCTAAAGAAATCAGATGAAGAAAGAGAACACAGAAACAAGAGACAAGACCAAAACATACAAGAAATGTGGGATTATGTAAAGAAGCCAAATATAAAAATCATTGGCATCCCTGAGAGAGAAGAAGAAAATACACAAGGGCTGGAAAACGTATTTCATGGAATACTGGAGGAAAATATGCCTGGCCTGGCCAGAAATCTAGATATCCAGGTACAAGAAGCATACAAAACTCTTGGGAGACTCAATGTGAAAAGGGTTATTAGGCTGACCAAAGTAAATATGAAAGAAGCAATCCTTTGAGCACTGAGGCAAAAACAGCAGAGAACCTACAAAGGAAAACCTATCAGACTAATTGCAGACTTCTCAATTGAAACTTTACAAGCCAGAAGGGACTGGGTACCTAACCTTAATCTTCTAAAACAGAATATTGGCCATCCTTGAATTCTCTACCCGGAAAAATTAAGTTTCATCTATGAGAAAGAAATAAAGTCCTTCCCAGACAAGCAATCACTGATGGAATTTGCGAAGACCAGACCAGCCCTATAGGAAGTACTCAGACCTGCATTACACACTGAACAGAGCAATAGACACTCTCCAAAGTAAAATCACTCAAGAGTTAAAGTCTAGAACCTGGACTCCACGAGGGCTCAAGGAGTAAAACAAAACCATAGGAATTCACCCAACA
>NW_012150840.1:10870822-10872235 GCF_000956105.1 Propithecus coquereli
TCTGTACTCATGCTTATCACAGCACAATAGTTAAGTACATTAAGTTTTACTTCCCTCTAAGCACATGAGTGCTCTTCAGTTAGTTCCAATTTAATGGTGAGTACATGTGGTGTCTGTTTTTACATACTTAACTTACGATAATAGTCTCCAGTTCCATCCAAATTGTTACAAAAGACATTAAGTCACCCTTCTTCATAGCTGAGTAGTATTCCATGGGGAGGGGGCAGGAGAGGATGGGCGAAAACCTACCTAATGGGTACAATGAACACTATCTGGGTGATGGGCATACTTATAACCATAACTCAAACATTATAAAAGTGATCCATGTAATCAAAAATATTTGTACCATATAATACTTTGAAATTTTTTTAAAAAGTAAGGCAAAGGACAGATATTAACATACATAATTGTATATTTGTTAGTTTTATTAACATTTGATTCTTTCTGTTAACTCTAAGTGGCATTCACAAAAATCAGCTTATTTGTAAGTCTCACGCACACACACAAAAATGGTTAAGTACAGAAAGCACCTAACATCCCTTGAGCCAGAGGAATAAAGGAAGAAGCTTGGGTTTATTAGAGTGGAGATTATTAAATGAAGTCGCCTGCAGAGCAGAGACCTAGACCTCTAAGGAGGGCACAGTGAACAAACGCTGCTGCTTCAGAAACTCAGAGGACCATGCCCCTGCTAAGTCCAGAGCTGCAACTTGGACCTCTGAGGACATCAGTGGCCAATTGCTACCTCAAAGGAAAAATGAAGGTAGTTCTAACAGTGACAACAAAACTGGAATCCAAAACCAAATATAGCTACTGGAGTGAATGGCCCCAGCCAAAGTGATGTTGATAGTCATGTTAAGCACACAAGAAAGAAAATTCCCTCCTTCCCTCATCCATCACTCCAGGCTTCTTCTACTGCCCCCTTTTGACACAGCTAAATGTGCCAAACAGAAATGGGGTTTGTAGAGAACATCCTGAACCTTATGTGACAGAGTAAAAAAAAAAAAAAAAAAAAGAAGAAGAGGTGTAGAACTGAGAGACAACAGCTTAAAAATATGTCTTCTTGAAAGGGGGAGCCGGAAAATGGAGGATTAGTGGTGACCTCCTGGCTCTCTGCTCCCAGAGTAGGAGGTGAAGAATGCAGACAGCTACACACAAGTGGATCACTCTCCCATAGGAACAGCATCACAAATCTGCAGAGAAGCAGCATGGGACAAGCAGCACTGGAACAAAAAAAAAAAAGGTGAATTGGAGAATTGACCACAAAGTCTGGAGAGTGCAAGATATGCAATATGGAATAGAGCATGGGACGGCTGCACTCGTAGGCAGGCTGGGGCAGTGTGATCTGACCCACAGGAGGATGACTCTTCCTCCACTGACCTCCACATCCACTCAGGCAAGGAAGCACCTGAAGTC
>NW_012150840.1:10884440-10885762 GCF_000956105.1 Propithecus coquereli
TAAAGTGATCTACAGAATTAGTGCAATCCCTATCAAACTACCATCATCATTCTTTACAGATCTAGAAAAAATAATTCTATGCTTTGTATGGAACCAGAGAAGACCTCGTATATAGCCAAAGCAATCTTAAGCAAAAAGAACAAACGGGGAGGTTTCAGTCTACCAGACTTCAAGCTGTACTACAAGGCTATAGTAACTAAAACAGCATGGTACTAAGGGAGGGGGAAAATGGCGGATTAGGGGTGACCTCCTGGCTCTCTGCTCCCAGAGTGGGAGGTGAAGAACACGGACACCCACACTCAAGTGAGGCGCTCCCCTACAGGATTAGCTTCGTGAATCTACAGAGAAGCAGCGAGGGACAAGCAGTCCCACGGATAAAATCAGGTGAACTCAAAAAGCACTCGCAAATTACCGGAGAGTTGGGACAAAGAGGAAGGGCAGCGCGGGATGGCCGCGCCCTGTGGCGGGCTCGCCTGGGCAGTGAGATCTGACTCACAGGAAGATGACTCTTCCTTTACCAAACCCCACTCCCACGCACGCAGGGAAATGCCAGAAGTCAGTGCGAAGTGGTAGCACAGACCGACAAGCAGTGGGGAGCCGAGACAGGAGCTGGGTCCATTTCGAACGCAGCAGAGCGCGGCACTGGGTCGCCATCGGAGGGGAGGGACCAGCCCGAGCGCGCGCTCCCCAGATCGGAGGCTGCCCGAGCCCACAGGGGAGAGTTTGGAGGCAGCTTCTTGCCAAAGGAGACCTCCAGGACTATATCGGGGGAGGAGAACTCCAGAAAAGAGGCTCTGCCCGTGGAAATCGCTGGGGGTTCAGCGGGTGCTGGGAGGGACACAGCAGAGTCCTCCTGCGGATGGGTCCAGAGTCGCCGTGTGTAGGGTGGGCGGCGGGCTCAGCGGGCGGCCCTGGGAGGCAGCTCTGGGAATAGGCCGGGGCAGACCCTGGCTCCAGATGCCCTCCCGGTGCAGTCGGCTTCAGTGCTGACTAGCAGTGGGTGGGGAGCCACAATTCAGGGAACCCAAAGCCTGCGACCGCGGGGACTTGTAGCCCGGGTGTCCGCCTGAGTCATAGCCGCTGCCTCTGCGGCAGAGCTGGTCGCGCCCTGTGAGGAGGAGAGAGGAGAGTAGCGCGCGCAGCCACTTTTTCTTTCGAATCTGCGGACAGTCTGTCCCAGCCACAGACTCAAGCCCCGCCTCCAAAAGGGTGGAAAAGAAAAAAAGAGCGATATTTCTGCTGAGTTTCCAGGCGGTCTCCGGCGGCCCTGTTCCATTCAGTCGCTGGCGCTGTCCGCAAAGGTGATGGGGAACTGAGGGAGA
>NW_012150840.1:10889187-10949364 GCF_000956105.1 Propithecus coquereli
TTTCTGTTTTCTTCCTTTCTATGCATTTTCTTCAACTTTCTCTTTTGTTTTTTTCCTTTTCTTACAGAGTACAAGGAAGCAAAATAAAAATAAAGCCATCAAAGGAAGAAGCCACAATAATGAGATATAACTCAAATTTCTCTTCATGTTTAACACTTCTGTGCTGATCCCAGGAGGTGGGCCGCTATCATTACTTCCTCCAAGGCCTTCGTATTTACAGTAGGGAGGTGCCCATCCATGGTCGCAGTGACAGTGCTGTTTATTATTGCAGACCCCTCTCATGTTACAGGTCTCAGGCTGACAGGCTGGTGACAGACGAACCATACTGGCACACTTCCTGTTGATGCAGATCTTTTCTGGACCACACGCAGTTCCATCTTTCACTTGACCAACATCAGGTATAGACATCCCCAAATGATAATCAGTGCCCCAGCAAGTCGTGTCATTGAAGTGAAATTGACGCACTGTAGTATGGTCTATCAGTTTGGGAATCTCTGTTACATTTTCACACTGAACTCTTCCACACATGATATCAGCGGTCAAACACCGTACGTATATTGTGCCTACAATACCACAGTGACCAAAACGATTTCCTTGGGTATTGATTTCTTTGTAGCAACTCTGAGATGCACTCAGTGCATCTTGGCCAAAAATCTCTTTACATTGAATATCATGGTTATTGCATGACTTTTTATAGCAGTAGGTATTAACACTACAGGAAAATCCATCCTGCACATACACATCATCTGGGCATTGATGGGATGTCCCATTGCACCACTCCGGAAGGTCACATTCACTGACCTGTTGTCTACATAAAGTTCCTGATGGCATGAATTTGCAGTCTTTGCAACACCTTCCAAAAGCACAAGTAGCTCCAGGAGTCAGAGTGCAGTTTAACAGACAACAGGGATCTTTAGCACACTGATGCACGGTTCCACAGTCACACTCCTCTCCTTCTTCAACCACTAGGTTTCCGCAGAACTTCAGCCTAAAGATATTCTCTGGATATGGAGGAGGGTGAAGACATAATCCAGTATCGTAACTATTGTCAAAATATTGAGCATAACTGCAGTTGCTGAATCTAGTTGATGACTTTCTGTAGGCATACATTATGCAAAATTCTAGCCCACATAAACACCATACAGTGTCGTGTACCATACCCAAATTATGACCAAGCTCATGGGCGAAAACCAGTGCAAAACCAACCACGCTGTTGTCTTCAAAAACATCAACTCCACAATTAAATGGAGTCTGGCATATTCCTTTAACATAGGCAACACCAAGCTTCACACCATGTAATTCTTTTATAAGAAGATGCACAGTATCATGATGCACTCGCCTATCAAAGTTAAAATACTTCCAAAAACCAAACTCCTCCACAACACGATCTAAGTCCCCACTGGTAGAAAATGGATTTTTTTCAGTCCATATCTCAATTCCAGTCAAAATTATATCAATGTTAAGAGCTTCATAGAGAGCATCCACAATATTGACAGTAACAAATACTTGGTACTGAATTACTGACACATTACTTTCAGAGAAAAGGTATCTACCATGGTCTACAACCACTGCAAGCTCAAGAAACCTCTGGTGGGTCCACCAGCCGAAATAAGAACTTTGCTTCAGAGTGAAATTGTATGACAATTGCAACTCCAATTGACGTGCTATTTTCTCTTCTGTTAAACCACATCTCATAGGTGGGAACTGTGTGTCTTCACTGTCTATCTTATACATCAGGTGTTCAAATGTGGCAGAAATCCTAATTGGCTCAATTTCATAAGCAAGGTCATTTATCTGTAGCATTCCTTGAAAACCCCCAGAACAGGTACTGAGGGCAACCAGGGACACAGGGAACCCTTCCACATAACCGTCATAGTAGCAGTCATCAGGGATGAAGGGCTGATCCTGGACGAGGGCATCCTGCTCCGTGTAGGTGAACACAGGGAGGTGTGTGGAAAACAACAGCTTCTTGACCTTCATGTGGACAATGTGTCTCTGGCCCCCAAATCTCAGGCTATAGGAGAGCCATCCCGGAGCCTTTGTACCTCTGCCCTTGCTGATCACCCTCAAGGGGATCACCACTTCCGGGGAGGTGAAATGCTGGGAGGGCCTGGCCTGAGAGTGGCCATAAGTGGGCAAAGGCACCTCAAGCCAGAGCAGCAGAAGAGTGGCCCTGAGATACAGCAGGGTCTCACCCACTGCCATTATGGAGCCATCTGTCCAGAGCACAAGGGGACAGGGAGTGAGGAACCGCTGGTCTGGCTCCTTCTTCTGAGCTGCTGAGGGTACAGGGCTGACCTTATGGATCTGTGTTCTGCCAGAGCTAGACCATCAGAGCTGCAGTGCTGAAAATAAAAAGTGAAAATAAGAAGAAGAGCTAGGATGGGGTGGGCGGGATAGGAAGGATAAGAGAGAGAGAGAAGAAAGTGAAGCAAACTGATTCTCACATCGGGACTGATCTGAAGCAATAAAATGCATGGGATTCTCTTAATATATAAGGGAGAAGGGGGGTTCCAGGAATAAATGAAGAAGATTGGACCCAGATGGATAACTGTCAAACCTTGATGGTCAATACATAAAGATTCATTATATACTATTCTTTAAACATGTAAAATTGCAAAAAAAAAAAAAAATTCCATTTTAAAAAGACATGGCATATGATTCAAATTTCTCTTCCACCCAAAAACCTACTGGCATCCTGTACCTTCAGGAACATGTGGACAATCCATCCAAATCCCACCATTTTTTGTTCCTTTCTTCAGTTTGTTCCATTTCCTTTCTCCTATCCACAGACATCTCATGTAGACCCCATCCAGTTCTAACTTAGCAGTCAAAAAAGCCCTCCTTAAAGGGCTTATTAGTATAGGAAGACCTCCTCCAATCAAGACTGTTTTTATTTTATAATGCATTTTTACCTGCAGAAAAGCCCTGGACATTCAAGGGAAGGAAGGCATACTGACGGCGTAACAGGGAGTGGGACAGCTGTTTTGGGGCAGGGCACACAGCCCAGTTGCCCCCAGTTGCAGCATAAAGGCAACAGCCTTCTCCCCTCACAGCCCACCTGCATCCTGTTCTCAATCATTAGAGGCTTATCTTGGTCATGTCAATATAGATTCAAATCTACTTTTCACATGGCTGGGGAGCTACTTGGATCTATAGATTTGTTTTCCAAAGAACGCTGAGCTGAGGAGCTTAAGCCTAGAGTCAGTTCGTTAAAATGTTTGGATGTCCACAATTTGAGTGAACTTTAAAAACCACATTACTGTTGAAAACACAAATTTTCAGTCAGGTAAAAGTTAATTTTGGTCATTTACTGACTTTCACTTAAAAGTATCATTAATAATTTGCTTAATATTTGAAATCAAAAGTTAAAACAAATTTGGACACATGTTGTTAACACATACTGGTAGCCCGAATATTCTAAATAAGGGCATAAATAGGACCAGAAGTATAGAGCATGAGCAATATCCTTGCCATTATGATGTCAAGAGAAACTGTACCCACGTGTGGGATTCCAGAACTAATGGGTGGCTACCAGATGCCACCAGAGAAAACCAAGATCACTAGATGAAATATCTCGGGGAATGTATCTCTGAAAGAGGTGAAATCCCAATGGCCAGATTTCCTTTCCATGTCTCACTTCATAATATCCTTGGTATCTGTCATAGAGTTTGGGATATTAAGATGGGAATGGGTGAATTGGGAGAGGATTATGAAAGAAAAAGTCTTTGGAGAGCATAATAACCTATATTAAGCATTGTCAGAAATATGATGAGGCTGTAATACAAAAGTTGTTTCCAAAGAATCTTTGTGACAGGCCAGTCTTTGTCGCTGTTGCATGACTACAAAGACAAGTCCTAAAGCAACACTGCGTTCCCATTAATTTTGTGAACTGGTATGTTCCAAAGGTCTTTCCTCTAATATTACTGGGACTTCAACCACTGTGAGAATCTTCTTCTACATCAGTCATTAACTCTTCTATTTCCAGTAGCAATTTAAAAATTCCTCAAAACTCTATCATCTTTCCATGCACTCAGTCTAGACCTATTTCAGCATTTGCCAAATTTGTATCACAAACCATAGTGAGTCATGATATCAATTTAGTTGGCCATAAGTAAATGAAACACAACAGAGTGGAAAGTATCAGAGGGCTTCACATGAATCCATATCTGTTGTTGTTAACCATCACCAAGAATCTAACAAAAGCATAATGCTAACAGTTCTTATACTAACTATCTCAACTATTTACTGAATTCTAAATCGAAAAATTATATTCGGTCTTTGAAGCTGGAGATAGCATTCTGTATATTATATTTCTACAATGTGAGTGGGCTTCCTAAAGAGTTTACCAAGTTGGACACTAGAGGGACACTAAAAGGCAAAAAGAGGATAAGTTGTTACTTCCTGTTTGTTTGCTGTTACTCTCTTCGTAGCCCTAGCAGTGCTTCCTTGTTCTGGCAGTGATATTTGGTTAATACCACATTTACAGAGCCAGCTCCATCAAACCCCATTGAAGGTACCAGTACTAGCAGAACAGAGCTCCCTCCCTCACTAGTCTGAAAACTAGATAAACAAGACCATCTTCCAGTCCCCTGGGCAACCAATGTCAGCCTGACAGCGTCTCTTTCTGAGATGTTACACTATCAGCTCTATCAGGCCATGCCACAAATAGCCTTGATACCAGCCCCAAGTGAGCAATATCCTTCCTCTGAAGCCGGAATCATAGCTTTTGGAGGACCTTCTTCCAAGTGCCTAAGGTACCAGCACCACCTCAGCATCACTTTCTAAGAGGTCCAGCTATGAGCTCCACAATACTGCTTTCCTGAGATCCTGAATCACCAGCACCACCAAGGAATGCCCTGTCCCCTACAGTCCAGGTCCAGACCTGAGGCCCATTAGGAAAGAATCTAGGTTTTGATGGCCCCAACCTCTTCCCTTTGTTTCCCCTTTCTTAGAGATGTATTAATAGCTCCTTCTGGGAATCCTACCTCTGTGTACCTCAGTGTTCCCTTTTTTAGTCCTTTCAGATCTTTAATGCCTTTTCAAAGTTTTCCTATCTTAGTTTTCCTTGGTGGGTTTCTCTTTCCCGGACTGGATCTTGACAGACAGACAGGACTTGGTACCAGGAGTGATAGCAAGACAGAAAGACAAAATGGCAATCTGGGATTGGTTTGGGCATGTCCATGGCCTCAAATACACTGCTGAACTCCCATCCAATGGGGAATGGGCATGCAGTGGCATCACAATTATTTAAATTACTACTCAACATTGATTGTGATGAAGTATCCTATTGACACAAGTACGTAAAGAGACAAAGTGACTATGTGATGATGACTATCATACCTCAAGGACTGAGGGGTAGGATAGCTACCTTTAATCATAATGGACAATTTACACAACTAGGCTCAAGACACTAAATTCTCAGCTGAAATAGAGAGCTTATAATAGTGGAATTAAAAGAATCTCTGCTTTAGCCATAGGAACAAGCTCACTAAAAATCAAAATAACTGTAGGGGTTGCAGAATTACTTTGTGAGTTAAATACATACATTGGTCAACACTCTAGTGGGAAAAGTTAGTATGTTGAGAAGGAAAAAATGCTGGGACTTAAAATGGGGACTTTCAGGTGGACTTGGATGTTTCTGATTAGATACTTCCAAGTATCCCCGAGTCTCGCTTACTAGTAAAAGAGCCCAAAAGGTGGCTGAGAAGTCTAGCCACCTCTAGCTTGAGACCCTGTAATGACCTCAGCTGGGGAACTTACTCTGCAAGAGGATGTCCAGTCTCCTCAAGACATACTCCTACCACCCCTTATGGCTCTATATGAAAATGAGAACCAGATCTCAACATGCTCTAGGGGACAAGTTCTAAGTCTGAAGTACAAGGAAATAACTTCTACTCCAAAATATTTGCAATATTTTACTAATTCATTTTGGCAAAAAAAACCCTGAAGAAACCATAACGATAGCAGTGGTTAAGTAGTTATAAAGAGGATATATTTGATATGATAAAACTCAACAGGAATTTGTTATCTACTTAATAAATAGCTTCAAAATGTATAAAGGAAATCTTGAGAAATGTAAAAGGAGAAATAGAAAAATACAAAATCCACTGTAGGTATTAACATTCTTTCAGTAACTGATAGAACTACAAGACAAAAAAATGAATAAGGAAATAGAAAACTCAAGCAATGTTAATTAACTTAACCTAATTAACACTACACCCAATTACAGCACAAATTAGGTTGAAATACACAAGAAATATTTATCAAAAAAGGTGATATCCATGGTTATAAAGGAAGTCTCAAGAAATCACAAAAAAATTAGATAGTATGTTCCTTAATGACTTCAGAATTGTAAAGAAAATGGTATACAGGGAAAAAAGACAGTATTCATGTGCTTTAAAATTAAACAATAGCCTCTAAATAAGCCTTGAGTCAAATATGATCAAAATGTATAACTGAAAATATTTTGGACTGTTAATGAAAATATAATAAATTAAAGTGTGGAATGTAGCTAATGTGATACTTTGAATTTTCTGGCTTTTAGTCTGTATGTTAGAAAAAGAGAAAAACTGAAAACATTTTATTTGAAATATAGCCCCAAGAAGGTAGAAAACTACAAGTAATTAAGTTTTAACAGCAGAATAAAAGAAAAATAAAGATGAGAGAACAAAACAATGACATTTAAAAATTTTAGAAAGAAAATCATCAAAGACAAAAACTAGTTACTTTTGAAAAAAAACAGAATCAACAAACACCTAGTAATACTGTTGAAGAGCTAAACTGATAAAACACAAATTACAAGTATCAATTCCTATAGACATAAAAGAAGCATAACATATTATAAATAACTTTCTACCAATACATTTGAAAGTTTAAGCAACATAGGCAAATTTCTTGAAAAACAAAATGAAAAGAAGTGACAAAAGAAATACAAAATCTAAACAGTTCTACATCGATAAGAAATTGGATTTGTATTTTTGAAAAAAATAAAAAATAGAAGGGCTTCAAGATGGCTGACTAGATGCATCTGGTATGCACTTCTTCCACGGAGAAGAACCAAAATAGTTTGTATATAATCACACTTCAAATAGAACATCTAAGAGGTAACACTGGAATTCAACAAAGAAGTGAGGTAAAGCACTAAGAAGGAGAAGGAAATGAGGCAGCCTGTTTGGCCAGGATTGGCCAGGAATCTGGAGCGACTCCCTAATGCAGGTAAAGGGTAAGGAAGAGAACCTCAGCAGTCAACATTCCCCCAATGAATTCCTACACTCCTAGCCACAGGAGCACCTTGACCCTTACAAACCCCCAGAATAAAGTGGGCAGCTGCCTGGAGACCATGCAAAGGTATTCTTCCAGAGAGAGCGAGCTCACACTGGGTCCCACAAGCCCCTAGTCCAAAACAGCAGTTAGGGTGGCACCATTTTAAGAGCATAGACCACACTGAACTGCATCCTGCCCTGTCATCAGGGCCAAAGCAGAATGACAGCCAGCAATTCAGTTTCCCCATCCTTCCCTGAGGACAAATTCCACTATCTGCAACTACTGCCACTGCTGGTTGCTGCAGAGCTGGGGCACGAGTAAAGTCCATGTGTTCTAGCTGCCTATCTATGGCTGTACCTAAGGGAAAGCAACCCTGCCCTCCCCAGTAGCAGGGCTGCAATGCATCTTCTCCCACTCCCACCTGAACACTCCACCAGCAGCCTGGTGATTATCCCGCTCCTGCAACCATAGCCAGTGCCTGGATGCACCAACAAAGGGCCTTAGGGCAGGTCTGTCTGACTAGGCTCCACCCCCAAAGTATCCAAGCACAACATCCAGGAGTCTGGGGATCACTCAGCCCAGTCCCACACAGGTAGCACCTGAGCATTCCCCCCAGAGTCTGAAGTCAGGCCCACTCAACCTACCAGTACCACCACAAGCTGGCACCCACCCACATGTGCTACTTACGAGGCTGGAGACTGACGCACTCAACCATTATAGCCACTGCCAACACCGGCATGGACTGCTTCGGTCCCAGAGGGTTGTCTACCATTGCTACCACCATCATCCACACCATGCCAAGTATCAGGGGCTTGAGAACCCACCCACCTGCTCAGCCCACTGCTGCCATTCCAAGAACTTAAGCAAACCACCTGAAGGCCCAAGAATCAGCCTTCATGAATCTACTAACACTGGTGTCAGTATATGCCACCATGGAGCCCAAGGACAGGCATGCTCAACCCATCACTGCCACCACTAGGTCCCAAAGACTGGCCAACCTGGTGTCCCAGTCCCCAGCAAAACTTCATACCCTCCACTAACAACTGTACCCTAAGCCACCAAGGAAATCACAGACACCACTGATGCTGTTTACAGCCAAAGAAATCATTCACATACTATACACTACTATATACACCCAGAAAGAAAACAAAGGGGCTTTACCAAACCAATAACAAAAATACATCTTCAGGAAAAAGTCCTCCCTTTCAAAAGCAAATTCAAAAACATGGGAAATGTGACTGTTTCAGCAGATGTGCAGATATCAATGTAAGGACACACAGAAAAGATAAAAAAGGAAGGAAAGATGACACCTCTAAAAAACCAAAATAATTCTCCAGCGATACATCCAAATCAAAAATAAATCAAAATCCTGGAAAAAGAATTCAAAATATTGATACTACAGAAGCTTATGGAAATACAAGACATTTCTGAAAAGCAATACAAAGAAGTAAAAAAAATTTCAGGATATGGATAAGAAGTTTACCAAAGAGTGAGATATCATAAAAAAGAACCAAAGAGAAACCCTGGAACTGAAGAATTCACTGAATTGAACACAAAATACAATTGCAAGCTTCAATAAAAGACTAGATCAAGCAAAAAAAGAATCTAAGAACTTAATTACCAATTTTTTGAAATAAGCCAGTCAGACAAAAATTTTTTAAAAGAATGAAGAAAACATTTGTGACACATGGAACACCATAAGATGACCAAATATTGGAATTTTCAGAATCCCAGAAAGTGAAGAGAAAATGAAAGGGTTAGAAAACTAACAAAACAGTAGATGAAAACTTGCCAAGTCTAGTAAGAGATTTAGACATCCAGATTCAGGAGGCTCAAAACTCACCAAATAGATATAATTCAAAAATATCTTCTTCATGGCATATTATAATCAAACTATCAAAAGGCAAATACCAAGAGAGAATTCTAAAAACTGCAAGAGAAAAGTATCTACTAATTCATTAAGAAAACCCCATCAGACAGTGGGTTTCTTAGAAGAAACATTAAAGACCAAGAAAGTATGGAATAATATATTCAAAGTGCTGAAAAGAAAAAAAACTTCCTACCAAGGATATTATACCCAACAAAATTATCTTTCATAAATGAAGGAGAAATAAAGTCTTTCCCAGACAAAAGAAAGCTGAGGGAATTCATCACCACAAGACTGGCCCTATAAGAAATGTTTAAGAAGGCCGGGCGCGGTGGCTCATGCCTGTAATCCTAGCACTCTGGGAGGCCGAGGCGGGCGGATTGTTTGAGCTTAGGAGTTCGAGACCAGCCTGAGGAAGAGTGAGACCCCGTCTCTACCAAAAACAGAAAGAAATTAATTGGACAGCTAAAAATATATATATATATAAAAAAAAAAATTAGCCGGGCATGGTGCACATGCCTGTAGTCCCAGCTACTTGGGAGGCTGAGGCAGTAGGATTGCTTGAGCCCAGGAGTCTGAGGTTGCTGTGAGCTAGGCTGACGCCACGGCACTCACTAAAAAAAAAAAAAAAAAAAAAAGAAATGTTTAAGAGAGTCCTATACCTGGAAATGAAAGAACAATAACTACATTCATGAAAACAAAACAAAAATTTTAAATTGGTAGAGCAAAGTCCCCCAAACAAGAAAGAGAAAAAACCAAAATGTTACCACCTAACCACAATGATAAATAATAACAGAGAAAGAAAGGAACCGAGGCTATACAAAACAAACAGAAATCGATAAGATGACAGGAATAAGCCCTTGCATATTAATAATAACCTTGAATGTAATCAGATTAAATGTTTCACTTAGAAAACTATAGGCCAGCTGAAGAAATTTAAAAAAAAACATGTCCCAACAATATGCTGCCTAAGAGAAACTCACCTCATCTATAAAGATACATACAGACTGAAAATAAAGGGATTGACAAATATCCTACGCAAATAGAAACCAAAATGGAGCAGGAGTAGCTATACTTAGATAAAACAGGCATGAGTTAAAAACAGTAAAAAAAAAAAAAAAAAAAAAAGGGCAAAGAACATCATTATATAATGATAAATGAATCAATTCATCAAGAGGATATAACAATTCTAAACATATGTGTTTATAGATATATAAAGCAAATACTACTAGATCCAAAGGGAGAGGTAGATCCCAATATACTGATAGTTGGGGACTTTAATACCCCACTCTCAACATTAGACAAATCATCTACATAGAAAATTAACCAAAAAAAATGAATTTAAACTGCACATTAGACCAAATGAACCTAAAAGACATTCAGAGAACATTTTATTCAACAGCTACAGAATATATATTATTCTCATCAGAACACGGAACATTCATCAGAATAGAACATGTTAGGACACAAATTAATTTTCAACAAATTTTTAAAAATTGATATTATATCAAGTATTTTCTCAGACCACTTGAAATAAAATTAGAAATCAATAACAAGAGGAACACTGGAAACTGTACAAATACATAAAAAGAAAACAATATGCTCCTGAACAACCATCAGGTCAAGAAACTAAAAAGGAAATAAAAAAATTTCTTGAAACAAAAGAAAATCAAAACACAACATACCAAAACTTACGAAATACAGCAGAGGCAGTACTAAGAGAGAAGTTTATAGCAATAAATGCCTACATTGAAAAAAAAGAAAGATTTAAATAAACAATCTAACGATGTACCCCAAGGAACTAGAAAAGCAAAAACAAACCAAATCCAACATTAATAGAAGAAAAGAAATAATAAAGATCAGAGCACAACTAAATAGAGACTAAAAAGACAATAGAAAGGGTCAATAAACTGAGAAATTGGTTTTTTGAAAAGTTAACAAAATCAATAAACCACTTGCTAGCCTAACCAAGAAAAAAAGAAAGCAAATCCAAGTCATCAGAAATGAAAAAGGAGACATTACAACTAATACCACCAAAATACATAAGATCATCAGAGACTATTTGAAAAAATACAGTAACTAACTAGAAAACCTAGAAGAAATGGATACATTCACACACACATACAACCTACCAAGATAGAATCAGGAAGAAATAGAAAACCAGAACAGACCAATAATGAGTAATGAGATTTAATGAGCAAGAAAAATTCTTTCCATAAAGAAAATCCAGGACTAGATGGCTTCACTTTGAATTCTACCAAACTTTAAAAAAAGAATTAACATAAATTCTTCTCAAACTATTCTAAAAATTGAAGAAGCGAGAATTTCCCTAAATCATTCTACAAGACTAGCATTACCCTGATACCAAAACCAGACACAGATGCAACAAAAAAAGAAAATTATAGGCCAATAACACTGATGAACATAGACACAAAAATTCTTAAAAAAAAAAAAACTAGCAAACTGAACCCAACAGCACATCAAAAAGATAATACACCATGATCACTTAGGATTTATCCTGGGGATGAAGGAATATTCAACACATGCAAATCAACAAACCTGATGTATCACATCAATAGAATGAAAACAAAATGATCCAATCATCCGAGTAGATACAGAAAAAGCATTTGGTAAAATTCAACATACCTTCATGATAAAAAAAACTTTCAAAAACTAGGCATAGAAGGAATATACGTCGGGGGACAGGCAAAATGGCAGACTAGAGGCAGCCCACATACATTGCACTCAAGGAGAGGCGTAAAAGTTGCAGGTGGATGCCCACCTACGGATGGGTCTTCTTGAAAAGAGCATTGTGAATCATCAGAGAAGTGACAGGGGACATTGAGAGTGAAGGAGAAGGTTACAGGGTGATCTACTTGGCAAGATCAGAAGGTCGCTGGGGGAGGCATCCACACGTGGGGAAGGACAAGAGAAGAGAATCCTGGGGCTCCATGTTCCCCCCACAGGCACTGTTGCCTGAGCTGTGAGGGGGTCCCCACCACCACTGCAGACCTCCAGACTTACCAGGTAGCTGCTTGGAGTCTGTGCAACAACATTGCACTGGAAAGCGGGCACAACAGGGACCTGGAGTCTCCTATTCCTAGATTACTGTAACTGATACCATTCTGGGCTCTCAGGTCCAGAACGCCAAGTCTACAGTAGGCTTGGTTTTGTTGCAGCTGCCTCTGCATTGCCCCAGCTAGCTGGGGAGGGAGCGGGAAAAGCAATGCTCTTACACACCCCATGACTGGGAGCCAAGCACACCTCCCCAAAGGGGATCTGAACAGATTGGGCACCACAGACCACCTGAGAAGCCCTGCAGCAGCTGCCTTCACGAGACCTGAGTAAGGGGAGAGCCCCAGCTGCCCAGCAGCCAACACCACAGCCTCACCCTCAAAGCTCTAGTATCATCACCAGGCCCTGCAGGCTCCATCCCCAGGGTTCCAGTACCACCACTGGACCTGCAGCCCTAGCTCCCAGACTCCCCCACTGTCAGTGGGAACTGTATCCCACCCCCAAGGCTCCAGCACCACAGCTGGGACATGCAGCGTGGATCTGAGGCACACAGGACCCCATGCCCCACCCCCAAGGCTCCAGCTCCACCACAACTCTGGCTCTGAGACTGCAGCAACACCACAGAGCCCTGTGGTCCCATCACCATGGCTCCTACCAGCTGCCTAGTGGGAACTTCTCCCACAGTCCAACACTCTGCCAGTGACCAGCTAGCCTCGAGCCTCCATGGCACTGGGACCTGGTTGGCGAGAATGCTCTCAACCCTGAGAACCATGACCACTGCCTAGATAGCTCTGCCCATTGCTGCAGGAAGACCCAGGCAGAGCTATCTCCCCAATGCCAGACCCTATGGAGAGGTATTTGCCTAGCCTTCAACCTGAGCTTCCAATAGTGGCCTGGGGAACAACCCACCACTTTGCACGAAGGTCATCCAGCACAAGTTTAGACTGAGACAATCAAAGGGGAAAGGGACAACACATATCAGCTGCATTACAGGCTCTCAGTGCATCCACCCCTCCCCTGCTAGGTCAATCTTCCAGAGCACGTCACAAAAGCACCATCTAGATACTTCTCCTTCTTCTCACTAAGTAGATGGGTCCCAACAAAGAAGAAAAGGTGCACTTCAAACCTATTTGCCCTGAGCTGAAAGAAGAGGTTTCAGGTGAAAAGAAACCAGCAAAAGAACCCTGGTAATGTGAAAACACAAGCTAGTTAAACACTTCCAAGGGATCACAATGGATCTATAACAATGGACCTCAACCAAAAGGAAATTGTCAAAATGTGACAAATGTAATTTAGAACATGGATGGTAAATAAGATAAATAGGACTAAAGAGAAAGTTGAAAACCAACACAAAGAAGCCAAAAAATGTTTCAGGACATCAGTGAAAACAATGAAAAACTTACTAAAGAGCTACACAACATAAGAAGGGAAATAACAGAACTTAAAAAATGAAAGAGTCATTTAAGAATTTCAAAATATAGCAGAAAGCTTCAGTAACAGACTAGACCAAGCAGAAGAAGTAATTTCAGAGCTTGAAGACAAGCCTCTCAAACTAACACAGTCAGTCAAAGATGCAGAAAAAAGAATAAAGAAGAATGATCAAACATTCAGAGAAATATGGGACTATGTGAAGTGAACCAATATACAAATTATAGGTATCCCTGAGGAAAAAGAAGAAAAAGCAAAAATCATAGAAAACTTATTTAAGGGAATTACTGAGGAAAACTTCCCTGGTATCACCAGAGATTCAGATATCCAGATACGAGATGGTCATCAAACACTGGGAAGATTCACAGCAAATAGGACATTGCCAATACACATAATCATCAACTTGGTCAAAGTCAAAATGAAGGAGAAAATTCAACAAGCAGCAAGATGAGAGAAATAACTAGCCTATGAAAGAAAACTCATCGGGCTAAAAGCAGACATCTCAATGGAGACCTTACAGTCCAGAAGGAATTAGGGCCCCATCTTCAGTCTTCTTAAACAGAAAAACGGCCAGCCAAGAATTTTGTATCCTGCAAAATTAAGTTTTGTAAATAATAGAGAAATGAAGACTTTTCTAGACAAACACACACTAAGGGAATTTGTCACTACTACCCTGCCCTTCAGGAAATACTCAGAACTGTATTATATGTGGAACAACACAACTGATACTCACCAGTGTAAAAACTCCTGAAAGTTAAAGCTCATAGCTCTTATAAAACAATAGCACAAGAGGAATAATAAAACAAAAAAGTATCACCCAAAATAATGAACAGAACAGCATCCCACATATCAATACTAACACTGAATATGAAGTGACTTAATGCCCCACTTAAAAGACATAAACTGGCTGAATGGATGAAAAAACACAACCTAAGTTTACACTCTCTCCAAGAAACATATCTAAATCTCAAGGACTCACATAGACTCAAGGTAAAGAGATGGAAAAAAATATTCCATGCAAATGGAAACCAAAGCGCACAGGTGTAGCCATTCTCATATCAGACAAAATAGACTTTATATCAACAATGACAAAAAATACAAAGATGATCATTCTATAATGGTAAAGGGAGCTATTAAACTAGAAGACATAACAATCCTAAATATATATGCACCTAATACAAGAGCTCCCAGATTCATAAAGGAAATTCTACTAGATCTAAGCAAAGAAATACACAGTAGCATAGCAATTTCCAGGGACTTCAACATTCCACTGACAGAGCTAGACAGATCAGAGCATTGAAGCAGAAAATCAATAAAGAAGAACTGGACTTAAATGAACTCTAACAAAAAGGGACATAACAGACATTACAGAAAATGTACCCAAATACTACTGAATTTACATTCTTCTCATCAGCGCATGGGATTCTCCAAGAATGATCATATCTTAGGCCACAAAACTAGTCACAGTAAATTCAAAAAAATCAAAATCAAACCATGTATCTTAACAGACCATAGTGGAATAAAAATAGAAATAAATTCGAAGAGAAACATTCAATTCAACACAAAGTCATGGAAATTAAACAACCTGATGCTGCTCCTTGGGTCAATGACAAAATCAAGACAGAAATAAAAAATTTTTGAATTGAAAAACAAATGCAACACAAGCTATCAAAATCTCTGGGGTACAGCAAAAGCAGTGCTAAGAAGGAAGTTCATAGCACTAAATGCCTACATTAAAAAGACAGAAAGATCACAAATTAAAACCTAATGTCACACCTGAAGGACCAGCAAATGAAAAACAAAACAAACCCAAAGGTAGCAGACAAGAAAGAACAAAGATCAGAGCAGAACTAAACAAAATGGAAGTTAAAAAGAAAGAGAAAAAATACAAAGTATCAATGAGCAAAAAGTTGGTTCTTCTAGAAGATAAACAACATTGATAGATCACTAGCTAGATTAACCAGGAGTAAAAGAGAAAGCATTCAAGTAAGCTCAATCAGAAATAAAAAGGGAGAATTACAACCAATACCGCAGAAATACAAAAGATCATCTGTGACTACTATGAAAACCTCTATGCACACAAACTAGAAAATCTAAAGGAAATGGATAAATTTTTAGAAACACACAACCTCCCAAGCTTGAATTTGGAATAAATAGAAATCCTGTAAAGACCAATAATGATTAGCAAAATCAAAACAGTAATAAAAGATCTCCCAACCAAAAAGAGCCCAAGACCACACAGATTCACAGCTGAATTCTACCAGACCTACAAAGAAGAACTGGCACCTATACTACTGAAACTGTTCCATAACATTGAGAAGGAGGAAATCCTCCCAAACTCATTCTATAAAGCCAGTATCACCCTGATACCAGAGCCAGGAAAGGACATAATAAAAAAAGAAAATTATAGACCAAAATCCCTCATGAACATATGTACAAAAATCCTCAATAAAATACTAGTGAATTGAGTCCAACAGCACATCTCAAAGATAATTCACCATGATCAAGTCGGTTTCATCCCAAGGATGCAAGGATGGTTCAACATATGCAAATACAAAGCGTAGAATTATTTTTTCCAGATCTGTGAAGAATGATAATGGGATTTTGATAGGGATTGCATTAATTCTGTAGATCACTTTAGGTAGTATGGACAATCTTAAGTAAAAAGAACAAACTGGGAGGTATCAGTTTACCAGACTTTAAGCTGTACTACCAGGCTATAGTAACTAAAACAGCTTGGTACTGGCACAAGAATAGAGA
Source organism: Propithecus coquereli (assembly GCF_000956105.1). Taxonomy (NCBI): domain Eukaryota; kingdom Metazoa; phylum Chordata; class Mammalia; order Primates; family Indriidae; genus Propithecus; species Propithecus coquereli. Next base: position 10,905,524 of record NW_012150840.1, read on the forward strand.
CATTGACCTCTGGAACAGGACTGAAAATCCAGAGATGAAACCATCTGCATGTGGTAATCTAATCTTTGACGAAGCTGACAAAAACACACACTGAGGAAAAGAATCTCTTTTCAATAAATGGTGCTGGGAAAACTGGAAAACTACCTGCAGAAGACTGAAACTAGACCCCTACCTCTCACCTCTCACAAAAATCAATCCCAGATGGATACCATTCGATCCAGCAATAGCACTATTAGGCATCTACCCAAAAGAGCACAAAACATTCTACGATAAAGACATCTGCACCCGAATGTTTATGGCAGCACAATTCACTATTGCAAGAATGTGGAAACAACCCAAGTGCCCGTCAATCCATGAGTGGATTATCAAAATTTGGTATATGTTTACAATGGAATATTACTCAATCATAAGAAACGACAGTGATCTAGCACCTCTTATACTTTCCTGGATTAAACTTAAGCCCCTTATCCAAAGTGAGGCACCACAAGAGCAGAAGAACGGCATCCATTTGTACTCACCATCAAATTGGTACTAACTGATCAACACTAGGTTGATCACATGGCAGAAATACTCTCTAGGGATTAGGGGGATGGGGGTGCAAATCTACAAGTAAAGGACACGGGGAGCACTAAAGGGAGGGAAGGGCATGCCTTTAACCCACATTTGGGTGAGGCAAAGACATAAAGTGTAACTATAATGTTTGTACCCTCACAAAATCCTGGAATAATAATAAAAAAAAACATATGCAAATAAATAAATGTGATTAACCACATAAGTAGAATTAAAAGCAAAAACCATATTATCATCTCAATATATGCAGAAAAAGCATTTGATAATATCCAACGCACCTTTAGAATAAAAAAAAAAAAACCTCAAAAAACTAGGCATAGAAAAAACATGCCTCAAAATAATAAAAGTCATATATTAAAAATCCACAGCTAACATCATACTGAATGGGGAAAAGTCGAAAGCATTCCCCCTAAGAACTGGAACAAGACAAGGATGTCCACTGTCATCAATTTTATTGAACACAGTCTAGAATTCCTAGCCAGAACAATCAGGTAAGAGAAAGAAATAAAGGACATCCAAATTAGAAAAGAGTAAATCAAACTATCCTTGATGATATGCTGATGATATGACCACACACCTAGAAAATCCTAAACATTCCTCCAAAGACTCCAAGAATTGATAAATAAATTCAGGAAAGTCTCAGGTTACAGAATTAATGTACATAAATCAGTAGATTTTCTATGCACTAACAACCAATAAAGCTGAGAGTCAAATCAAGAACTCAATACCATTTACAATAGCTGCAAAGAAAATAAAATCCTAGGAATATACTTAACCAAAGAGGTGAAAGATCTCTACAAAAAGAACTACAAAACGCTGATGAAAGAAACCATAGATGATACAAGCAAATAGAAAAACATACTATGCTCATGGATTGGAAGAATCAACATTATTAAAACGTCCATGCTGCCCAAAGTGATTTACATATTCAATGCCATTCCCACCAATATACCAAGACCATTTTTCATAGAACTAGAAAAAAATTCCTAAATTTCATATGAAATCAAAAAAGTGCTCGGATAGCCAAAGCAACCCTAAGTAAAAAGAACAAATCTGGAGGTATCACATTATTGGACTTCCAATTATGCTGCGAGACTACAGTAAACAAAACAGCATGGTACTGGTATAAAGGCAGACAAATAGATCAAGGGAACAGAATAGAGAACTCAAAATGTCTTAGATTCTTTTGTAAGATGCATATGTGTTAAGGCTAGGAAAAAAGCTGTTTACAAGAGACACATTTCAAATATCAACATATAGAAGAGTTGAAAGCAAAAGATAAATCATGTGAATATTAGATGTAAAGAAGTAATGCAAACATTAACCAATAGAAATCTGATGAAACATATTAAAAAGTGACAAGAAGAAATATTCAGAGATAAAGAGGTACTAATCAAGATAAAAAAGAATATATTTAATACGACAAAAGGGACCATTTCACAGTTTTTTAATGCTCCTAATAACATAGCTTTAAAAAATTAAAAATCCAATATCATAGTTGGAGATGTTTACATACCTCTCTCAGTAACTGAACCAGTAGATGAAAAATAAGTAAATAAATAAAAGAATTAATACTAATCAAACTGACCTAATTGATATGTATAAAATACTATACTCAACAATTGCAGAATACACATTATTTTCAACTATGTATGGGGCATTTACCAAAATTGAAGATATCCATGGCCATAAATCAAGTCTAAAAAATTTTAAAGAACAGTAATTGCACAGTGAATGTACTTTTGGTTTCCTCTCTGACATGTAAAGGAGCTTTGCAAGTCATTACTCCCACCCTCACAAAAAGAAAGAAGCTGAACAAACTAAATCAATAATTTTTCTTAGATACATCAAGGAAATGAGATTACAGAACAAACTGACTGTAGTGAGTTCTTACAATTTCATGTTGCCCTGGTATCCATTGTAAATATTAAGTTTAACTTTCTCACACCAGAAGCAGGGCTCAATCAACCTTGGCACAGTTTCCAGTTCTACACCTTCCCCCAGTTCCTCAATGTGGTCAATCTAGATATCTGCCTTATACAACAGGTCCTGGTGACCGCCACCCCATGGGGCAGCTAGATAAAACCTACTTGACTCACCCACTGACCCCCACACCCTGTGGACTGTGTAGATATACAGCAGTGACCACTTCTCAATTATAGCATGACTCCCTGGAACTCATGACTGCTGGCTTTAAACCCACCAATTAGAACTCTCCATGGGAAACCTGTTTGAATAATGTCTTGGATGCCCATAAAGGCACTGGTCTCTGTGTGGCCTTCCAGCACGCCATGTACCCCTGGGACATGTAATTAATAAAATCTTTATTTCCATCTTGTGTGACTTCTTATCATTCAAAGGGTATTCTCCACTTTAAAAGAAATTAGAACACTGCCATCCTGCAAAACAGAGAGACAGGCTAATTGAGAAAATAAAGATCATCTTACCTAAAAAGTAGACGTTGCTGGAGCCACTAACTCTAACCTCTATAAATTGTTGAAAGCTAAGTATAAACTAGTTTGAGAGTTAAAAATGCCTGTCTATAGAAGCCCTTACACTTTCATGGGTTTTACTTCCTGGATCCCCACCAGGTTCTAACGGTAAAGATTAGAGAAAAATCTTCCTATGTTTAGCAAGAAGGAGGGGAAAAGTGACCATTTTGAAATATGATGATAACAGTAACCATTTTGAAATACACCGAGAGTGTCTCTAAAACAAAGACCTTCCCAGCAAGGAAAAAAATTTCACGAGAGCGTTATCCAATTTGAGGAAGGGAAATTACCCAACTCCAGCCCCTTTTAGCCTTCCTATCTCACCTAAAGGAGGGGGGGAAAAAAGCTCAGAAGCACCTGTGAAGGTCACATTCCAGGGACACAGGCACAATAATAGACTGAGGACATAATCATAACATTAAAGAATGCTTCTCATTCCCCCACAGCTTACTTTCACATCAAAAGGGCTCCCATATCATAACAGAGGATTACAGGTGAAAGAATTGCAAGGCTAAGATGCTTTTTAAGGACAACTTTCTAGGGAAACCCAAACACAACACAGGAGACAAAAAGGACACCAGAGGAAATGAAAACCTCTGTCATCTCCAACTACATGAAACAGTAATTGCAGCCTAACTACTACCCAGATAAACACTAAAGACCTATTTACCTCAGTTCCTGTTACTGAAAGCTTGGCCACTTATCTATGAGGCCGAATCAGAAGAACAAGGACAAGTGGTTTGAAGGGACGGAAAGAGAAGTTTTATTACTTTGCCAGCAAAGGAGGAGGAAGGAGACTCCTATCTGAAATGCCATCATCCTAACAATAATCAGAAATGCAGAGCTTTTAAAGGGTGGCCATTTGGCTTCAGGCAATTGCTGTTCAATTACATGTGATGATTCTGATCTGTCCTATCTCCACTGAAGACAGTCCGGTGACCTCCGCCCAGCAACTTCCTTTACCAGGTCTGTGCTGGGCCATATTCTGTTGCATAAATAACAAAAGACTTACTCTACCCCTCCGAACCACTGGCCTGAGGCAGGGATGCAGGCTGTAGTTCTCAAAAAGGAGTGAAGGATGTTTTAAAGAGACAGAAAATATTTTTGGCCATTTTTTCAGTCCATTCCCTCTGTTACACTCCTATTACCCAATACGTCATGTCTGTCTTTCAACAAAAAATTACAAGACATGCTAAAAGGCAAGAAAAAACAGTCTGAAAAGACAAAGCAAGCATTTGAATCAGACTCAGATATAAGGGAGATTTTGGAATTAACAGAATGAGAATTTAAAATACTATGACAAATATAATAAGGGCTCTAATATAAACGGTGGCCAACATGTAAGAAGAGATGAGTAATATAAGCAGAAATATTAAAAACTCTAAGAATCAAAAGTAAATGCTGGAAATTAAAAATATTGTAACAGACTAAAAAATATTTTGATGAACTCATTGGTAGAGTGAACATTTATTTCCCTTTCCCTCACACCTTCCCACCACAACACTACAGGCCTATTTAGCACAGTTCCTTTTACCCAGTATATCACAGCTGAATGACAACAAAAAATTATAAGGCATACTAAAGGCAAAAACACACTTTGAAGGGACAGCAAGTACTAGAACAAGACTCATATTTGGGAGAGATGTTGGAATTAGACCAGGAATTTAAAATAAATATGATTATGTTTATTACTGTGATTGCGGTGATGGTTTCATAAGAATATGCATATATCCAAACTCATAAATTTATATTCATTAAATATATGCAGTTTATTCCATATCAATTATACTTCAATCAAGCTATTTAAAAAATAAAACAATTATGAATATGCTAAGTGTGTTAATGGAAAAAGTAAACAAAGTGCAAGAATAAATGGGCAATATAAGCAGAGAGATGGAAATTCTAAAAAGGAATCCAAAAGAAAGGCCAGAAATCAAAAAGACTGTTATAGAAATAAAAAATGCCTTTGACAGGATCATTCATTAGTGGACTAAACATGGCTGAGAAAAGAATTAGTAAGCTCAAGGATATAGCAATAGGAGCTCTCAAAACTGAAAGAGCAAAGAAAAAAAAAACTTAAAAAAAAAGAACAAAATAGAAGGAATATACCTCAACACAATAAAAGCCATATACGACAGACCCACAGCTAGTCTCATACTGACTAGGGAAAAACTGAAAGCCTTGCCTCTAAGATATGGAACAAGGATGCCTACTTTCACCACTGTTATTCAACATAGTACTGGAAGTTTTAGCTAAAGCAATCAGACAAGAGAAAGAAACAAAGGGCACCCAAAATGGAAAGGAAGAAGTCAAACTACCTTTGTTTGCAGATGACATGATCTTATATTTAGAGAAATCTAAACATTCCACCAAAAAACTATTAGAACTGAAAAATAAATTCAGTAAAGTTGCAGGATAAAAATCAACATACAAAAATCAGTAGCATTTCTATACTGCAACAGCAACAATCTGAAAAAGAAACCAAGAAAGTAATCTCATTTAGAATAGCTTCAAGAATATAAAATACCTAGGAATAAACTTAACCAAAAAAGTGAAAGATCTCTATAATGAAAATTATAAAACACTGATGAAAGAAATTGAAGAGGACACCAAAAAATGGAAAGATAGTCCATGTTTATGGATTGGAAGAATCAATATTGTTAAAATGTTCATACTACCCAAAGCGATCTACAGATTCAGTGCAATCCCCATGAAAATATCAATGACATTCTTCACAGAAATAGAAAAAATAATCCTAAAATTTATATGGAACCACAAAAGAACCAAATAGCCAAAGCCATCCTAAGCATAAAGAACAAAACTGCAGAAATCACATTATCTGACTTCAAATTATACCACAGAGCTGTAGTAATCAAAACAGCATGGTACTGGCATAAAAACAGACACATAGACCAATGAAACAGAGAATACAGAAACAAATCCACACACATCTATAGTCAACTGATTTCTGAAATAGGTGCCAAGAACACACAATGAGGAAAAGACAATGTCTTCAATAAATGGTGCTGGTAAAACTGGATAACCACATGCAGGAGAATGAAGCTAGACTCCTATCTCTCACCATATACGAAAATCAAATCAAAATGGATTAAATACTTAAATCTAAGACCCAAAACCATGAAATAACTAAAAGAAAACTTTGTGGAAACACTCCAGAACATTCAATCCTTCTATTTTTATTTATTTATTTTTTATTCCACTTGCTCAGACACATTGGCATCAATCCTTTTAACAAAGGAATTTGTTCTGTGAAGTTTGGATTTGGTCAAGGGGCCACATTTGGGGATCTGGAGGGCCACATGTGGCCTTGAAGCTGCAGGTTCTCCACCCCTGGCTGGGCAATGATTTCTTGAGTAATACTTTAAGCACAGACAACCAAAACAAAAATGGACAAATGGGATCACATCAAGCTAAAAAGCTTCTGCACAGCAAAAGAAACAATCAACAAAGTGATGCAACGACCCACAGAATGGAAGAAAACATTTTCAAACTACCCATCTGACAAGGAATCTAGAATGTATAAGGAGCTCAAACAATTCAATAAGAAAAAAATCAAATAATCCAATGAAAATGGGCAAATGATCTGACAACATTAGGGGTCAACAAAGGTATGGCACAACTGGAACTCTTATACCCTGCTGGCTGGAATATAAACTAGTATAACCACTTCGGTAAACATTTTGACATCATCAACCAAAGGCATGTTTATGGCCCAGCAATTAGAATAAAACAGTAAAATAAACACACGTACACTATACTAGATTCCTAGGACTGCTATAACGAAGTACAATAATCTGGGGGACATAAAATAACCAATTTATTGTATCAAAATTTTGGAGGCAGGAAGCCCTAAATCAAGGTGTCAGCAGGGACATGCTTCCTCTGAAACCTGTAGGGGAATACTTCTTTGCCTCTCCTTATCATCTGATGATTTGCTGGCAATCTTTGGCATTCCTTGATATAGATGCCTCACTCCAATCATCCTTCTTCACATGGCATTCTCCCTTCATCTCTTCACATGGCTTTCTTTTTATAACGATACCAGTCATACCAGATAAGGGGCCCACTTTACTCCAGCATTGCCTCATCTTAACTAATAACATCTGCAATGACCCTATTTCCAAATAAGGTCACATTCTGAGATATTGGGAGTTAGGACTTCTACATACCTTGTTTGGAGGTGGGGAAGACACAATTTAGCCTATAATACAAAAAGCATTACAATATTCATAAATTTAGAATATTTGTAAAATTTCATATTAGAAATTCATAAAAATATAATATTCATAAAAGCAATTTTTAATAATAGCCCCAAACTACAAACAATTCAAAGGTCCATCATCATTATAATGGATTCAAAAGTTGTAATATATTTATGCAATAGAATACTGCACAGAAATTAAAATAACTACAATAACATGAAAGAACTTTGATGAACCATAAGCACAATATTGAGCAAAAGAAGCCATACATGAAATCAAATAGGGAAAAGGATTCCGTAGAAAGAATAGGGATCCTTAACTTAAAGAAATGGCTGCCTCCAGGATTGAGATGAACCTGGAATATTTTAGTGTGCTAAATAGCAAAGAAAACACTCAATGAATGATGGAGTCACATGAAAAGAACACAGGAATCAGCTTGAAGGGGCTCCCATTGGCTCAATCCAGGACAATCTGAGCACTAATATAATGATAGTGAAGAAATATAAACCATTAAATAAAATAAGAACCCAGGAGCCCACAATGATATAAATAAATAAGTAGGGGAGAAATGAAAGTGCTTTATAGCAGAAAGCCAACTAATAAATACAGAAAGAATGACGGAATTAGAAAATCACCATTTGGCAACCATCACATTAATAAATCACTCAGGCAAGAATTATCAATGGAGACTAGTGGGTAAAAGTCTGAGGACTAACAGGATGCTCACAGAGCCTCAAAATGTTTCCGTACAACATAACTTACAAAAGGGAAAATAACTTTACAGTGGAGGAACCTCGCCAACACTACCTTAATCAAGTGATCAACATTATCATCACCAGAAATGAAGCAAACTGGCAGCATGTGTTTCCAAATGCCATCTTTTCAATGGCATTCCTGACAAAAATGCATGAGTTTAATCATGAGAATACATTAAACAAACTCAAACTGAAAGACAATTCAGGCCGGGCACGGTGGCTCACGCCTGTAATCCTAGCTCTCTGGGAGGCCGAGGCAGGCGGATTGTTTGAGCTCAGGAGTTCGAAACCAGCCTGAGCAAGAGCGAGATCCTGTCTCTACTAAAAATACAAAGAAATTAATTGGACAACTAAAAATATATATAGAAAAAATTAGCCGGGCATGGTGGCGCATGCCTGTAGTCCCAGCTACTCGGGAGGCTGAGGCAGGAGGATCGCTTGAGCCCAGGAGTTTGAGGTTGCTGTGAGCTAGGCTGACGCCACGGCACTCTAGCCGGGGCAACACAGTGAGACTCTGTCTCAAAAAAAAAAAAAAAAGAAAGACAATTGAACAAAATAAATGGCCCGAGCTGTTGAAATACCAAGATCGTGAAAAATAAGGAATATCAAAGAACTGTTCCAGATTAAATGAGACTAAAGAGACAGAACGACTAAATCCAACCCATAATTCAGGATTTCCTTTTGCTATAGATGACATTATTGGCACCACTGATGAGATATGAATAAGATGTACAGATTAGATAATGAATAGTATCAGTTTAACTTTGATAAGTGTACTGTGGCCACATAAGAGAATGTCCCTGATTTTAGGAAATGCACACTAAAGTACTTAGGGAGATGGGCATCATGACAGCAACTGACTCTCAGTACAAAAATAAAAGGGGACTGTACGTGTACTACAGACATATTCTGGGAAAGAGAGAGAGGGAGAGAGAGAGAGAGAAACAGCAAGTGACAGCAAGAGTTAGAGATACGGAGAAAGAGAAAGAAAGAAAATAAAGAATAAAATATGGAAAAACGTTAATATTAATACATGGGGAATTAGGATATACGGTATATGTAGGAATTCTTTGTACTATCTTACAACTTTTCTGTACACCTGAAATTACATCAAAAAGTTAAAACAAATATCTCACTCATTACAGAAAATCAGACATTTCATAAAAGCAGAAAAGATAAATGAGATATTGTTCAACCACTTTAAATAATAAAACACTACTTTTGCTACTTATTTAGCACTAAAAATATAAATGACAATACTTAGTGGTAGCAATTCCAGAAAACCTGGCACGTACTTTCATATTTTGCTATTTGAGTGATAACTAGTCCAAACCTTTTTAAGAAAAACAACTTGGCAATATGGACTAAGAAAAATAAAAATGTAGAGACTCTAGTGATTCCATTTCTGGAACTCTTATCCTAAGGAAATAAATACTAAATAGTGAAAATGCATTATATACAAATGTAATCACAGTAGCCATTTTTAAAATAACGCAAATTGGGAAAAATCCATATACAATACAAGAATAATTCACAAAAACTAAGATATAATCACAGGAATTATTCAGTCGCTAAAATACATGGTCTATAAAAACTAAGTAAAAACATGGGAAAAAGCTTACAACATATATAGCAATATGATAAAGTAAAATTGTATGAACAGAATAATTACAAACTATGGTTTTAAAAGTATCTAAAAACAGAAAAAGACTAAAAGAAAATTCACAACACTGTTACAGTATTTGAGGGATGATGGCATTGGTGAGTGAGGTTTTTCCTTTTCTTCCTCTTCCAAAATGTGAGTAGCTATTTATTATTTTAATACTGAGGCATATAACTAATGAAAGGAAATATTCTCAGTTACTACTTTAATATTAATCCTTTTTGTCTTCAAAGTGCATGTGAAAAATTTCAGAGAAAGCAATAAGGGGGAAAAAGTCATGATGAAGCAGTATGTACAAATGCCTTTATTTTGTTTTTAAACATATATACCAGTACACATGAGTGGGTAGGCTGCTCAAGTCCAAGGAAAGGTTACAAAAGATACAGAAGAAATATTCACATAAAAAACATGATGGGAGTAATACCATTTTTTAAAGAACAAGCACATTTCCTACAAATGAGAGGGTTCTGACAAAGTACTTTAAAGCTCAAGAGCCCGCCACAGTACTGAGCTATAATAGCTGACATGAGGAGTCTTGCAGGCTTCTCTTTTGTCCAACATTCACTGAAGTCTCATCCGTTTCTCAGGCGGTCCTTTAACGCTCACTGTCTGTTGGATGTTCTTTGTGGTCTCCTTCTCCTCAGATTTTACAGTTTCTGGTATAGGTTCTGCCTCTTTCTTTGTCTGATCCACTAGACATCAAAAGCAGATTTTTTTTTTTTTTGGTGGGGGAGGAGGGGATGATGATTAATATGAATGATTCACTCTTTCAAATTCATTTTTAACTGCTAGTCTCAAGTTCTAAATTTAGTTGTTTCCCCAGGCAGATATATACAAGAACCCAGTTATAAACCTAACAACCTGATAACTCAAGGAAATTAGTGATACTAGACAAAACCACATGGCATTAAAATAAGACATTATGTATAAGCAAGATATATCATTATTCTAACTCAGTTACACGGATAGTTCAATACTTGTTTTCATTGATTTAACAGATGACCGCTTTTCACACCAAGATTTGAACCAAAAACCTCAAATCACCTGGCTTCTTCACACCTCAATACCCACTCTTTCCCCCCCAATTCATCTTTTAAATACCAAGATCACTACCACAAAGGCGCCACCTGTTGACAATTCAGCAGATCTCAGAGGCTGAGTGACAACTACAGTAAGACAGTCTAGGACAAAATGACCACAGTTCATCTCACATACCATAGTTGTTACTGAGTTTCACGATGTTTGGTCTTATTTCAAGTTTAATAGGAATATTAATAAGAATAATAGTAATAGATGAATCATACCTGGGACTGGCTTTTCTCCAGACTTTTGCTATAATTTTTTTAAAAGGGAGGAAAGGGAGAAAGAAGAAAAAAGGAGAAACAGGTCAGGTTAGCAAAGTTTTCTTCTTGATCTCGTAATTCTTAATAAAATGAAACCATTCAAATTACATTATTAATGACTTCATGAAGAAAAACTACTATTCGTGTACCATAAAAAATAAATTTATCATTTTCTACTTCTTCTTCCCATTCCAGAAAAGACACAAATCTAAAACTAGAACAAAATAGTCAACCATAAAAACCCCCGAAAACATCTAACAAAGTCTTTTGCCTCCACACTCAGGCTACAACACTTTATAAAAAGTAGTTAAACAGAATCCAGTGGGAGGAAATAATGGAGCCTTTCATACTGCAGAGGCTTATTTGCTTAGGTGATACGAATTAGGATAAAGAAGACTAAAGTTTGACTTTTAAAGTTGGTAGGCATGGGAACTAAGGAGATAAAAGAGACTTCTGATGCGTGTATTATTAAAAATCAAACCACACGAAAAGTGTTGGGGCATTAGAGATCAGAAACAAGGTCACGTCCTCCATTCTGTACAGCAATTCTTTCATTTGATTGAGCCCTGTCATCTCCTTTGTCCCATTACCTAAGTTAAATGCTCTCAAACATCCTCTTCTTCCTCCTCAAGGCTCACAACCTATCCCTCACTCTCATCTGATGACACTCTGCGTCCCATTTACAAAACAAAACAAAACAACAACAACAAAAAAACAGGATGCCAACACCACCAACTTCCCTCCCATCTACCTTTAAACTTATACCTTTATGTACACACACACACACACAAATGTATACGCACACGTACATTAATATTTAAAATAACTTATTACACCCCTATCATCTCAGAAGAAAAAAGTAATCTCTTCATTTCTAAGGTTAATGCCTCCATCTATTTTCTGAATTTCTTTCTGGATTAACATGACCTCCCTAAGTTTTCTTACCTATTCCCATGACTAAAGACTACAAAATTTTCTGATCTCACATGTTCCAAATTCATGCTGCTCACTGCTTACTAGACTACTCCAACTGCAAGTCCTGGGCAGCTTTACACTTAACAAGACCAAATCTGAGCTCCATATTATTATCCACTATGCATAGAAGTGTTAACATAGAAGGCCTGAGGCTGTGATCCTTAGAAAGGCCTAAGCAGGTTGGCTCCCGGCGTCTAGAAACTTGGATTTTGGTAGTGTTTCTATCATTCCCTAACAGATAATGGTGGCTCACTGTGCCTAGACTGTACAAACAACGTGGTTTACGCTGAATACCTGCTCTCCTTCAGGGATTGTGGAATTTTGGTATGTGCTTGATAAAGGGTACCTACATGAGAAAACCCTCCACCCCAACCCCCCAAAAAAAACCATGAGCACTGAGTCTCTAAGGGATTTCCCTGGGCAGAAATATCATACACATGTTGCTGCATTTTCACCAAGAGTAGAGTTCACACGGGAAGGAGAAAGCATAAGGAAGCTGGAGGAGTACAGTCTCCACTGTGTCTTTTTCCCTTACGATCTGGCTATACATCCTTACCTATATTACAGTAATAAATCTTAGCCATGAGTACAACTACATGCCAAGTCCTGTGAGTCCTTCTAGCAAATCTCCAAACATGGGAATGGTCATGAGAACCCCCCAAAAAGCCAAGAATCACATTATCTTGTGAATTTATCAGGACTTACAACATGCTCAAAGTAATTCTGAGGGAACAAATAATTTTTCTTTGAAACAGGAGAGGAAATGTATAGAGTAACATCAAGGGGAGTGAGAAAATTTGAAAAGGGGTATTTTTATACTGCTAGCACTGAACCATTTGAACTATATTGGACAATGAATTATATTTGGACATTGGAATAATGTCATTAGCTACCCAACATACACTGTCTAATCTTTTCTACTAAATATTGTCAGACAAACTACTAGGATGTAATTTGAGATGGGGATATAGAATGGGGGTGCCCTTCTGACCAAATTTAATCAGGTGGCCTTGGTTTAGATAAACCTAGCTGAAGTAATATCCTATGATGTTCTAGCAGCTTCTAAAAACAGCACTGAAAAGACATTCACCATAAAAAGGCTCTGAGGGCCTAAATTCCCATCACATCAGTATTAGTGTAACTTCCGGCAGTAACAAGAATTAAAATATGGAAAAAGGAGATTCAAAGAAGCAAGCGAGACTTTTCTAATATTCTCCTGAGCATTCCCCTAAAGGGGCAACAGCCCTAAGAACCACAAGCCCAACTGTTAAATACAATAGATAAGTAGGAATAAGTACTGAGCTACAAATGTTTCTGGGAGACTGAAGCCTGACAGGTTAATATGAGCTAAGACTAATTCTGGGAGACTTTAAGTAGACTATTTTCTTCTCTAGGTCTGAAGAGGATGGGTTTTGGTAGGAAAAGCAAAAAAATTATTAATAGTTCTAGAGAAAGCCATCTTTCTCCTAGTTCAGTTACACAGAGCTGGAAACACTTTTGGGAGTTGGCTTTTGGCTCTTGAAAGAAGAAATATGAGGTTCAGAAATATGACAACTTAAGTGTAACTGTGGCTAAAAAGAAACATGGGGTTAAAAGAAATGGGGGGTTCAGGAATATAACAACTTAAGTGTGACTGTGGCTAAACCTTTAAAAGAAAAATGTAAAAAACACACTGAAATGATATGAAGTCTGCAGACTGCTTAAAAATAACCAGGAGGAAGTAGAAGGAGAGATAAAACAAGATTGGCCAGGTTTGATAATTGTTGAAGTAGGGTAATAGATACATGGGGGTTTCATTTTTAATTATTCTCTATACTTCTGTATATGTTTTTAAATTACCATAGTTTTCCATAAGGTAAAGGTTTTTGTCTTTAAGAGTCAAGAGAGTCTTTGGGCCTTCTACAATGTCTGGCCTAGTTCACCAGGATAGGACTGCACATAGGATTCAAGGCAGGACCCCTAGTTAGGAAAACAGGAGAGGTCATTCACTAAAGTACCTCAGAACCCAAATACAGCAGTTAGCTACCTAATGCTCTGAAGGTTGGTCGATGAAAACAGAACCCCTAACATGTAAGTTCAACCAAAATGTTTCTTATCCCATATTCTGGATTTTGGTTAACAATCAAAACCTAAGTCTAATTCTTGGCCTGAAACCCCAGAATCACACTTAATGCCAATCTCTCCAAATCCAACCACCAAGTTTGGGCAATCCTAACTCTGAAATATCTCCTGGATCTGTCTTCTCTCTATCTTATTGCCACAGAATTAATTCGGGCTTTCCACAATCTAAGTTCCCTGATTCCAAACTTCATGGTTTCCTAAGCATCTTCCCTATACTGTTATTAGTTATCTTCCTAAAACACAAAACTGACTACATTACTTCTCTGCAACTTCTTTGAAACATCTAATGGATCCTTACTGCCATCAGCAATAATTCTCAGCTAGTCACTTAAAGATGAGGTAGAGGGTGTTTTGGTGAGAATACAGTCTGTCAGAATACATACTTGAAAAAGAATATACAAAATTTGCCACTGCTTTGGTTTATCCTTAGCAGTGATAGCTTTTGTTTTAAAACTTCAAATAACTTTGAATGCATCTGTTTTATCTAAGCCTGTTTTATCTATGGGAGTGGTAATGGATTGTAAATTTAAAATAGTGAAGAAACACTGGCCTAGAGGATTAAACTCAAACTCATTTGCATAGCATATAAAATCCTTTTCAATCTGAACTTAATCTACCTTGTAAGTCTCATCTTCCACTACTCTTCCCTGCACAAATCCTCAGAATATTTCCTGGTTTCTGAATATATATTCACTAACTCTTTCATGGTTTTGGTTTTGCCATGTTCTATTACCATTTTTTGATCAGCACTGTTCAAAAGAAATGTTAGCCACAAATGCAAGCTATATATGAAATTTAAAAAATTTTAGTCACACCTCTGAAGAGACAAATTTTATTATATTTAACCAAATACATCTAAAATATTATTTCAACATATAATCAGTATTTTTAAATTATTAAGGAGATATTTTATATACATTCTTTCTTGTACAAGTCTTTAAAATCCAGTATGTATTTTACATTTACACCATCACTCAATCCGGACTCACTGCATTAAATGTTCAACAGTCACATGTGCCTAGGGGCCACTGCACTGTACAACACAGATCTAGGTGTGCCTCCCCTGGCACTCAACCGAATGAATTGTCAACCACTCCTAACCTCTTACATTCTGTAGTAACTACAGTAGTTATGCATCATCCTACACACAGCTGTAATTCATTTATTCATTCATTCATTCACTCAACAGACGCTGTTCCATATTCAAGTACAATTCATGAGAGTTCTCTAAACTGGGTTTCCAGTCCTGAGTTCGCACTTCTGTCCTTTGCTCCCTTCACCACCACATCACCATTCCAATAGCACACATTTCTCACTACAATAGAGTCAAGGGAGGGTGGAAGGGGAGGCCTGCTCTAAAGTCATCCCAAGGTGTGAAAAGTCTCATTTAATTTTAAACTGCCCTTGAAAATCCCTTAAATACCTCCTAAGAAAAACAGTAAATATGATCTTGTGTGTACACAGCCCTGTAACGGTCCATAAGAACTACAACTAGCCGTAAGAGCAGCATATTCATATATTCCATCTCATATCTACTGCACTTCAAAAGCTCATTTAATACAATGGCAGGTGGTCTGCTATTGCTGCTGGAAATCCCCCAGCCCCTCCAAATCATACAGTGGAATTCATAAAACATAAACACCAATATGATACAACTCTATTATTAGTCCTGCCTCCCCTGTTAATTATGCCAACACCACCTCAAATGTTCTATTCTTTTTGTTACAAACGTTTTAACTATCCTATCATTTAGGATAGGAGCTTAGATATTTACAATATTAGGCCAGAAGGCAGCAAATAGAGCATGAGTTTCATATTCCAGTTTTGTTATCACCTATGACACTTTCACTAACCTTTTGCATGAGAATATGATCTACATGCAGTCCTCACAGTTTGTGAAGATTCAGTAAGGAACACAGGACAGTGTTCATTCTATTCCCTTTACCAATTTCCTCCATCAAGTCTTTCAAAACTTTTCCTTTGATTCAGAAATCATTTTTTAACTAATGAAGAAAACCAATACTTTTAGGTCATAACTGAAACCATTCTCAATTAAAAATAAATATATATGTCAGGAAAAAGTGTCAAATCAAAATTAACCACACACATTCTCATTACCTGCACAAATTTGGGTGGAAACTTTTGTCTGAGGTCTACGAGTAAAGCATCCACACGTTGTCTCTGAAAAATAGAGCTTGGTTCTTCTTTCCTTTTGGCTTTAGGTTTAACTTTATCTATTAAAATATGAAGCCCAAATCAAAACATTGCCTAGTTTTGTGTCTTATATTTTAGAAATCTCTATCTACGATGAACATAGCCAAACTTCATTATTTGGCTGCTATGCCGAAGATAATTCCTCAAATAAGCTAAACAGCATATTTAAAGTGTTCTAACTCCCCCTCTTAACTGAAGTTAAATTTTAACATTTAAAAAGCTGATATATATGTCTTTTAAAGATACTTCAGTTTTGGTATGTAAGCATAAAGAAACATAAGAGTTTTAAAGCTAAAGTTTTTCATAATTACCATAATCACAATCTAACTTATTGGTTTAGAAATTATCTTTTGTATACTTTAAATGTATTAAATAGTCTTTTTCCACAAAACCTACTAGGAGCAAATGGAAAATGCAGCTTTCACAAATTCAAGTTACCATGCTCAATTATTAAGACTGTGAATCTGAAAAACATGACAAAACAGATCACAAAGACAAGAAAGAAAAGAACCCCAAAGAGAAATTCTGAAGTTAATCACATGAATTTGCCCTTTGGAGGAAGATATATTGGGGAACTGTCTCTAAATGAAAGGTTCCAGATAAGCATTACTCCAAACATTTCATTAGGGTAGGGGAAAATAGCTGTTAGACCAATTTTATTAAACTAAGGAAAACTTTCCCTCATCAAATGTTACTGCCTGTACCTACTATTAAGGATTAATACAACTGACCCTGAAAGAACATTCCACAGGTTTGAATTCTATATAAAGGCTATCTTTCCGCCAGTAATTTATTCTGAGTTGCTCATTTCTCATAGAAGGAAATGCAGGTATACTGTTCCAGACACATTTCTGGAGGTAGTTTTATTGGTAAAATACAGTGAAGACACTAGTAGATTAGCAACCATGGAAACTTAGGAGACCTCTTACCATGACAGGAGATAACATGGAAGGATAAGAAAATAGACATGTCATCTGGAGATAGGACTCTAAGAGCAATCCCTCATTTCCTCTATTTTGAAGACTGGAGAATAAGTGGGTCCAGATTCCAAGACGACTCAAACAGTTAGGTAAGTAGGATAGGTAACTCAAACAGTTAGGTAAATATCATCTTTGTTCATTCCTCATCACTATTTTTCTTCTTTATGGTCTAAATATTTTAAAACCTTGAATCACCTTAACAAAGATTACCTGTTACCTACCAGATTAAACTTATATCTGTTCCTATGTGAAAGCAATTATTACCACATCTAGTTTCATAAATCACAGCTGCAAAAAAGTCATCATCCTATGAAAAAGTGAAACACACCTAGAAAACATCAATCGCCATTTTCCTAAAGAAATCAGCTTCATTTTCAGAGGATCGAAAAGTGTTTTAGGAGGGTCTAGGTGCTCTACCTACCTTGCTCTTCATGATCTTTGAAGTGCCACCAATACCCTTTGGAAGGATGATATCGACAATATGACATAGCTTCATCAAAAGCTGACTGAATACCGTGTACTGCAGTAAGCTTGTAAAAAGAAAACAACTTCTAAATTTCTCATTAAGTCACCCAAAATTTCCAAAGTACTCACAAAATATTATTATATGCATAGACAGTAATTTTGTATTTTTCAGAACCTAAATCACTATATATAATAATTGGGGCTATGGTATATACTTTGAGCACTGACTTAGCTCACAGTAACTGACGCTCAAGACATTCTAATAGTCAACACTTTATAGTAACTTACCAAGGCAGAAGAGTTTGCTGTTTGATTCTTGGGATCAAGATAGCTCAATTAAAAGTTTTCTTTAGCGTTTAAACAATGTGAAGACACTTACCACTCTGGAGTTTATAACTGATCCCAAGTCTGGTGCCTGATAGATCACCCCAGCAATGATATAGTAATCAGCTAGTGGGATAACTAAAACAATGGGAAAAATGTTTATGAATACAGCTATGGACACAAACTTTAAACAGACTTTCATAAAAAGAACAAGTAAAATTTGACATTTTCCCATATTAAACCTTAAGGCAGGTTTGACAATTCCTGTTTTTGTAAATAAAGTTGTACTAGAAAACAGCCACATCCAATCGTTTACATATTATCTATGGTTGCTTTGGCAACAGTTGAATAGCTGTCTTACAGACTAAGACACCCACAAAGCCTAAAGGATCTACGCACTGGCCCTTCACAGAAGAAGTATGCCCACTCTTTCCCTACAGCAGAGCTTCTCAAACTTTAACGTGCATCTGAATCACTTACAGACCCTGTTATTAATAAAATCAGATTCTGATTCAGTACAGACAGTGCATTTCTAACAGATTCCCAAAAGATGCCACTGCTGATATCAGTCAACTGTACTTTGGGGAGTAAGGCCTTAGAGCAAGCCAGACTTGGGGCCCAGGGTAAAGATTATCAGATGTACTGAACTTGGCCTCTGTGCCCCAGTGCTGGGTCCTAAGGAATAAGACAGCTGCTAATGAGGCTGGTACCATCTTGTGTAGCTTCTATGCCCTGAATTCTCTCATCATGGAAATCTTATTCCTGGTCTTGCCTTTGTTCTGAGGTTTCCTTTTTCTCTGGGAAGAGACTCCAGAGCTTCAATTTTGAAACTAAATTTGAATTCTAGAACCACAACTTCTTTACCAAGTCATTCTCTGAAACCAATACCAGGGTAAGGGCTGTTCCTAAATGTCTTAATGAGGGTATCTACCTGAGAGATGTACCTGGGCTGATACCGTCTGGTTTCTCTACCTTGACTCTTTAGTGTGACTTTGTCCATGGTCCTGGTTTGATTCTAATGTGTCTTCAAGTTCTGGTCATCTCTAGAATAGGTGTCTAGCTCTTTGATTCAAAACCAAATCTGGATTCTTCTACACTCTTCAGTGGTATTTCTAGAACAAGTTTTTTTCATTTAGTGGTATAATCCAAGTAAGGCTTTTTATTGGATGCAGCAATAAGGAATTTGAATTGATTCTCTATGAATCTCATAGGACTACATCTGCCATGTGTTTTGTAACAGAATTAACTCAATGGACTGACATAAGAAGAAAAATTACTTGGGATGCTTGAGATTCCGCTGGAAGCCCAACAATGGTGCTCAAGAGGTGGCTTTGAGTTGAGTGAGTTTCTCTAACTGTTAGTGCTTGAAGAGTTGTCCTTGGACATGCTGGAAGAGTCCTGATGTCCAGGCATACATTTAGTGGAACACGGCTTTGAAACACTTCCTAGGTGAGAGTTATGCCTGCTATCCCAGCCTGCCCAGACAATTTGTTCAAACTATGTGATTACAGTGGACACCTGATTTCCTTCTGGGAGTCTGGAATTTTAATGCCTAGACAACCAGTCCTCAATAAAAATCCTGGGCTCAAGTCTCAAATGGACTTCCCTGAACAAACATATCATACAAGCCTGGCTGTGTTTCACTGCTCGATGGAAGACCCAGTCAGTGTGGCCCCTCACAAGAGGGAAAGCACAGGAAATTTGCACATGGATTCCTACAGACCCGACGTGATGTCTTTTCCCATTACTAATTTGGCTGCATAACCTTACTGTATTGCCATAACAAATCTTAGCCATCAGTACAACCATATGCTGAGCCTGGTGGGTCCTCCTAGCAAAGTACTGAACATGAATGTGGTCTTGGGGACCCAAAAACAGAACTCAACAAAAAAAGGGAGGGGGGGGTCAGGAAGTAAATAAATCATGGTATTTTAAGAAGAAAACAATACCTGAAGTTTACATATTTTACCTTGAGCAGGGGATTGCCTCTGTTGCTTCCGAATGATAAAAAGAATGGGCTCCTGCGCATGTAAAAGGATGTATTCAACTCCAACCATCTGACTGAAAACAGAATATAGACATCCAGAGGTCTATGAATGACCTGCAAACAATTCTGTGTGACATTCAAATTACTATATAAAAGTTTAGCAACACTGTAAATAGAATTAAAATTGTCTATGTTTGGTATTAAAATCTGTCTGTTGAATAAAAATGGCTATTTTCCCAGATAGGTGGTATACAGATAAAGTAAGATTTTTTTTTTAAACAACAAAATTTCTCTGCAAAAATTCATCATGAACTTAAATCTGAGTATTTTCAGTCAGGAAAGTACACTGAAGAGTGTCCATGTCAAAAAGGCAATCAAAATACCAGGATGCCTCCTGACTGAAAAGATCTATAAATACATATAAAATATAAAAATAAACATGACCGAACTATAAATTCTACCAAACTAGAAAACATCAAAAACCTTATCCCAACAAATTTGAATTTGAATCTAATCTGGAAGAGTAAGTTTAAAAGCAACAATAAGTTATCTTAATAAATATTTGCCCCATAACAAAAGCCATTTAAAAGACCACAGTAATTTAATTTTAAGAACCCCCTTGAAGAAAAAATTACATTAACAGTTGTTTCAGATACTGTTGTAATAAAAATTAGATATAGAGAAGACAATAATTATAGTTGCCTGGCTGAGAATAACAGTTGCATTTGCTAAAATCACTCATGAGATCAACATCTAAACCTGTTATATTTTAAATGGACATTATTTAGTTACACAAAAAAGATTTCCAAGTTACAAGTGACACAGTAATTCCCCTGCTTTTCAAATTTGTACAAACCTAAACAAAACTCCAGTTTTTCTTCCAAAAATTCTACTCTGCACTTCACAATCCACAGCTTAAAATAGCTATTCATTACAAAATCTCTAGCGGGCAAAGATGCTACCTTCTTAAAATAACTTACTTCAAGTGTTCTAATGTTAGCCTCTGCATTTTGACCACTTCATTATTACACGTCCTATCATAAAAAGGATTACTTCTTTCTGAAAAGTAATCCAGCACACTACCACTGTTCAAAATGGGGATCCAAGAGCTGTCGACCCATGAGATTCCCAGCAGATTATCTATAGGAAAGAAACAAAATGATAAAAGATTAGGAAAAAAAGGAAAGAATCTCATCCAACAAACATTTATTATGTATCTAATGTAGTAGGCACTATGAATACAACAATAACATGGATACCAACCTACATATTCTCATGGTATAACAGAACAGATAAGTATGCAAGAAAGCAATGACAACACAATATAATAATATGCCAAAGAAAACACATGCACAGCCACCAATTTGAGATCTCTCAATTAGGGATAGAGAAGCAAGTTAGG
The DNA here is from genome assembly GCF_000956105.1 of Propithecus coquereli. Lineage (NCBI taxonomy): Eukaryota > Metazoa > Chordata > Mammalia > Primates > Indriidae > Propithecus > Propithecus coquereli. The sequence goes on from NW_012150840.1 coordinate 10,927,038, forward strand.
AAGCTATTATTGTAGATAAGATGATAATGACATAAAAATTAAAGGGCAAATGGGGAATAGAATTCCCTTAATTGCAGCCACATTGTTTCACATTTTATAGTACACTTAAATCTTAAATCTAAAAAAGACATGGTAAATAGAGCTAGATACCTTTAAAAAATGACCTTTTATTGGTTATTGGCTGGATGATGTTTCATACCACTGACTCTACTAAACGCCACTAGGTACAAGTCATGAACATCAAAATGTCTACACAATACTGGTTGAAAAACTTCAGTCTCTCCTATACTGTGATTATTTCTGGCATCCTCAAAGTCAAACCTAATTGAAGGTGACAAGCAGTGAGTGAAATGAATCAAATTGAGAAAAACTAATTATATAAAGGTAAAATGTACTTTGTGTGTTATAAAATAAAGGAGACAAACAGGTAAAGTATGTTAATAACCAAACAATTAGTACAGACCATTTAGATGGTTCATCATAAGTGGATCATGAACAACCAAATATACAATAGGCCAGGAAATAACATTTTCAGAAGAAGACAGTCTTTGTAATGAAAAGCAACTAAGGACAATCATAATTTTTGGCTTTAAATACTACAGTCCAATTATTAACAAAGTTTTATTTACAGCAAAACTACTTATACATTTCTTTTTATTTCCTTAGAAATTATTATATAAAAACATTTCTAGAAGGACAATTTTGGTTTGTTTTTCACATGGAAATTATGCCTATATGGTGTCACAATCAGTTCTTGATAACAGTTACAATATTACAGATTATTTCAGCACAGATAGGTTACAGAAACAAATAAATATATAATTATAGATCCTACCTACCAACAACTGTGGAGAGTTAATAGGGGCATGAAGTGATAGGGATCTGGTGGAAAACAATGGCAATGCATAGCAAGAAAAGATATTTTCTTTTCTTGAGATATTTTCAGGAAAAAAACAATTTCTTGAATGACCAGGTCCAAATTCAGAGAACTTAGGAATCAACAATTCATTTAGGGAAGTAATGATAATAAATTTGGTTTGGACAGATGGAGTATAAAAAAGGAATCAGACTCTTAGAATTAGAAGGAATCATAAATGTCATCTGCTCCAAGTGGCTGTTCAGTAAATTCTCCCTACAATTTTCTTCACCAACTGTTTCCATTATTATAAATTTCTTCATCAGCAGTTATATCTATCATATTTTTCTCATCCTGTAAACTAGCCTAAAGATGAAAAGTGAGACATGTATGACATGTGAAACCAGTGCAAATGGAAATAACACTATTTGACACTTTTGAACACTGACTTTGTGTCTGGCACTATTCTAACCACTTCACAGAATATCTCAAAGAGGTTGGTACTATTACTATCACTACTTTACAGATGAAGAATCTGAAGCACAGGAAGCTTAAGTAACTTGTCCAAGGTCATAGGGCTACTAAATACCTGAGATTTGAATCCAGGTAGCCCAGCTCTACAGACCACATTCCTCTATACTATGCTAACTCAAAATGAAAATATCCACTGAAGAGAGATATTAAAATCTTGTGAGAGAAGCCAGAGGTTACACTACAAATTTGGAGACCACCTGTAGAACAATGAGTGCTGTCCTAGAGAGGATGTGGTCTTATCAAATACATTTCTTCTTCTCCATTCCTGTTGCCACTACTTTATTTAATCTTTTTCCAAGTGCCACTTGGGCAGCAGCCTCCTTATGGGGCTCTCTGCCTCCATGTCTTCTCCCAATCCTATTCAGCCTTAGTAACTCTACACTTGCAAAATACAAATCTAATTATATCACTTCTTACTTAAAGAATGGCAGTGCACACTTATTGTCTAGAAGATGAAGGTCCAAATCCCTTATTATTGCATTTCACAATCCAGGCTCCATTAGATTCCCACTTCTCTGACCATAATTATCCACCACATAGCAGGATGCCACAAGGAAAAGCACACCAGCAATTTATGGAACTTCAGACAAGTTGATCTCCTCATACCTTAGTTTCCTCACCTATAAAATGGGGATTAATAATAGTATTTACACATTATATACATAAAATCTTTAGCAGATTGTAATAACCCAATAAATTTTCATTATGATAGTGATGGTGGCTTCTTTCTCTATGTTCTCATAGCAATTTTCATATAATTTTATCATATGACTCAAAAATACAAATGTGTTGTGAGTTTTTAGAGAACTGGCACTGTGTCTTACTCATCAGGAGCTAGCACAGGACCTGATTCACAATAATCAGCAAATGGTTATTAATTCATGATTAAGGGCCAAGGACAAGTACAGTATGGTTTACTCCGTTAGTCACTAATTTTTATGAATCCATTTACACAGATTCCTGTATCCAAGGATGTTCATCTAGAAAATGGTTAACTGAGATTAAGAATATGGTCTATGGCTATGAAATTGAACATAATTATCTGTCCCACTTGGAGACTACCTGTGACCACAGCCCCATAAAGAGAACACACTACCAAGTCAAGTAGATTCTAACCACTTCTTAACCATCTCTGCTGTTACTACTCTAATCCAAGCTACCTCCAAATCTCCAAGCATTACAGAAATGGCCTCCTATCTAGTTTTCCTAACTTTACCATTGTCCTCCCACACTGTTCTCAGGAGCCAAGGTGGTCCTTAAAAAAAGTAAGTTAGAACGTATCATTCCTCTGCTCAAAACCCTTGAACAGCTCCCCATTTTACTCACAGGAAAAGTCAAAGACCTTACCATGGCCTACAATACCTCTCTGACCTCCATCTCCTCCCCACATCCTCTCTCACTCCACCTCCAGCCATGCTGGCCTCCCTGCTGTTCCTTTAATACATCAGACACACACTCATCTTGTCTTCTTTCTGCTTTATTTGGCTTTATTCTGTTGTCCTTTGCCACGATTGCAAACAAATCTAAATAGAAACTAAAACATTAACAAACCTAAATGTAATATTTGAAATTAGTCTGATGGACTCAATAATTCCCTTTTTATTCAGTAGCAAGGCAGCATGGCGACATAACGCAAGTACAGCATTCTAATAACAGCAAGTGAAGAAATTCGGCACTTCAAACTCTCACTTATTATTAAAGACAAATATGAAAAACATGATCCAGACATGCTGAAGATCACTGATAATTATAAATGAGAATATAACTGTAGTAAGTATGCTAGACTCCAACTGGGTTAATAATAGAAAAAGTCATCGCAAACACTTCCATGTGAAAATGAAGTACTGTATATATTAATACAAACAAAAACAACCCTACATGCCATCCAAGATCAAGGAGCCTTAAAATTAAGGGGTGGCATCGCCATGTATTTATTCACTGACTGACTCAATAAATATTTGAGCACCTCTACAGTTCAGCTTTGAAAAAGAAACGACCCCTACTCTTAGCAATCATTAGGTGTTTGATGGACTGCATTATCAACTCAAAGACAAAACTTAAAACAGAAAGTCTTAGGGATTCATGCCCTGGGACCCGTCGGGTGCGATCTCAAGGATTAGGGATCCTCCATGACAAGTCCGAAGAGATGAATCGAATCATATAGGCTCATTACCCCACTCCCTCTCGGCCCAAGGACCATTCCTTCACCTCGATTAAAAGCCCCAATATTGCTGCAGAAATATGTAGCGCAATACTCCAGGTCTACCCCGAGCCTCTTCCAACCCCTACGCTCCGACGCTTGTAAGAGACGCCCCCAAAACTGAGAAAAACTCGGCAACTTTTTTCTAGATTAGAGCCCTGGGTCTCCATTCAAACCATTCAGAAGAGCTTCAAAGACCGCGCAAAGAAACCTGAACCTTGTCCCCGCGAGCTACAAACTCCCAAACCTGTCCACAGACCATCGAAAAACAAAGTTTAGCAGAGCAGCGTACCTCGGATATCCACCGCCGCCATAATTCCAAAAGCGTTCGCAGGCTGTCCTTCCGGCGCAGAGTAAACGGAACGACTATGACTACGGAAGCTGCGCGTTGAGGATCGTACGGATGGTGAGAAGGGACGTAAAGAGGGAAGGAGGGGGCAGAGTCAGGAGGGAGGTGGGCGGGGCGGTGAGGTGGGCGCGGGGACAGGGCGGGGCGCAGAAAGGCGGGTGTGAAGGAGCGGGAAGAAGCTGGGAGGAGAGGGCTGGACCGAAAGAAGGGGAAGGGAAAAGCAGAAGACTGGGATAAAAATTAGAAGACTTAGAGGAAAAGTAGACTTAGTGGGGTTCCGCCCCACGCCTACCACTGAGAGATTCAGAAATTCAGTCTTGATCTTCTATGATCGCCAAAAAAGAAAAAAAAAAAAAAACCAGTCTGATACGCTGTAGAGTTGGGGGGGGGGAGGGGAGAGTCTCCTCCAGGTGTATCCGATGAGCTGGTAGATTGAGGAGCTACTGGTCACTGTTTTTCACCCTGCCTCAAGTATGGGGATGGACAGGACTTGACAGAATTTGAGTCATTGGCTTTTATGTGACTAAACCCATTAAAAATCTAAATCGACTAAGGAAAGTATTAAATGCCTCTGGGACAAAAATTGCACAACACAAAATGCTTCTGAAGTAAAATATTAATAAGTTTGAGAGAAAGGGAAGACTCCTGGGTCCCAGCGTAATGGCCTAATGTCTGCATTTCAGGTAGTCTGGAGCAGGTACAAGACTGCAGGCAGGGAATGATTCTGTGCTATGGGGAAGCCATTGAAAGCCTCAGACAGATTCTCAAGCCCCAGGGTGGCTCTGTAAAAGCAAAATGATGGAGACATCTGCAAACAAGACGCAGATACTGGGAAGAGGACCTCAAAATCTGAAGACGGAATGAGGGGTGGATGCCTGCATCTTCTCCAAAACTTAGGTACTGTGAAGGCTCCCCTAGAATTTAACTACAACCCAGAATCAAGGGGAGACAGCCACGAATGTAACTGGGATTTTTCCACCCATAGACGGGAAATTCAAAATGTTTAAATCTCAGTGGAATAAAAGTATATTGCATATACATTTCAATTGGGGAATTTTATACCTGTATGGTATGTATAAAATAAATGACCCAACAGAGGTGTGTGCATGCACAGAGTTTTGAAAGACATAATTTTTCAGGAGGAAGATTTTCAGGAGGACCTGGTTGGGGGCCTGGTGGGCAAAGTAGTAAGATGTGAGTAAATATTACTCACATCCAATAAATAGAGGTATGAAACATCAAGCCTTTTGTTTTGTTTTGCTGGTTTTTTGTTTCCTTGTGTTTTTTTATTAGGAGAGAAGGAGTTTAGGAAGAATAGTGACAGAACACGGACTGTAGATAACGTGGTATGCATGGTAGATCAGACCCGGGACCTCAACTTTTCTCTCGTAGCGATGGGAGAAATGTGATCGGACTTCCATTCTAGAAAGATTATTTGAAGAGCATGAGTTGGAGGTGTTTATAAGACTCAAAGCAGGGAGTCCATTTAGGAGATAGTTGCAAACTAAATGATGTCTACACTAATACAAAGGCAGTGATAGCTGAAGGGGAAGAAAAAATTAAAGATATTTAGGTGATAGAATCAAAAGGGAATTAGTGCCTAGTAGATGGGCCTGATGAGGGAGAGAGAGGAATTAAAAATGATTCCTAATATACTGATTTATAATACTAGGTACCATTTATCAGATTAGGGATTACAAGTAACAAGGGAGTAGATGAAAATAGAGATAATGACTTATTTTTAATATGACTATGTTGTTCGTGAAGTGTCTACAGGACATCCTGTAGACCAGGGTTTCTTAGGCTTTGCATTATTGACCTTTGGGGCCAGGTCATTCTTTGCTAAAGGTGTGGGGGAGCTGTTCTGTGCATTGCAATGTTTAGCAGCATCCCTGGCTTCTACCCACTAGATGCCAGTAGCACCCCTCTCCCCAGCAAAACTGCCCTTAGTTGAGAACCAGTGCTATATACTGGTATCTACAGGGGTATGAAGTCAAAGCAGAAGAGTTTCAGGAAGAGAGGAGTACTCAACAGTGTCAAGCAGACAAGTGAGGTAAAGTAAGGGCTAAAAAGCAGGCATTGGATTTGGTAAATAGGATGCCCCTAACAAGAATAGTTTCTGTGCAATGGTAGAGAGGAGCAGAAGTCAGAGAAAGATATGTTCAGGAGTGAAGGGAGGTGGTATTGGGTGCAGACTGTGGCTGAGAGGGAAAGCTAGAGCTAGAACACTACCTAGAATGGGATATGGAAATAATAATAGGGACATATGAATATGTTGCTAGGTAAGGTTAAAGACCCAGTAGAGAAGATCTCCAATTTATCTTCAATTCATTCATCCATTCACCGGTCAGTCATCAAGTATTTAACACTTACTATATGCTTTGCCCAGCTCTCACTGCAGAGAACAAAGCAGTGAACAGACAAAGTCCCTGGCTCCAAGGAGCCAAGAGTTCTGATGGAAAAGAAAAGACAATAAGCAAGTAAAGAAATGAAGAAGAGCATTAGAGATTGTGATAGCAAAAGTACGAGAATATGAGATGGGGAGGATGCCACTTTTGATGGGATGGTCAGGACAGGCCTCTCTGAGGAAGTGACGTGTGAGGTGAGACCTGGAGGATGAGAATGGACCCCCCACGTGAAGAGCTGGGGCGCAAGCATTGCAGTGGAGGGAACAGTGGGCCCTGCAGTGGGAAATGGCTTGGTCTGAGAACCACAGAAAGGCCAGTTATTAATATAAGCTGGATTGTGAGAGTGAAGGAGCAATGGTAGGGAAAGAGACAGGGAATGAAGGAAGGGGACAGATGATAAAGAGCCTTGTAAATAATTTATTTTTTATTCAAAGAAAATAGGAAGCCATTCAAAGATTTTAAGGAGAAGAATGCCGCGAGGATATTAGTTCTGACTGGAAATTTGTTTATGGATGTCAAAAGTACTTGCTATGTTTATTGAGCTCCTTACTCAGGAGCTATTACTCCCCCCCCCCTTTTTTTAGATGAGGAGACTGAATGAAGCAGATGAGCTAGCTGCTCATCAAACTTATTATCTGCTTGGGTACACAGCTAAGCTACATTTTCCAACCCCCTTGAGTCTAGATGGAGCCACAGAGTCAGTTCTATTCAATGGAATGTGAATGGTAGTGACAGTGTCACCTCCAGGCCAAGGTGGTTAAAAGCATTGATGCCTTCTCCACTTTCTCTCTCTGCATCCACCAGCTAGATGCCAGAAAGACCTAAAGCCAAGGGTTGACAATAGTTGGGGGCAGGGTCTCTGGATGACTGACCATAGGTGCTGAGCCACCTTGCTGACCTATATTGGACCAAAAGCAAGAAATAAGGTTTTATTGTGTTAAACAACACACACACATACATGCACACACAAAATCTACTATATACTGTCACTTCTATAAAATCAGTAATGCTGGTGTAATATATCTTCTCATGTAATTTGTACCTGCCTCCCCTACATATAGTGACCATTTGAGGCTTTGTAATTTGGGGACTTATATCATTTAATGTGTAAGTGTGAGAGTTCAAGTGAAAGAGAAAAATATGCTCTTCAATAAGGAGGTAGGAATGATTTCTGATTGGTTAAACATTAGATTCTCATGGATAATTGGTAATGTGTAGTAATCATCTTTTTCCATAAGATCATCATCTAGATAAACAGTTTTTCTTCACACAGTCTCCCTTTAAATACTTGATACCATGATCCTCATTACTATGTTTTGCTTTCTCTACCATTCTCTCCAATATTCTAAATTTATCCATGTCATCCCACTCTGACCTACAGAAATATTAATATATGCCCTTTCTTATAGGAATACCTCTATAATTTCAAGACCTGAATTCTGACTCTTTTCTAAAAAAGAAATTCTCTAAACTGTAAACTCCATGAGGACATGGTCATATCTGTGTTTGCTGGTGTTATTTACCTAGTCTCTGGCAGAATGTCTTTGATATAGTAGGTGCTCAACAAATATTTGTTGAATGAACAAATACAGGTATAAACGAATGGATAATATGATGATCCTCAGATCGATAATAAACTTCTGAAATCCAGTAATAAGTGAAATAAGAGATTGTTAAATGGAAATGGATTTATGGAAAGTTATAAGAAAACTCCTAAAATCTCTCCTGTTGTTAGAACAACACAGAACACACAACCACAACTCCATTATGCTAACTTTATTAATAAAAAGAAAAATATAGTTATTTTTTGTGTGGTAACCTATCAAGAAAGTATTCTAGCAAATATTAAATCTGTGTGGGATATTTTTCTTATTTATTTAGTGAGGAAAAGTCCAGCTACTTCATAATACAGAGCAGGGCAGAAAATTGCCTTAGAATTACTGAGGGGGCATCTCTGAAAAAACACTCTGGAAACTCTAAGAGGAGCCCTGGTAGTCCAGGAAGAGATATGGTACCAAGTTTTTTGTGTGTTTTAAGGGTTACAAGAAAAGCTACACCACCCCTGCAAGGCAAATGCCAAAACCTGACCTGAGGCAGTACTTTGGAAAGCTGCTGTTCACTGTAGGAAGTGGCTATAATCATAAACGAAAAAAACCTGATCACTGGAGGCTTTAGCCCTAGAATCCCAAACGTAAGAGCACGGGTAAGCTTAGCCCTGAAAAAACAGAATCATCTTCCCTCAAAGAACCTCTGTGGGTTTTCTTCTCGTGTCAGGATAGTTGTCAAGGGCCCATGAGATTGCACAACACTAAACTTCAAGTAAGACTCCATGAGACATCAAAAAGCAATAGCAAAGGCAAATTATTAATAGATGATCAGACTCTGGTATGGTATTAGAAGATATCTAATGACCTCACACTCTTGGGGGTGAGTATATCCCTGAGATGCCTGGCTAATTCTGGAGTGGAGCGAAGGGAGTATCCCAAGGAAGATCCTTGACTACCTACTCATACAGCAAGTAAGGGCTCAAAGTCAAACTGCTATATGGGGCCATGACAATCCCAGCAAGCCCTGAGAAGGGAGTGGCTATGGCAATATCTTGGAAATCTGCTGGTAGTTCTTGCTTTAGTCTTAGGGACCTGTTGGTAGAAGGATTAAGTAGTTTCCTGAAGAAGAATATAGGGAAGAAAGTAGGGATTCCTAGACCTTATCAGTAACAAACTTGCTCACAGTATTCTCATGTTGTCTTTTTAATCTGGGCTCTACCTGCACATATGTCCCCATCTTTAGTTATATCATTTCTTTCTTCTCTCTTTTTTCATGATAAATGTCACCAAAGTTTTATCTAATTTGATTGTATTTTTTAAAGAATAGACTTTTATCTTAAGTCACCCTATTGTATTTTTTTCTATTTCACTTATATTCTGCTCTTATTGTTCTTCTTTTCTTCTTTCTACTTTCTTCGGCTTTATTCTGTTGTCCTTTTTCTAATTTATTGAGATGAACATTAGTTCATTAATCTTCAGCCTCTATTCATTTCTTAAATAAGCCCTTATGGCTATAAATTTTCCTTGAACAAATACTTTCATTGTATATCCTAAGTTTTAATATGTAGTGTTTTAATGATTCTTTAGTTCTAAGTTTTTTTAAGTTTTGATTCAATTTTTTTGACCTATGATTTACTTATGTTTTTTCCAAACATAATTTCCAAATAAATTTATCTGTTATTAACTTCTAACTTAATTGCATTGTTCTCAGAGAACATGTTCTATAAAATGCCTATTCTTTGATATGTGTTTATATTTTCTTTAAATTTTATATGAACACGTGATCGATCCTTCTTAAGCATTTCCATCTTAAGTATGAGCACACATGCATACATACACATTTATCTAGAAAATTCTACTCATTTGTAAAAAAACTTGAAAAAATAGATTTATTACTCTGTAGATGCTGATAATTAGTGATTAATGTGATTTTAGTTAGAGGGAAATTGGTGGATAGGGAGAAGGCAGAAAATAATAGATAATTTCTGTCAGTAAATAATTCACTTCTCTTCATTCTCTCTCTGTTGACTTATTAGGAAATTTTATTAAGCCTCTACAAAATGATAACATGTTCAATTCTGCTTCTTCTCAGACACCTAATTGCCCAGGCATTTGGATGATTGGATGACTCTATATCCCAATCCACTTTCATGTTAATTTCTCCTGGGATTGATTTCCTGGTAACCTTAATCTCAGGTTTGTCTTCCTAGCAATTATACTCTTTGTATTTTTCAATAATTATCTCCTGTTGAGTTTTCCTGCATTTACATTTTATTTATTTCTAAATCTATAATATGTGGACATAAAGAAATATTTTATTTTTAGAGCCATATATAGAGCATATTTATATAAGAACATTTGTCAAATATTTATTGGTAGGAAGAGAATTTCTGGGTTATGTTCCATTTCTAATTCTTTACTTTCCTGTGGGTAAGATTCAACATCATTTCACAGCCCAGGATTAAAACAAGATAAAAAAAAAAAATTCAGGGCTGGGCACGGTGGCTTATGCCTGTAATCCTAGCACTCTGGGAGGCCGAGGCGGGCAGATTGTTTGAGCTCAGGAGTTCGAGACCAGCCTGAGCAAGAGCAAGACCCCGTCTCTACTAAAAATACAAAGAAATTAATTGGACAGCTAAAAATATATAGAAAAAATTAGCCGGGCATGGTGGCGCATGCCTGTAGTCCCAGCTACTCGGGAGGCTGAGGCAGAAGGATTGCTTGAGCCCAGGAGTTTGAGGTTGCTGTGAGCTAGGCTGATGCCACCGCACTCTAGCCCGGGCAACACAGTGAGACTCTGTCTCAAAAAAAAAAAAAAATTCAGTAGCAGCCAAATAAACCTTAATAACAGAAAAAAAGGTTTGAGAATGATGAACTTCATAATAAGTCTTTTCTTATGTCACTAGTCCATGTCGTAAGTTATTCCCACATTATATGCAAATGAAGAGCATCAATGCATATAATTTTTGATATATAGTATACCAATGTAAAATGTAAAGTCATATTGTATATGTGCTAGCATTCAGGGCTTTTTAAAATATATGCTCTTTACAAACCTGAGAATATCTGTCTGATTCATGTACAAATCAGTCAAAGAAACAATTTGTCTTCTCAGTCTTCTTTTATTTATTCACTGAGCTGTCAGTGTGGGTGGGTACAGAATGGCCATGTAAACCAATATTGTAATACAAGTAAAAAATGATATAATAAATATTATATTAATAGATTTACAGAAGATTACTTAACTGCAAAGCTCTTGTGGAAGTATGGAATAATGGAGAAAGGCTTCTATTCTTACCATGCTTCAACTTGTACTTTTAGATGAATAAGACATACTTGTACACATATATACAATCAAATATGAAAGAAGTAATTCATAATTTTTATTGCAAATCTATTACCCTTCTTACCAGAAAACTGTGTTAACATGTAAGAATTTGTCAGACCTCAAAAGCAAAATTGGAAATTATAATGATATCTGTGTATTTTCATATAGAATGGAAATAAATTTGACTTTAATGTGTAATTAAAATTGAAATATATCAAATTTCAAATTAGAATAAATAAATCCAAAGTGGTATTAAAAAATCAGCCTTGTGTGTATAAAGTCAATAAATGTATTTTTCTCCATACAGGCATAGCAAACATAGGTAGAAAAATTTTACAAAGGTAGAGTCTTTAAATTATTTGGTGATGTTAATGTTGCTTATTATTAAAGTGGAGCACTAATAATACCTGACTGGACTCCAAGAATTCCGAAAATACAAAAGCCTGATCCTGGCTTAATAGTTCTTGATGGAATTACACTTATAAGTATCACTGGCATATGGCAGTTCAATATAACTTGTTCAGCCACACTCCGTCAGACACAGCTGTGCGAAATATTACAGACTAAAAGAACTAGAGTTGATAATGCCATTAACTCAGTCATTCAATTCACCCAAGCTAATATAATTCTAGGCATGAAAGCCTGCTGAGCTAAAATATAACAACGGTAAAATACAACTGGGTTGGAGAAAATGTCAGCAAAAATAGAATAATAGTTAATATTTACATATTAAGTACTTACAATATACCAGGCTCAATCCTAAACACTTTAGCAAGATGGTCACATTTAATCCTCCCAACAACCTGATGCATTACAGTTAAGTCACCAATTTACATATGAGGAAAGAGAAGCTTAGGGAAGTTAAACAAGTCACTCAAGGTTACAAAGGTGGCCAGGCACAGTGGCTCATGCTGGTAATTCCAACACTTTGGCAGGCTGAGGCAGGAGGATTGTTTAAACCCAAGATTTCCAGGTTACAGTGAGCTATGATCACACTACTGCACTCCATCCTCGGTGACAGAGCTCTGTTTCTAAAAAAAAAAAAGTTTACAAACATGACTTACAGGGGAGCCCAAGTGTCCAGAACCCTTACTCCTTCCCACTTTGCTGTTCTGCTGTTGGCATATTAAACAGCAACTGAAACTTGAACTAGATATTGAAAATTGTGTACAACTTTCCTGGTAAAGGAAAGGGAATAGGTGCTTTGCTCCTGCTGGGGGAAGGGGGTATAGCTTGTGCACAGTCACAGAAGTGGGAGGGATTTTGCTCAAAGAAAAGCAAGTATCTTGTGCCTAGAGCATATGATGTGACAGTGCCGGAAGATGAAATTGGGAGGGACCCTTGGGCCCAGTTTGTTATGGGTCTTATTTGCTTAGGAATTTTGACTTGATCCTAGAGGCATTGGCTGATTAATGGAGGCTTGCTTTGAAGAAGAACTCGGATGTCAGTGTAGAGGCAGAATTGAATGCCTATCAAGCAATAGTTCCTAATAATCCAGACAAGAGGTGATGGTAGACTAAACTAAGGCAGGGACTATCAAGGTAATAATGACACAGACCTTGGAGGGGAAAAAGAAATTCGGCCCCCTCCCTCCCCCAGGCCCACAGGTGCAAGCACTTCAATCAGTCAGCTGCTGGGTATGTGCAAAAGAGATAAGTGGTGAGCAAAGGGAGGCTGTACTGAGTTTTTCACACATCAGTGTTTCCTGCTGTGAGTTCTTCTTTACCAATCCAGATGGAGAATTATCACTTGTGACTTCAGAGGAAAGAGTAATTGTAAAAATTCATTAGGTTTCCTGAATGAAGAAATGTAATGTCTTCCAAGAAAATAATTAAACCACCAGGGGGAAAGAGCCTCATCTGTGTAATTTAAAGCTATGAAGTGGGTCAGTGCTTAGTGTCTCAAATCAAGTCTACATGCAGCTAATTCGTAATCATACTCCATCTGGCCAAAGTTAGTCCCATTATTCTGTATGCCAAACAAAAATATTTGTTTTGTTTTAGAGTTTTCAATATACTATTGAATGTAGTTTAATATACATCAGAGTTATTCATTCTCCTGTCCTTGAAATATTTAAATCTTACTAGAATTAAAAGAAGAAGTAGAATATATGACATGTATAATAAAAGCTCTTATTTCAAGAGCCCAGAGTCCCTAAGATAAGGGATTGGAATGGAATATTTTTAGTCCTACTTAAAAGACAGGAGAACCAAACCTGTGTGCCAAGCTGCCAGGTGTTGAAGGGTTCAATTAGGACAACAAGTGACACTCAAACTACCTTATTCATTTGCTCTGACAGTGCAGGCAAGAGGCCAGAAAGAAAGGCACTGGCTCCCTACTGTTCCATTTTTCCCATGAAACAGCACCAGGCAAGGATTTGATAGAAGCACAGATGGATGAAATCATCTCACTCCCAAGGATCCCTGAACAAAAGGTTCTTACTTTTTTATGGACTGGTGGGGCCATGGGAGAAAGAGAGGGAAGTGCTGGAGTGAAAAGGTACTGAATCAAAGTGGAGAAAACTGCCTCAGTGAAGGCCACCAATATCAAGGTCTCAGTGGAGGTGCCTGAGAAGTGTCTCGGGAGAGACCTCGCTAACGAGGCCTCTGAACGGAGATGCCTGAGCTGGAAATGCAGACATGCATGCTATCGTTGCTGGCCTAAAGGGGCCTGAGTCCTTGACTGCAACTCCCTTCAGAACACTACAATGCACTGGTTGTGCAACAAGTCTGATGTGGGGAGAGCAGCTTCCCACATGATGCCTGCCAGGCAAAGCCCTGTAATTCCTGTGGTAGGACCTGAAAGATCACACATAGGATTTTATCCTGGAGCCACACTCCAAGAGAATCCATATCTGGTAATAAATTGAGATGGACTCAAGTGTCCAGTGTGCCAATCTGCCAAAAGCTATAAATTGTGAACAAAGAGCATAAGGGAAATATTTTGATTTAACATCATGCAATTACTGGGGGCCGTGGGCAGTCTTAATTTTATATATCTGGGAAGCCAACACCACAGATTAGGCCAAGGGCTTGGCTACAGGTAGGAGAAACTGACATTTTCCTTCCCATTTCCCAACTCTGCTGATTTTACACCCATCTGTGCAGCAGACTTTGAGAAGGAAGAGAAAAAAGAATGAGTCTCTGAAAATATTTGACATTCCTCAGTCCTGGGAGCAATCACCATGTCAAATTTCACCACAGAAGCAGGCATCAGCACATACTGTGTAATTTTACAGCACTGAGAAGAGTCTCCCTCCACCTGGCTTGGATGCAACTCACATCTCAGAAATCTCTTAAATTTGTCCCCTAATCTCCATTCTCACAACCTCTCACTTAGATTATTGTAATAGACTCTGATTACTGTCCCTGTCTCTGGTTTATTTTTCTCACCAGAATACCTAGTAAGCAATAAAAGATACAGAACTGAAAGTTTTTTGGAAGTTAGCCATGTAGAGTTGGTAACTGAAACCCGTTAGGAAGGAGCAAGCTCTCCTAGACAGTAATACAGCCTTTAAAAAAAAAAAAAAAAGACTATTCTACTAATGAACTAGGGACACGCCCATTTGTTCAATGAATATATAAACATTATGAATATTTATTATTATACAGTTACTACACTCTAGGCATTAAAATATTCTACCTAGGAAATAATGGAGGCAACAAGATAGAGTTTTCCACAAAGGCTTCATATAGGAGATGGGAGGGGGCTTCAAGATAACCAACTAGATGCATCGGCACTTGCCTCTTCCATGGAAAGGAACCAAAATAGGAAGTAGATAAGCAAACTTTGAATAGATCATCTAAGAGAGAACAATAGAATTCAACAGGGAAGTGACAAGAAGCATCAAAAGCAAGGAAGGAGAAGGAAATGAGGCAGTCTGTTTGGCTAGGATTGACTGGGAGTCTGGAAGAGCTCTCCAATGCAGGGAAAGGGTAAGTGAGAGACCTCCAGTGGTCCACAGCCCCACCCCAAACTCTATAATCCTACCCACCAAAGAGCCCTTCAACCTTCATAGGCCTTGAGACTAACATAGGGAGCTACCTGGAGACCTCTCAAAGGCATCGCTCCAGGGAAAGAGCTCACACTAGGTCTCCCAAGTCTTAAGCAGCTACAGCACTGCCATTTTGAGAGCAGAGCTCCCACCAGACTGCATCCTGCCCTGTGTGGATTGAGGCAGAGACCTGGGCAGTAATCCCACCTCCCAGCAGAGGGGCTGTTGTGCATTTTCACATGCCCTGAAGACAAATTCCACTACCTGTAACAACCATGGCCTGCCTATGGCTGCTCCAAGGGAAAGCAACCCTTTCCTCCCCAGTAGAAAGGTCACAGCTGCCATCCCCATCTGAGCATTCCATTGGTGGCCTAGGGATCACCCTACCCTGCCTACAATAGCCAGTGCCTGCACATATCACCAGGGGGGCGAAGGGCAGGTCTGTACAGCCTGGCTCCACTTACCCTTAGTACTTGAGCACACCATCCAAGGGCCTGGGGATTGTCCAGCCCAGTCCACCATCCATGGCATCTAAGCACTTCTCCCAGGGCC
The DNA here is from genome assembly GCF_000956105.1 of Propithecus coquereli. Classification (NCBI taxonomy): domain Eukaryota; kingdom Metazoa; phylum Chordata; class Mammalia; order Primates; family Indriidae; genus Propithecus; species Propithecus coquereli. Next base: position 10,942,806 of record NW_012150840.1, read on the forward strand.
TAAGGTAAAGCCCACTCAACCTACCACTACTACCTTAGCTAGCACTAACCCACAGGCAGCACTTGCAGGTCTGGGCACCAAGTCCCCCAGCCCGTTGCAGGCACTGTCAATATGAGCCTGGGCTTCTTAGGTCCCAGAGGGTTGTCCCACTACTCCTACTGCCAATGTGCATGTCATGCTTGCTGCTCATGGGCTTCAGAACCCACGCACCTTCCCAACCCACCACTGCCATTCCTGGTACTCAAGCAAGCCACCTGGAAGCCCAGGAATTGGCCTGCCTTGACCCAATAACACTAGTGCCAGTTTACACCACCCCAGGGCTCATGGACAGGCATACTCAGCCCACCACTGCCACGATTGGAGCCCAAAGACTGGCCCGCCTGGAATCCCTGTCCCAAACAAAACTTCACCACAGCCTCCACTGACAGCTGCACCCTAAGCCACTGAGGAAATCACAGATAAGATTGGTGCTGTTTACAGCCAGAGAAATCAGAGACTACACTGTTGCATGCAACTAGAATCAAAACAAAAGTGCCCTACGCAGCCAACATCACAGATACATCTTCAGGAAAAAGTCCTCCACCAGGAAAGCAAATTCAAAAATTTGGAATAGGTGACTATTAGATGTGCAGATGTTAAAGTAAGGACATAGGAAACTTGAAAAAGCAAGGAAATATGACGCAGCTAAAGGAAAATAATAATTCTTCAGCTATGTATGCCAATCAAAAACAAATTTGTCACAATGAGATACCACATTACCCCAGTCAGAATGGCCATTATTAAAAATTCAAAAAACAGGCTGGGTGCGGTGGCTCACGCCTGTAATCCTAGCACTCTGGGAGGCTGAGGCAGGTGGATTGTTTGAGCTCAGGAGTTTGAAACCAGCCTGAGCAAGAGCGACACCCCGTCTCTACAAAAAATAGAAAGAAATTAATTGGACAACTAAAAATATATAGAAAAAAATTAGCCGGGCATGGCGGCGCATGCCTGTAGTCCCAGCTACTCGGGAGGCTGAGGCAGAAGGATTGCTTGAGCCCAGGAGTTTGAGGTTGCTGCGAGCTAGGATGACGCCACGGCACTCTAGCCCGGGCAACACAGTGAGACTCTGTCTCAAAAAAAAAAAAAAAAAAAAGTCAAAAAACAATAGACCGTGTTGTAGATGTGGTGAAAAGGGAACACTTATACACTGTTGGTGGGAATATAAATTAGTAAAACTTCTGTGGAAAACTGTGTGAAGATTTTTCAGATAACTAAAAGTAGATCTGCCATTTGATCCAGCAATACCAACTACTGGGTACCTACCCAAAGGAAAAGAAGTCATTATATCAAAAAGACACCTGCACTTGTATGTTTATTGTAGCACAATTCACAATCACAAAGATATGGAATCAACCTAAGTGCACATTAACCGATGAGAGGATAAAGCAAAATATGGTACACACACACACACACACACACACACACACACACACACACTGGCGCACGCATGTTACTCAGTCATTAAAAGGGATGAAATAATGCCTTTTCCAGAAACTTGGATGCAATTGGAGGCCATTATCTTAAGTGAAGTAACTCAGGAAGAGAAAACCGAATACTACATATTTTCACTTGTAAGTGGGAGCTAAGATATGGGTATTATAGGATCATACAGAGTGGTATAACAGTCGTTGGAGAATCAGAAGGGGGAAGATGGGAAGGGAGTGAAAGATGAAAAGTTACCTATTGGGTACAATGTACATTATTCAATGACAGGTACACTAAAAGCTCAGACTTTACCACTATACAATTCATCCATGCAACCAAAACTCACTTATATTTCTAAATCTACCCAAACAAAAAAATTGATGAAATCCTGGGAAAAGAATTCAAAATGCTGATATTAAAGAAGCCCAATGAAATACAAGAAAAGCATAAATAAATGAAATAAGAACTTTAAAGAATACAATGAAAAGTTTTTTTGAAAAGATAAAATCAGAAAACTACTTGTTAGATAACCCAAGAAAAAAAGAGAGAAGACCCAAACAAAAAATATCAGAAATGAAAAAGGAGATACTACAACTAATATCACAGAAATATTGAAGATCATCAGAGACTACGATGAATAACCATACACTAGCAAACTGGAAAACCCAGAGGAAATGAATAAATTCCTGGACACATACGACCTACCAAGATTGAATCAAGAAGAAATAGAAAACCTGAAGAGACAAGTAATGAGTAATGATCTTAAATCAGTAATAGAAAATCTCCCAACAAAGAAAGGTCCAGGACTGGATGTCTTCACTGCCAAATACTATGAAAGTTTCAAAGAAGAAATATTAACAATTTTCCTCAAACTATGATAAAAAATTGAATAGGAGGAAATTCTCCCTAACTCATTCTATAAGGCCAGAATTACCCTGATACCAAAACCAGACAGGGATGCAACAAAAAAAGAAAACTACAGGCCAACATCCCTAATGAACATAGATGCAAACATTCTCAACAAAACACTAGCAAACCAAATCCAACAGCACATCAAAAAAAAAAAAAAATACACCATCATCCAATAGGATTTATCCCAAGGATGCAGGGATAGTTCAATATATACAAATCAATAAACATGACATATCACATCAACAGAATGAAGGACAAAATGCATATGATCACCTCAATAGACAAAGAAAAAGCATTTGATAAAATTCAACATCACTTCATGATAAAAACTCTCAACAAAATAAGCATGGAAGGAATATACCTCAACACAATAAAAGTCATATATAATACCCTACAGCTAACATCATACTGCAAGGCGAAAGGCTAAAATATTTTCCCCTAAGAGCAATAACAAGACAAGGATGCTCACTTTGACCACTCCTATTCGGCATAGTCTTGGAAGTCTTAGCCAGAGAAATTAGGCAAGAGATAGAAATAAAAGGCATCCAAATTGGAAAAAAAGAAGTCAAGTTGTCCATCTCTGCTGATGATATTATCTTATATCAAGAAAAACCTAGGGATTCCATTAAAAAAAAACTCTTAGATCTGATAAATGAATTCACTAAAGTTGCAGGATACAAAATCAACACAAAAATCAGTAGCTTTTCTATATACCAATCATGAACTAACTATAAAATAATAAAGAAGGAAATCCCATTTAAAATAGCTACACAAAAAATAAAATACCTAGGAATAAATTTAACCAAAGAGGTGAAAGACCTTTACAAAGAAAACTACTAATGAAAGAAACTGAAAAGGACACAAACAAATAAAAAGACAGCCCATGCTCATGGACTGGAATAATTAATATCATTAAAATGACCAAACTGGCAAAAGCAATTGACAGATTCTATGCAATCCCTATCAAAATACCAATGTCATTTTTCACAGAAATCTAAAAAACAATCCTGAAATTTGTATGGAACAACAAAAAAGAGCCTGAATAGCTAAAGCAATCCTGAGCAAAAAGAACAAAGTTGGAAGCATTGTACTACCTGACTTCAAAACATATTACAAGGCTATAGTAACCAAAACAACATGGTATTGATATTAAAAGCAGACACATAGATCAATGGAACAGAATGGAGAATCCAGAAATAAATCTATATGTTTAGCCAACTGATTTTTGATAAAAGCACCAAGAACATACATTGGGGAAAGTACATCCTCTTTAATAAAAGGTGCTGAGGAAATTGGATATCTATATGCAGAAGAATGAAACTAAACACCTATCTCTCACCACATTCAAAAATCCAACTTAAGATGGATTGAAGACTTAAATGTAAGAACCAAAACTATAGAACTACTAGAAGAAAACATAGGAAAAAACAATGTAGGGCATTGGTCTAGGCAAAGATTGTATGCCTAAGATCTCAAAAGCAAAAACAGACAACAAAAACAAAAATAAACAAATGGGACTATATTAAACTAAAAAGCTACTGTACAGCAAAGTAAATAATAACAGAATGAAGAGACAACTTGTTGAATCAGAGAAAATATTTGCAAACTATTCATCCAACAAGGGACTGACACAGAGAATATACAAGGAACTCAAACAACTCAACAGTAAAAAAGAAATAATCCCATTAAAAATTGGCAAAGGACATGAATAGACATTTCTCAAAAGAAGACAAAAAGATGGCCAACAGGTATATGAAAACAAAAATGCTCAACATTCCTAATCATCAGGGAAATGTAAATCAAAACCACAATGAGATATCATCTTATGCCAGTCAGAACAGCTATTAAAAAGACAAAAAGTAACAGATGCTTGTGCAGGATGTGAAGCAAAGGGAACTCTACACTGTTAGTGGGAATGTAAATTAGTACAGCCACTATGGAAAACAGTATGGAAATTTCTCAAAGAATAGAATTACCATTCAATCCAGCAATCCCACAATTGGGTATCTACCCAAAGGAAAATGAATCAGTATATAAAAGAGATACATGAATCCCCATGTTTATGGCAGCACTATTCACAATAGCAAAGACATGGAATCAATCTAAGCATCCATCAACAGACACAAGGATAAAGAGAATGTGGTATATATACACAATGGAATGCTATTTGGCCATAAAAAATAATGAAATCATGTCATTTGAAGCAACATGCATGTAACTGAAGATCATTATGTTAATGAAATAAGCCAGACATAGAAAGACAAATTTTGCATGTTGTCACTTGTATGTGGGAGCTATAAAGTTGATCTCATGGAGGTAGAGAGTAGAATAATAGATACCAGAGGATTGGAAGGGTGTGTGAGTAGGAGGGTGGGATAAAGAGAAGTTGGCTAATGGGTACAAACATATAGTTAGGTAGAATGTATAAGTTCTAATGTTTGATAGCAGAGTAGGGTGACTGTAGTTAGCAATGATGTATCATATATTTCAAAGTAGCTAGAAGAGAGAATTTGAAATGTTCCCAACAAATAGAAATGATAAATACTTCAGGTGATGGATACCCAATTACCCCAACGTGATCATTACACATTCTATGCATGCAACAAAGTATCACCTTTACCCCATAAATATGTAAACTATTATTTATCAATAAAAAAGTCTTCATATATGAGATGACATTTGAGTGGACATGAATGGTGAGGGGGTGTTTTCCAGATATCATGGGGAAGAGAGGAGCGAGAAAAGGAGAGAGGAGAAAGGAAAAGGAAAGGAAATATGTAGGCATGAAGTATCCTGACATATTCAAAGTTTTGCAAGCATTTCTCTATGACTTAAAATTGTTGATGTCTTAGTTTGTTTGGTGCTACAACAGGATACCTAAGACTGGGTCATTTGTAACAAATAGAAATTTATTTCTCACAGTTCTGCAGACTGGGAAGTCCAAGATCAAGGGATGGGCATCTGGCAAGGGCCTTTTGCAGCACCCTTTTTGCAGCATCATCCCATAGCAAAAGGTGGAGGAGCAAGAGAGGGAAGCAGGAGCTGATGTGTGGAGAGAGAGCTAGAGAAGGAGAAAGCGAGACAGAGAACTGAAGTTGTCCTTTTATAAAGAACCCACTCTTGCAGTAACAAACCCACTTCCGTGATACTGGCAATAATCCATTCACTCTGCCCTCATGGTCTAGAAATCTCTCATTAAGCCTCACCTCCCAACACTGTTGCATTGAGAATTAAGTTTCCAACACATGCGTTTTCAGGGACACATTCAAACCATAGTAGAGGGTAAGGGTGGAGGTGGGTAATGAGGAAGACAAGTATAAGACATAGCAAGAAGCAAACTGAAGCCCAGTAATTGGAGGCCTTTTTATATTCTTCCATATAAGTAATTTGGGCTTTATCTTGTGGGCAATGGGGTAAACATTGGGGAGTTTCACTTAAAGTAACAAGGGCAGATTTTCGTTCTAGAAAGCCCAGTTTGGCAGTTACATAAAGGATGAATTGAAGGGTATAAGTGACTGGAGGCACTACTGTCTGTAGTCTAAGTGAAAAGAATATGGGCCTGAACTGGGAGAATAGCGATGGAATGAAGAAGAAAGAGTGGATGTGATGGGCACCAAGGAATTAGAATTCAAAGGGCTTAGTCATTGAATGGATGTGGGAGTGAGTGAGAAAGTCCAGGATGACTCCTGGTTATTTGGCGTGGGCAAAGGGTGCATCGCACCCACTGAGATAGGGAATGAAGCAGAGTGAAAGTTTTGGACATATTAAGTTTGAGATGATTATTTAACATATAAATAGTGAGAGCCAGAAGGCATTTGGAATAAGAGCTGGAGTTCAGGGGGAAAGCTGTGGACTAGAGTCAAACATACACGGGCAATGTTTGAAACAAAGAGAAATCATCTCTCCTCTCTGTAGCTCTGCCAATGACTTTGCTCTTATGATCTCATCATCTCTCCTTTGGACATTTAAAATATCCTCCTTATTGATCTTCAGGCTCTACCCTTTCCAGTTCATTCTTCATATCCCCATCAGAGTGATATTTCTAAAATACAATACATATCCTCTCACTTAAACTTCTAGTGGCTATCTACAAGCCTGCAAAAATAAAGTCTATACTTCTTGCTTTGGGTCCCTTGGCAGTTAGAGAATAGAGTAGCCTCACTAAACACACCTATTTTCATAT
>NW_012150840.1:10959584-10960399 GCF_000956105.1 Propithecus coquereli
GGTGTCATCATAGCTCACTGCAACCTCAACCTCATGGGCTCAAGCAATCCTCTTGCCCCAGTCTCTACAGTGGCTGGGACTATAGGCATGTGCCATTATGCCCAGCTAATTTTTTCTGTAATATTTTTAGTAGAGATGGGGTATTGCTCTTGTCAGGCTGGTCTCTAACTCCTGAGCTCAAGGGATCCTCCCACCCCTAGCCTCTCAGAGTGCTAGGATTACAGGTGTGAGCTACCACGCCAGGCCAATTTGTATACTTTAAATGGGTGAATGGGTGAATTGTATATGTGAATTTTCTCTCAATAAAGTTGTTTAAAAAAACAAACAAACAAAAACCTTCCCTCCTTAAAAAAGTCATGGAAGGAGAGGGAAATTAGGAAAATAATGACTAAAAAGACTCCTTAAGGGATCAATAATGAAAAAAGATTGAGAAACACTGCCTTGAACCAAAGCACCAAATTTCATTTTCAACGATTGTATACCCAGCCCAAATATCAGTGATGATAGATCATCCCCACTCAGCTGAACAGTTCCTAGGTTGATCCTACTCAAGCCAGGCAGTATTCCACAGGACTCATTTCTACCAGTAGGTGGAGCCTAGAATTAGTCTTGCTGCCCTGAGTCTGGTCGCTGAGAGTGATTGGGCTGAGGGAGGCATGTGTGCCTTGTGGGGACCAGGAATCATGTTTGCCCTGCAGTAGTCACATTATTACAGAAACTGTCTCCTAATAACTAAGTTGCTTGAGGCCACTAGAGGATTCCTGGTCATCAAACTCTCTAACTCAGTGACACAGTTTAAGTTCTCAGAGAGACAG
>NW_012150840.1:10960449-10964916 GCF_000956105.1 Propithecus coquereli
TGGACACAGATGGACAGATGGCCAAAGACTCTGAGCTCCCAAATTCTTGACAATTTTTCTTCTACTGCCACCATGAAGCCCCAGACATACCAGCCATGGCTTTGGCTTTAAACCCTGATGTATTCACCTGGAAAATTTGAATGGACCACACATGGGCCACCTAGAATAGGCAGTTTTTAAAACTCTAGGTGAAAGACAGGTGGAGGGACTGTTGGTCCCTCACTCCTAGACCTATTTTCTAAACATTACCCTCAAATCTTTATCACCCTCCCGACTATAAAAAGCAGCTTAAAATGACCCAAGGGAACAGAAGCTTTTCCCTTTTTCCCAGATCACTTCTAAGATGTGTACCAGAGATTTGAAACCAGTAGCTTCTAGACCAAATTCTATTTGCAAACTTTTGTTAGCTGACACAGCAAGGCACTGAACAATGTGTTTTTTTTAAAAAAAAAAAAAGTTGTATTCCTTCCCTACTATCAAAACATAAAAAATGAGCCTGCAGTGGGGGGCGGTGCTCTTTACATTTGGGTTTTCACTGATCAACTGGGTCTATGGCAGTATTCCTCTTTAGATGGGGTATTTGGTTTCCAGTTCCTCACCCTGGCCCATTTCGCTCATGTGGGTTAAGCCAGTGCTTCTCAATCATTAATGTGCATGCAAATCACCTGGGGAATCTTGTTAAAATTCAGATTCTGATTCAGTAGGTCTAGGGGGAGGCTTTAACAAGCTCCCAAGTAATGCTGATGCTGCTGGTCCAAGGAACCACACTTCCAGTGGCAAGGAATTAGGTTTGTCTTAGAGGTTAAGTGATTTCTTATGACACCAACAGTCTGGTTTTGGCCACTTACTAGTTATAAGTGGAAAAGTTCTCTGGGGAAAGTTCCTACATTAACTGTGCCTCTACTTCTCATTTACAAAATGGTGCCAAGAATATTTCTTAACTCAAAAGATTCTAGAAATGATTAAGTGAGTTACTATATGTGCCAGTCCTCCAAAGAGTACCTGACAGTTTTTTTAAAAAATCAATAAATGTTAACTATTACTCACTACTGAAGTTATAGTGGGTCATCCCCTTGCTTAAACTTGTGGAATGGTTTTCCTCTGTCCTCAGGGTGAAATCCAAACTGCTTGGCACAGTTTACAATGCCCTTTATGATCTGGCCTCTATTTTCGTCTCCAAACTCACCTCTAGGCACTCTTTACCTTTTATCCCTAGCAATACACTTTAATCTCTCTCATCTTGATCCCTCCACTCATGGAAAGAGAATATCCTTCCCTTTCTTATTTCTTAATCAGCCAACTCCTAGAAGTCCTTCAAAACTTACTTGAGACAACTCAAATTAGTTGAGTTGGAATTCTTCCCACACCCTTCCCATCACCGCTGTGAATTAGGCTCTTTATATGCTCCCATAGCATCCTGGAGCACAGCTCTGTTGTAAGACTTATCGCATTACATTGTAATAGTCAAATTGTCTCTCTTCTTTGGGGAAATTCCTGTGGCTGTAACCTTTCGATAAATATCCCGTTGTGGAATAAATGAATGCATGACCAAATATGGTTATTGCTGCTACTTCAGACCACTATTGGTCCAAATCCTTTGATGGATCTCTTCTTTTATGGGTCCTGGATTTTTTTACCTTTATGGATCCAGACAAGTTATGGCCCCATAACCTCTCCCAAGGATGCACACATACCCACCACTACTGTCATGGCCCTGCCAAGTAACTGCTATCACAGCAGCCCCATGGGTAAACAATACAGCAGACATTGCAGAAGTTCTTGTGTTTTTCAGATTCCAGAATACAGCTAATTGAGATACAAACGTGGGACTCAATCATCAGCTAAGCTGCTAGTCTAGCACAGCAGTTTTAAACCTAGAGTGAGTAGATTCAATTCAAATTCATGCTAGGTGCTTTCCATAGACCATGATCCATTTAACTCTTCGTAACTCGTTATCATGGTCTGTGAGACCTCTTGTGATCTCACACTGTCCACCTCTCTAGCTAAATCTCACTGCCCTCATTATGTTCCAGCTACACGAGCCTGCTTTCAGTTACTGAAAGACATGCCTACCCTCTGTAGGCCCTTCCCACCAGCTGGTTCCTTGGCCTCAGAAGCACCCTCATCCCACCCAACGCTCCCATACACACACACATACAGACAGACTATCTCTGCCTCCTTTTCACTTCCGGAATGTAAGCCCCTTGAGACCAACACTTTGTTTTCTTCACTGCCCAAATTCTAACACCAAGAGGAGTCCCTGGCACATAGGAAGAACTCAATGGATGTTTGTCGAATGTTGATGAATTAACTCCTCCTATGAGGTCTCTGCATAACTATGACCTCCACAGAGAGGTCTTTGATGCCGTCCTAACTAAGGGCCACTTCCCTTCCCCTTAAACTCTCTATGAGCTCTCTCCTGGATTTGTTTCTTTTACAGCACCTGTCACTGATTGTAAATAGTTTCCTTTGCTTGTTTACTTTTTTCTCCATGTGTTCTCTCCAAGAGACTCTAAGTTCCATAAGGAAGAAATGATACTCGTTTTGTTCAATGTCTAATACCTAGGAATTGGTTGATAAATATTTGTTCTTTAGAGTTGTTCAGTGAAAATTAACCAGCCAAGGAAGAATGGTAGCACTATTATTCCATTTTATTTGATCCGATATAGAAAATCCTACAAAGATTTCAAGGGCCCTTTTTGTAGCTTTAAGATAGAAAGAAACAATTAGCATTAACCATAGCAAGTTGACACAGGAAAAAGCCTTAGATGTCACCAGGCTCATTTTCCTCATTTTGCAGAAGAGTAAATTAGAGCCCCAGAAGGGGAAGTCAGTAGCAGGACTGGAAGTAAAACCCAGGCTTTCTAACTCTTAATCCAGTGTTTTTTTTACTGCACAATTTATCCATCTATGAGTAAATATTTATTAAGGACCTACCCTATTGAGTGGACTTTGACTTATGTGCTCAGAGAGAAACTAGGTTTTCGGCAGTGGTTCTTAGCTTTGTTTGCACACTGGAATACCTAGAGAGCTGTAAAAAGTATTAATGCCTGGGACCCAACCTCAGAGATTTTCACATACTTAGGTTAAAAATGCTAAAGCTAATGTCTAATGTACAACTTTGACCAATTAAATAAGAATCTCTGGGAATGGACCCCTAGGCATCATTGTTTTCAAAGCTCCCCAAGTGATTGCAATGTATAGTCACGGTTGAGAACCATAGCTTACCAGGAAGAAAGGAACGTACCTATGTTGACTCACTTAGAAATGAAACTCACGACTCCTGGCTAATATCAGCATAATCCCTAGACTAGGTTTTCTTCCCTTATTATTGGTCCTTGAAAAAGTCACTTGTAAGAAGCCATTCCCAACTTTTCAGCATAGAGCCAACTCTCCTGGTCTGTCTGGATCAATTAATAATTTTGTAAATAAGGACTTCTGAGATGATTTTCATAGTCAAGTTTATAATAATCCAAGATAGGCAAGGGACAGGTTTGATTTCTTTATGATATTGTCTGCCCAGTGAAAATTACGAACAGTTAAAGGGAACAGAACATAGGCTTATAGGAAGCAAAAAGCTACTGAATAGAAAATCATCTACAAAAGGGAGATTGACTGGTAAAATTTTGACACTTATTCAAATACGGAATAGGAATTTTTGTAAACCTTAACTATATTGATTTTATATAGATTTAAAGCACTTCACAGACTATACCATCTTTTTCTTTCAATATCCTTATGTTATCCCAAACTGTTTCCAGAATCCAGGAGAATTTTAACTGCCACGTCTGACCCCCTTGGTGGCATCTCCAGGTATGCTGCTGGGAAAGCAGGCAAGGCAACTGAAGCCATTCAGTAGGTCCACTCAAAGGCAGATGTAGCTAAAAAAAAAAAAAAAAAGAGTCCAGATTACTACTTCTTAGAATCAGGTTTTTCCATTTATAAGTCTATATTTGGGCTTAGTCAGAAAAATTGCATTTATTCCTATTTCAGCTCATGATGGGTTTACTTGTAGCCAGTTTCTGGGGGTGGTAGTAGTAATTAAAACCAATTACACAAAGACCTCATTTTGATAGTGTTGTATTGTCAATAAATGACTCACGGTTTTGGCATTTGCAGCTGGTTAGGAACATTCTGTGGAGAAACTGCCACCTTGGATCATGACTTCTCAATGGAGGTGGTGAAAGCTGGTTGGGAGGGGTGCAAAAAAAAAATCTTACTCTTTTTATGTATAAAGCACAAATATTCATGCAGCACCAAAACAAATTACAGCATACCTATGGCATTAAAATGTCATAGGGGCCATATATTACATGATTATTTTATGTAAAATGTCCAGAACAGGCAAACCTATAGAATAGAAAGTAGTGTTGTCTAGGGCTGGGGGGAAGAGGGTATTGGGGGGTGATTCCTAATGGGTACAGGATTTATTTTGGGGATGACGAAAATGTTCTAAAATTGATAGTG
>NW_012150840.1:10966859-10994706 GCF_000956105.1 Propithecus coquereli
ATTTATTAAGAAGTGCTCTTAGAATCAATCAACACTTGTGGAAGAGAGGGGAAGGAAACAGGATTCCACAGAGAAGGAAGTTGATCTGTGATGCTTAGCCAGCCCCAAGAGGGGATCCGGAACTGAGATGGTCCTTCCAATTTGTCCCAACAGTTGTGCATAGCCCGTCATTCCAGAATGGATACCTGGGTGGGGCGTCACCGCACTCATCCCACCTGACATTTCACAAGGGTCATAACCGGTGTACTGAAGAACATTAATAGAGGTTCGTATGATATCTTGGTTGCTATGACTAAAGTAGACTCCAGAAAGTGACCTCCCAGATGAATTCATTCTTTCAGTCTCAGAACCATAGAGAATAAATTTCTATAGCATTAGATTTATTATATAACTAATGCTAACTAATGTTATGAACCTACTGATATTGTAAGACAAAAATACATGAACCTGCCATCATCAAAGAAGCCACATGCCTCAGTGTAAGGATATAGTAAATGCTGCCAATAATGTGTGTTTCAATACCACACATTTGTATGTCATGTTATCTGACATGCAATTTATCAAGTATAATACATGTTTCTTTAGGACAGATTACCAAATTATAGTATAAAAAACTATACAAATACATTTAGTGTTTTCATACATATTTAAGAATGTGTTATTAACATCTCCCATGGTATGTCAGACAGAGTTCTGGTAAACCCTGCTCTTATCAAAAGTTTCATAGGAGTCCATCCCTGAGCCTTCCACGCTGTGCTACTGTGGTGTCTTCCTGGGTCTTTGCTGCTCTCTCTCTAGAGACTCTTGTATTTACAAGGTACATAAAAGCCAGAGAGTTTATAATGGGCTTCAGGGATACTGTGAACTCCCTGAAATTGAAGGCAAAGTTTGTATATCTTTGCATATATACATTTTTCTAGGACAAGAGTCCATAAATTTCATCAGCTTCTCAAAGGGGTTCATTCCTTTGAATGTATTAATCCTTGTATCTCCCATGATGGTCTTTCTACTGGTTTCTCATATTCACTTTGAATCTTTGTATCCCAACAAGTGTGTTCTTATTAAACCAGATTAAATCCCATATCACTTCAGAGTTTCCATGAAAGCCCCTCTTTTAACACACTCTGAAGTTCCTCTTTGAAAAACAAAACCCAAAATCTCCAACTCTTAATGGGTCCTTCTTGAACAGGAACCTCTTGACTAAAGACATGCATTAATACATTAATATTAACTTTCCAACACTGGACATATCTGCATTCACATGCATATTGCATCAGTATTTATAATAGCCAAGATATGGAATCAATCTAAGTGTCCAACAACAGAAGAATGCATAAAGACAATGTTGTATACACATTGGAATACTATTAAGCCATATAAAAGAATGAAATCCTGTCATTTGCAACAATATGGATGAACATGGAAGACATCACGTTAAGTGAAATAAGCCAGACACAGAAAGACAAATATTGCATGATCTCATTCATATGTGGAATCTAAAAAAAAAAAAAAAGTTGGGATTATAGAAACAGAGAGTAGAACAGTGGTTACCAGAGACTGGGGAAGGTAAGAAGGAGAGAAGGATGGGGAGAAATTGGTCAACAGGTACAAAGTTACAATTAGATAGGAAGGATACATTCTGATGTTCCATTGCACAATAGAATGACTATGGTTAACAGCACAATAATGTATATTACAAAAGAGCTCGAAGAGAGGCTTTTGAATGTCTTTTGTTTTTGACTATAGTTAACAATAATTTATTGTGTACTTCAAAATAGCTAGAAGAGAAGATTTGGAATATTCCCAACACAAAGAAATAATAATGTCTGAGGTGAAGGATATCCCAATTACCCAGACTTGATCATTACACATTGTATGCTTGTATCAAAATAATCACATGTACCCTAAATAAGTACAACTATTATGTAGCCATAAAAATTAAAAATTAAAAAAATACATTTCTGGAAAGGAATAATTTTGTCCAGATCAAGACAAAAGAAGCGATAGCTTGAGGAAAACTTTCTAAGAAAAATATTTATAAATTCAGGGAAAACAATTAAGGCACTAAAGTTGAACTGCAAAACCACAATTGCCTAGTCTTGACTAACTCCTACAAGAAAGTCTTCATTAAGAACTCTCTCAGTGATGACAGTCAAATAAATATAAACACAGTTTAATGTTCCCACGGTCTTGATGTTGAAAACAAAACAAGCAAACAAAAAATACTTTACAAATGTTTAAATTGAAAGAGTGGGCAGATATGATGTATTCTGGAAATAATCTCTCAATTATTTTGCCAGTGTAGTTCATCTAAGAAACCACCTCTAAATCTTAACTCTTGAACAACAGCACTTGCAAGAACCAGCATCATTTATTTTTTTCACATGATTCTCGTTTTATGTTTTTATCATGACACTTCCACATTTGTGGTTTCATTTAATCCTGGAAACCATGCTTTATATGATATTTGCATACTGGTGTTATATCTAGGGAGATAAATGGATTTTTATAGCGATGTAGCTTCCATTACCTTTATATCTCCATATTTCCATTCAGTAAGTCCACTGAGAAGTGTTCACAGATACCTTGCAAAGTTCACCCCACTTTAGTGAGGAGGTTCTTTTGTACTCTTCTTTCTGAGATCAGAATTCCACTCTACCATGAGTTCTAGAAGCTGGAAGTCCAAGATCAAGGTGTCAGCATGGTTGGGTTTTGGTGAGATCTCTCTTCTTGGCTTGCAGATGGCTGACTTCTCACTGTGTCCTCACATGGTCTTTCCTCTGTAATGTCAACACTTTGGGAGGCTGAGGAGGGAGGATCACTTGAGCCTGGAAGTTTGGGGTCCCAGTGAGCTTGTGGTCCCTGCACTCTAGCCCCCTGTCCACCTTCTGCACCTCCTCCAATTTCTTCATTTTCTTCCTCAAAGGTGGGGTCTTCCTCCTCATCAGCCATCCCACCAGCCCGCAAGCCTACCTGAATGTCTTTATTACAAAGAAATGATAAATGCATGAGGTGATGGATATACTAACTACCCTGATTGGATCATTATACAACATAGATATGTATCAAAACATAAAACTGTACCTCTTAAATATGTACAAGAACAATGTGTGAAGTAAAACAATAAACTAAAAAAATTTTAATAAAATAGGGGAGTCTTAAAAGACATATCCAACGGAAAAAAAAAGAAGAAGAAGGAGAAGAAGAAAGCTCCTGAAAGGCCAAGATTTTTGTCTGATATTCAGGATAGAGTGTAACACATAACACAAGGTACTCAACAAATATTTCTGGGTTATTCAATGCAAAAAACTAGTGTGTAAAATGTCATTTCTAAATATTTTCATGAGAAGCCCAGTGCCTTTATAGGTTTTTATATCTGTAAGGGATGGAAACTTTTGGCATCTCAAGCTGTTGTTACAGCCAGCATTTTAAAACTCCTGCATCCAGCTCTTGGCTCACTCCCTCTTTTCTATAGGCTACATGCACTTGACTGAGCATGCAATGAGATGATAACCCCCAATGATGGACTTTCAGGAGATGCAGATCAAGACAGAACTTCAGGATCTTTCAATTTCTAATTACATAGTGATATCACCAAGTATGGCTGATTTAGCCTCAAAAGAGCTAAAATAAAAAGGATATTTTTGTGTTATTATTCATTCATTCATTGAAAAAATATTTACACTGTAAACTTCCCATGCCAATCACTGCCCTAGGTGATGGAGAAATAACAGTGAATAGGATAGACATGGTCTTAACATTTCAGTCTAGTGAGGGATACAGACAGAAATACTGATAACTAAATCACATTGTAATCAGAACTGTGACAGAGGAAGGAAAGTTGTCTGAAAGCATGAGGAAAGGGTACTAAACACATAAGGGAGTGGAGGGAAGGCTTCCTGGAGGAAGGGACGTCAAGCAGAGACATTGAAGGATTAGTAGAAGTTAGCCTACTGAAAAGGAGAGGTAAGAAAATACAAGCAGAAGGAAGAGCATGAACCAAAGCCAAGAAGCAAGAGACAACAAGAAAGTGAAAAATATTCAGAATAGCTGGAGCATAGAATATATGAGAAGGTTGGGAGAGACAAGACTGGAGCAGAAATCAGGGACAAGATCATTATAAACCACACCAAGGAACTGAGAGGAGTAGGACACTAAAGACAGATTTTTAAGGAGGCAAGGGACAAGGTCAGATTTACATTTAGAAATATTTGTTACCATGATCTAAGCCTGCAAAGGTGACCTATACTAAGGAAATGACAGTAAGAGTAAAAAGAAATGAACTAAAATGATAGATATTTAGGAGGTGGAATTGATAGGAATTGGTAAAATGCATGGGGTGAGGAGAGGGAGAATTCAAAGTATCTAGCTTGGCAGCTGGGTGAATGATTTGTCGTGATATGAAACATAGTCGCAAGAGCAATTTGGAGGAGGCGGTAGAGTAGCTGGGTTTAGTTTTAGGTGTGTTATGTTTGAAGTGCCAGTGGTCATCTAAGTGAAGATATAAACTGGACAGATAAAACTAAGAAAAATCCACAAATCCCATATGTAAACTTAATGCTTCTAGCAGGCACTGAGCATGCAGTGGAACTCTGGGGCTGTGATGGGTAATTTTTCATTGTCCTATTACGGACTTGAGTTGATTGAATACACTGTTATGACTTCCTAGCCTTACTTGCTTAATGAGGACCTTCCAAAACCTGGTGTTTATTATGAAGCAAATCTCATCTATTAAGTTCTTCAAGATCTTTTTCATTCCAGGCAGCTCACTGTATCACTATGTCCTCACTGTGATCACTACACCAGGCTACATTTGAAAGCAGTGACTTAAAGAGGGTGGTAATGAAGGTCACATTGGTTTTAGCAAACAAACAACAACTGGCATTTTAAGTGTTTGGAATAGGGTAATGCCTAAACACTTTCTTTCTTTGCAGCTGCCATAGACATACATACAGTCCCAGGAATTCCTGCCTTTAATCCTCATTCATCACTGCAAAAATTTAATGCCCAGCCTAGACTAGAATGGTGGTAAGCCCTGTCTAAACATGTTAGGTTGGCTCCCAAACTCTAGTGGGCATGCTTCAACACCAACCTCCTCTACATTCCTCCTCTCCACCCCCCATTTTTAGAGAGCACTGGAGTGCTTTTCTAATTGGGCAGTAAACTTCTCTATGTCTCAGTTTTGACTAAATAGTAACCACAAACATTGGTCAGATATTAAACTAAATAGAGACAACATTGTTCCATGTAAGCTTCACAACAATCCTATGAGAGGATCTTGGGGCTTAGGGAGGTTAAAGTCACAGAGCCTACACTCTAGCAACAATGCTATTTCAACTCCCATTTTCTATCTTATTATCTTAATTGTGATTGTGACAATAACTACCTCAATAATAGCTAACCTGTGCTGCGTATTTACTATGCCCCAGAAATTCAGTGAAAACACTTGACAAGGATTTTGGCATTTAATCCACCCAACAGTTTTATGAAACAAGTACTACTGTCCCCATTTTTAAGTTGGAGAACCTGAAACCTAGAGAAGTTGTCACCTGCTGCATGCACACAGGTGATAACCAGCAGAGCCAGAATTTGAACATGAAAAGCCTAACTTTAGAGACTCTACTGCAATCACCACACTTTGGCCTAGGTGACCTCTAAGAGCCCTCTTCTAATACCCACTCTCCTGCCACCCATTCAAAGATTCTGTGACTTTCTCCTATGCCATGGAGACGTATCACACTTTATTTCATATAAGATACATTGTTAAAATTATGGTTTTTTGTGTCGAGTTTGTAATATTTGGATATTTAATTTTGGAAACCTTATATTCAACCCAGTTTAACAAGTTCTTTGTCTGGCCTAAGCATTGGAAGTAGCTGAGGAGGAAGAGGCAGGCAGAGCCAGTTACTGGTTGGCTCAGAGCCAAGCAGGGAGGTTTAATTTTTCAACCCTGAAGGTGCAGGAAAAGGACTGAGTCTTGGCCCCCCACTCCACAGCCTGGGAGAGCCCGGTGCCTCCCCGCACAGCAGAAGCCACCTTTGCCAGTTGCAGCCTCTGCCTCACCACGCAATATTCTATTGGATTTTCTTTTGGCTCCCAGAACCATGAGGATGGCTGGATTTCCTTCTTAGTGCCCAAATTTACCAGCACAAGAAAAAAAAAACAAAGCAAAATGCTTCACTTTTCTCTGGCCTTTTTTTTAACTGAAGAGAAGGCAACTACGGTAAAAATAACATTTTTAAAAAATAAATCCTGAGCATGGTACTCCCCTAAGCATCCAAGCTAATGGGCTGGACTTGGAAATGAATGCTTGGCCTGATTTTTAATGCTTTCCCCTTACCCATCTGATAGGTCCCAATTTACTAACTTTCCCCTTTTACAATTTACTTTACTTTCCCCTTACCCATCTGATGGGCCCCACAATAACTTTCAAACTGCTTTTTCAGCCCTCCATTCAGGTCAAACCATTCTCAATCTGAACTTTTCTCCAGACCTTCCCCCTCTTCTTTCACATACTAAGGTGGCCCTGACAATGCTACTACTTTATGAGTTAAATAATAGCCAGCTTAAAACAATGCAGTGCCTTTACTTCATAGCACAGGACAGTACTTGATGAAGATAGAACCAATCAGTCAACTACAATGCAATTTACTTGCTGAAAAATAGAAAGTAAAGGAAGATTGGAAGAAGAGAAAAAGAAAAGAGGTAAAGAAAGAAGGGAAGTTGTTAATAAACTCCCTCTATGTCAGGTAATACGTGCTTTCATGTTTGCCTCAATATTATCCTTAAACAGCCTCCTTAATCTCCACCAGTGAGCCTGACTTTTGATTTATTGGGGAAGTTTAGAGAGCCCTGAATTTCTGGTCTTGACAAGTCAGGTATTTTACATTCCCAGTGTAAGATTATCTGGTACACCTAAGAGATTTAAGTGGAAATGAAGTTGTATATTCATCCCAATTCTCTTCTTCTGTCCTATCTACCCTCGTGCCTAAATACCTCCCTCCCAGGCCCACACCACAGTCCTGAGTTTGCCAACAAAGCCTCAGCACCCTAAGTATGGAAGGGATAGGGCAGAATGTAAGAAAAGGAAATAAATAATGCATGATTACCTCGTCTGGTGAAAAATTGTTGCAGCAATAGCAGAATCTGCAGGAGTTCAGATGTAATTCTGCAGATCTGAAGAGATCGTGAATACAAGAGAAGTGAAAGAAAATCTGGCTACCACGAGGGGCTCCATGATTCTGAGCCCATATTCCATAGTTATCATAGAGAAACCAGAGTGATCCCACACAATTCAAACGTTTGTGGTCAGAGTGTGATTTGAGGTACATGGAAATAGCCACCTGCTCAGAAAGAGGTCTCTATTGCCAGGCCCAAAATGCCCCATTCACTCAAACCTTGATGACTTCCCAGTTCCAACATCATAACACCAAAGGAACCAAATTGTACCATTCGGGTACTCAGATACCTATTTTAATCAAAGCCTTGATAAAAAGGCTTTAGGGGCAGAGAGTAATGTCAGCAAGATGGTGGACTTGAAAGGTACAGTCCTTCCTTCCCCCACAGAGACACTGAGTTAATCAGTCACAGACTGGAATAACTCTGTGAGAACTCGGGAGACAGGTTGAGAGGCTACTGTACACAGTTCATTATAAAATCGAGAGTCCAGCAAAAGGGGTAGGAAAATTTGCAGCATTTGACATGCCCATCTGTGCCCTTCCTCCTATGTGGCATAGTGCTGAGCAACCAGGAAGAAATTTCCTTACACCAAAACTTCACCCTTGGGAAAAAAGGACCATGCAGTCAGTGTCTGGCTTATCTGAGGGATGCCCAAGGGGCTAGTTTTTTTCTCATCTGACAGAAACCAGTGACAGCACCAAAGCAGAGTTTGGAAGTCACTAAAAATAGAGGTGAGTGACAGCTTAGAGCTGCAGGTTTACAGGCAGACACCAGAGGAAGCAAGAGATCAGAAAAGGTTTGAGAGTCCTGGAGCCTCCAGCAGGGCTGATTGGTGAAGGTCTTCCCCTGCATGAAGCCAAAGACTGGAAAAGGTGGCTGTATTTCAAATGCCCAAACTCCAGCAAAAGACTATAAGACATATAAAGAAGCATAGAAAAATCACCCAATCAAAGAATCAATGTAAAAATCCAGGCTGAGCATGGTGGCTCATATCTGTGATCCTAGCACTTTGGGAGGTCAAGATGGGAGGATTGCTTGAGGCCAGGAATTCAAGACAAGCTTGGGCAATATAACAAGACTCCATCTTCACAAAAAATTAAAAAAAAATTAGCTGGGTGTGATACCACATGCTTGTAGTACCGGTTACTTGGGAGGCTGAGGAAGGAGGATTGCTTGAGCCCAGGAGTTCAAGATTACAGTGAGCTACCATCACACCATTGCACTCCAGCCTGGGTAACATAATGAGACTCTGTCTCTATAAATAGATAGATAGATAGATAAATCTCCAGAAATCAATCCTAAAGAAATGTGATCTATGACCTGCCCAAAAAGGTTTTAAAATAATTGTCATAAAGATGCTCAATTAGCTAAAAGAGAACACAGGCAGGCAACAAAATGAAATCAGGAAAGTGGTGCATGAATAAAATGAGATTATACACCATGATCAAGTGGGATTTATTCTCAAAATGTAAAAATAGTTCAACATACAAATATTAATCAATGTAATACACCACATTAACAGAAGGAAGGGGAAAAACCCATCCATGATCATTTTGATGCAGAAAAAGCATTTTAAAAAATTCAATGCATGATAAAAAAAAAATTCAACAGACTAGGAATGAAAGGAAACTACCTCAATATAACAAAAACTGTTTATGAAAAGATGACAGTTAACTCATACTCAATGGTGAAATACTGAAAGCATTTTTTTCTAAGATCAGGAACAAGGCAAGGATTCCCTCTCTATATTCAACATAGTGTTGGAAGTCCTAATCTAAGCAATTAGGCAAGTAAAAGAAATAAAAGGCATCCGAATTGTAAACGAGAAGTAAAATTACTTCTGTTCCCAATGACATGGCCTTATGTGTAGCAAACCCTAAAGACTCCAAAAACACCTGTTAGAACTAATAAACAAATTCAGCAACATTGCAGAATACAAAATCAACCTACAAAAATAAGTTGCATTTCTATAAAGTAACAATGAACAATTCAAAAAGGAAATTAATAAAACAATTTCATTTATAATCGCATCAAAACAGTAAAATACTTCAGAATAAAGTGAACAAAGGAAGTGAAAAACCTGTACACTGAAAACTACAAAACATTGCTGAAAGAAATTAAAGAAGATATAAATAAATAGAAAGGCATCACTTGTTCATGGATTGGAAGATTTAATATTGTTTAGATGTCCATAGTATCCAAAGCAATGTACAGATACAATGCAAACCTTATCAAAATACCAATGGAACTTTTTGCAGAAATAGAAAAATTCATCATAAAATTCATATGGAATCTCAAGAGACCTTGAATAACCACAATGATACAAAAATAACAAAGTTGGAGGACTCACACTTTCTGATTTCAAAACATGTTACAAAGCAACAGTAATCAAAACAGTATGGTACTGGCATAAACACAAACAAATAGACCAACAAAATAGAATACAGAGCCGAAAAATAAACCTTCAAAAAAATAAATAAATAAAATAAACCTTCATGTATATGGTCAAGTGATCTTCAAAAAGAGTGACAAAACCACTCAATGAGGAAATGACAGTCTCTTCAACAAATAGCGATGAGAAAACTAGATATCCACATGCAAAAGAATGAAGTTGGACTTTTTTCTCACACCATATACAGAAATTAACTCAAAATGGTTAAAGATTTGAGCATATTAATAAGACCTAAAACTAATAAAACTCCTAGAAGAAAACATAAGGGGAAATCTTCATAATATTTGTCTTGGCAATGATTTCTTGAATATGACCCCCAAAGCAAGGCAACAAAAGCAAAATTAGACAACTGGGACTACCTCAAACTTAACTTTTGTACATAAAAGGTCACAATCAATGGAGTGAAAAGGAAATCTATCAAATGAGAGAAAATATTTGCAATTCGTATCTCTGGTAAGGGGTTAATATCCAGACTATATAGAGAACTCCTACAACTCAACAACAAAAAAATCAGATAACTTGCTTTAAAAATGGGCAAAGCATTTGAATAGACATTTCTCCAAAGATGATATACAAATGTCCAACAAGTATATGAAAAGACCACAATGAGATATCACTTCACACCCATTAAAATGACTACTATTAAAAAAACCAGAAAATAGCAAATGTTGGTGGTGATGTAGAGAGGATGGAACACCTGTGCACTGTCGGTGGGATTGTAAAATGGTACATCCACTGTGGTTGCACCAGTATGGAGTTTCCACCAGTATGGAGTCCCCTCAACAAATTAAAAATAGAATTACCATATGGTCCAGCAATCCTGCTTCCAAAGGAATTGAAAGCAGAGTCTTGAAGAGATATTTGTACACCCATGTTCGCAGCAGTGCTATTCATAATAGCCAAGATGTGGAAGCAACCCAAACATCCATCAACAGAGGAATGGATAAGCAAAATGTGGTATATACATAAATGGAATATTATGTAGCTATAAAAAGGAAGGAAATCCTGTACATGCTGCAACGTGGATGAACCTTGAGGACATTTTGCTAACTGAAATAAGCCAGTCACAAGAAAGACAAATATTATTTGATTCCACTTATATGAGGTATCTGGAATAGTCAAATACATAAAAATGGAAAGTAAAATGGTAGTTTCCAGGGCTGGTTGGAGAGGGGAAAAGGGAGTTGTTCTTTAACAAATATAGAGTTCACATTTGCAAGATGAAAAAGTTCTAGAGACCTATTTCACAACAGTGTGAATATACTTAACACTACAGACCTGTACACTTAAAAATGGTTAATATGCTATTCATTTTCAATTCACGTATAACAGAAACTTCTATATAACCAAACTTGTATATAACTATAACTTCTCTAATTCTTTTTTCTTCCCTTAAAACTTTCAATCCTATTTTTCTTATGTAATTAAAATATTTCTTCAGTGTGTTTTGGTTCAGTGATTAGTTGTATTTACCTCACTCTTTCCATGGTTTGGTGATTTGCATAGAGTGTATACACTAATCAAAGTGGTCTGCATTCACTGTGGATAGGTTGAAGTCCCAATTGCAAGTGGATTTGTCTATAGCTTTCAGTAAGCATAATGTCAGACATGATTGCCATTCTTCAACAATATTTCCTCTTCACTTACGGAAAAAGACTTGAAGATAGTAATAAATGTGTTGTTTTAGCTTTTTGAGTGATGCTTTTTTGTTTGTCTGTCTTTAAAGAAAGTTATAATTTCTTATTTTCTGCTCCCATTCTTGATCTCTTTGGTTTCTTTCAGTTTGTGGATTTGTTCCACTTTTACAAACTCATAATTTGTGAGTTATCTTTTGAAAATACAGAATATAAAGTAAATTTTTTAAAAAGAGGATCCCTGAGCATCTGAAACAAAGGGGGTTTGTAGAATCACGAGGATAAAAAATTACTTTGATTGTCTTTCTCAAAAAAAATTTTTTTTAAATAAAAATGATTAATATGGTAAATGGTATGCCATGTACTTTTTACCACAATTTTTTAAAAAACACTATGGGGTTATGGGAGGAAGGAGGAGTTAGTGTTTAATGAGTACAGAGTTTCAGTTTTGGAAGATGGAAAGAGTTCTGGGAATGAATGGTGGTGATGGTTGCTCAATTGGAATGTACCTAATGCCAGTGAACTGTATACTTACAAAAAGGTTTTAGGATGGTAAATTTTGCTATGTGTATATTACCACAATTTTTAAAAAACAGTGAAAACAAAATAACCTGCAAATGTTACCATAACAATGAACTCACTTCAAATCTAAATTGTGTTCCACTTTCCCTGGTACAGCACCTTCAGAATCCATTACATAAATATTCCCATAGGTTTGCTAATATAAATAAGTAAAATACTTGGGGCGGAGGGAAGGCTGTGGGGTAGCTTACAAAATTATCAGTTATCTAGCTGGATAACTAGACTCAGGGCTACATAGGCAGGAAGAGTGCCCCAAATTATGCTATTTAAATAACATTGCAGTACAAACAGCATGTTACCTCTACCAGGCACTGGAAGCTGTAGCCTGTGTTCCTACCACCAGAGTCTGTCACTGGCAACACTGTCAAAGCAGTTCACAACTCCTTTCCCCAAAGGATTAAGAAACCAAGGAACCATAAAGTAGAGATTGACAGAACAATCTTATGAATACTTCCTATTACCAGAGTAGCTTCAAAGAAATGTTCCAGGACCCAATGACATTTTAATATCTTAAAAATGCAAGCTAATACTTCTCTATTTTAAAAGTAGGAAGTTAAATTTATAGAAAAACAAAAAACCTAAAGAGCTTTGAGCTCTAAATTCCTTTCAGTGCCTTGACCTTTGTAATAAAAATTCATACTTTGTACATTATTGTACATTATTATACATTATCAGTGGTTAACTTACTTTGTTTTGTCTTTTCTTTTGATACTAAACAAATGCACTCTTTCATTGGCTAGGTACAATAAAAATATACAATACCTTCTTCTCTTTTGAGGTAGCCAGCCTCCAAAATGTCTCCCCAACATTCCTCACTTCCTGCTATCCACATCCTGTGTAGTCCACTATCAACTAGTACCAGGATTAGTTCATGTGACCAAAACAATACAGTTGACCCTTGAACAACATGGGTTTATACTGAACGGGTCCATTTATATTCAAATTTTTTCAATAAATACACTGGAAAAAAATTTGGAGATTGGCAGCAATTTGAAAAAATTCGTAGGCAAAATACATAGCCTAGAAATATCGAAAAAATTACGAAAAAGTGTGTCATGAATGTATAAAATATATGTAGATACTAGTCTATTTTATCATTTACTACCATAAAATACACACAAATCTATTCTTAAAAGTTAAAATTTGTCAAAACTTATGCACACAAACATTTACAGACTACATATGATGCCATTCCCGGTGGGGAGAAGTGTAAACATGTGTAAAGATGTAGTATTCAATCGTAATTGCATAAAATTAACTATAGTACATATATACTGTACCACTGTAATAATTTTGTAGCCACTTCCTGTTGCTAGTGCTGTGAGCTCAAGTGTTGTGAGTACCTGCTTAAACCACTGTGTGATGCTATCGTCTCTGCATAGGCAGTTCATCTCTCCAGGAAACTGTATACCGCAGTAAAAAGTAACCTCTCACAATACAGTTCTCCAGTATTTTTCATCATGTTTAGTACAATACTATAAACATCGAGTAATACCATGGAACCCAAACAAAGTGCCACTAGTAATGCTGGAAGGGCTCCCAAGAAGCAGAGAAAAGTCATAACATTATAAGAAAAAGTTGAGTTCCTTGATATGTACTGTAGATTGAGGTCTGCAGCTGTAGTTTTCTGCCATTTCAAGAAAAAGGAATCCAGCACAAGGACCACTGTAAAAAAAAAAAAAAAGGAAATTTGTAAAGCTATTGCTGCAGCTATGCCAGCAGACATGAAAACCTTGTAGTTTTTGCAAAATATCTTTTTATTTTGTATTTAAATGTAGCTTTTATGTGGGTGTAGGATTGCTATCAGAAAGGCATACCGATAGGCTCTAATATGATTTGAGAAAAAACGAAGTCGTTATATGACAACCTAAAGCAAAAGGAACGTGAAGGATCTAAAGTTGGAGAATTTAATGCCAGCCAAAGATGGTTTGATAATTTTACAAAGAGATTTGGCTTTTAAAAAATGTCACGATAACAGGACAAGCAGCTTCTGCCAAATAAGAGGAAGCAGACAAGTTCCCAGATGCCATTAGGAAAATCATTGATGAGAAAGGATATTGCCTGAAAAAGTTTTTAATGCAGAGGAAAGTGCCCTATTCCAAAAAAAAAAAATGCCACAAAGACATTTATTAGTAAGGAAGAGAAGTGAGCACCAGGATTTAAGGCAGGAAAGGAGAGGCTAACTCTACTGTTTTCTGCAAATACGGTTGGGTTTATCATCAGGAATGACCTTATCTATAAAGCTGCTAACCCTCAAGCCTTGAAAGGAAAAGATAAACACTAGCTGCTAGTCTTTTGGTTGTACAACAAGAAGGCCTGGACAAGGAGAACACTTTTTCTGGATTGGGTCTATTGATGCTTTCCCCTGAAGTCAGGAAGTACTTTGCCAGTAACAGACTGTTTTTTAAAGTTCTTTTGGATATTGGACAATGTCCCTGGTCACTTAGAACCCCCTGAGTTCAACACCAAAGGCATCAAAGTGGTAACTTGTCTCTAAATACAACATCTCTAATTCATCCTCTGGATCAGGGGGTCATAAGGACATTTAAGACTCAATACACACGGTACTCTATTTAAAGGATTGTCAATGCTATGAAAGAGAACCCCAATGGAGAGAACATCATGAAAGTCTGGAAGGATTATACCATCGAAGATGTCATCATTGTTACAGAAAAAGCTATGAAATTAAAGTTTTGCTGATCAGTAGTGGGATTGCACCTGTAAATAGCCACTGCACTCCAGACTGGACAGCAGAGCAAGACCCCATCTTTAATTTAATTTAAGAAAAGAAAAGATCATGAAAACCATAAAGCCCAAAACAATAAATTCTTGCTGGAGAATACTGTGTCCAGGTGTTGTGTGTGACTTCATAGGATTTAGAACA
Source organism: Propithecus coquereli (assembly GCF_000956105.1). Classification (NCBI taxonomy): domain Eukaryota; kingdom Metazoa; phylum Chordata; class Mammalia; order Primates; family Indriidae; genus Propithecus; species Propithecus coquereli. The sequence goes on from NW_012150840.1 coordinate 10,981,591, forward strand.
GAGGCAATCAAGGGAATCATGAAAGAGATTATGGATATGGCAAAAAAAAAAGGGTAAGGGGTGAAGGGTTTCAAGGTATGGGTCTGGAAGAAATTCGAAAGCTAACAGACACCACACCAGAGGAATTAACAAAAGATGACATGATGGAATCGAGTGCTTCTGAATCAGTACCAGACTATGAGGAAGAAGATGCAGAAGCAGCAGTGCCAGAAAACAAGCTGACATTAAGCAATCTGGCAGAAGGTTCCAATCATTCTAGGCTGCTTTTGGCTTCTTTTATGCCATGGACCCTTCTATGATACGGGCACTGAAACTAAAGCAAACGGTGGAAGAAGGATCGGTACTATTTAGAAACATTTTTAGAGAAATGAAAAAGCAAAAAGGTCAGACAGAAACTATAATGTCTTTCCATGAAGTTACACCAAAAAGTGCCTCCCTCTCCTGCCTCCACCTCTCGGACTCTGCCAGCCCTGAGACAGCAAGACCAGCTCCTCCTCCTCCTCCTCTGTACTCAATGTATAGACAGGAGGATGAAGACCTTTGTGATAATCCATTTCCACTTAATGAATAGTAAATGTACTTTCTATTCCTTATGATTTTCTTAATAGCATTTACTTTTCTCTAGCTTACTTTAAGAATACAGTATATGATACAAATAAAATAAAATATGTGTTAATCAATTGTTTATCAGTAAGACTTCTGGTCAACAGTAGGCTATTAGTAGTTAAGTTCGGGGGGAGTCAAAAGTTATATGAGAATTTTCTGCACAAGAGTCAGTGCCTCTGACCCCCATGTTGTTCGAGGGTCAGCTGTACATCAGAAGTGATTACATGTCATTTCTGGGAATAGGTTTTAAAAGATTATGGATCTCTTAGATCTCTTACTCTAGGGGAAGCCAGGTACCATGTTATGAGGACACCCTGGAGGCTATGGAGAGGAACTAAGATGTTCAGCCAGCAAGGACAGAGGCCTGCCAAAAACTATGTGAATATACTCGGAACTGGAACCTCCTCCAGTAGAGCCTTCGGATCACTTCAGTCCCGGCCAACGCTTGACTGCAACTTCTTAAAAGAACTTCAGCCATAACCACCCAACTAAAAAATTTCCACAGAAACTAGGGGATTGTTTCAAAATAATAGGTGATAAATTAAGCTGCTAAATTGTGGGGTAATATGTTACACAGCTACAGATAACTAATATATCTCTCTAACATTTCTGTAAGGAAAAAAAGCAGAGAGTGTGTGTGTGTGTGTGTGTGTGTGTGTGTGTGTTGGGGGTTGGGGAGGTGTTCAGAAAAGGACTGCTAAAATGTTAAATGCCTGCTGAGGTAAGCCCAAGGTCACAGTTTCAGAGTTTCACATATATTATCAGAAAAGGAACAATGACCAAAAAACCCACATACTTAACAACTTCACATACCAACCACAGAGCAGGTCTCAGTACTTTGCCATATCAGCTGCTGCTAAGTAGATGGAATTTGAGGGCAAAAAGGTCCAATTAGCTCCAAATTAGCCTGAAATTTTACCATTAGAGATTAATTTCACTGGCTCTTATAGATGAGGTATTTAAAATTCTCCTGGAAGGCAGTACATCTTAAAATAGCATTTCTAATAGGGTCATGACAGGAAATAAAATCTAACTCTAATGGTTCATCTGAAGAGACTTCTAACATGGAGACTATTTATAGAAGTGCGGGCATGGCTAGAAAAATCAGAAAAGAGTGTTGAAGGATCCAGAGACTAGCAAAACAGGGACGATATTTAGGCAAAAGAAAAAAAATTGTGTTACCAGAGCCCACTGGGAAGTGGACCCAACAGGAGGGGCCAGCTAATCATAACTATAATAGTGATGGCACACGGCCAAAACCAAGGGCCAAAGTGGGCATGGAGAGGGGAGAAAGTATGTTATTCTCTCTTCTCTCATCTTCCAGTCGCACGTTGGTGCCTCCCTTTCCCAAAGCCGACCTGCAGCAAGAGGGCAAAGGAGCCCAGTTGGTGCAGGAGTCAATCTCATCTCCTAGGGCACAAAGCCAACAGAAAAAAGCGGGGAATGGATGGTGGAGGGTGGCACAGAGTTAGAGCATCTTCAGATTGGAAAGAATAAAAGATCATCCAGGACAGTCCACCAGGCAGTCTGCATAAATTCTCTTTATTTCACTCCTTAGCAGGAGTACCAAAAACTCCAATGGTGGCAAAAAGTATAGCCTTTGGAGTCAGGCAAGCCCATTTCCAAACTGTGGCTTTGGGAAAATTACCTAACCTCTGAAAACCTCAGGTTTCTTCTTTGTAAAGTGAGTATTGTAATAGCCTCATGGGGTTGGGGTGAAATTAAATAATAGAATATACACAGAAGTGGGGAGACTGGCCTTCTCTCTGCCAGGGAAGCTATTGGTTTAGTTAAGCACAAAAGATCTGATGCACCAGGTTCACACTGCAGCCTGACTTTCAACTAGTTAACCAGCTGGGCATGGTGGCTCGTGCCTGTAATCCCAGCTATTCAGGAGGCTGAGGCAGGAGGATCACTTAAGGCCAGGATATTTATTACTTAAATATCCCTCAACTGAAGCCTGGTGAAATATATTCTGATGCACCCATATAGTATATAGCTACATTTTTAAATGTAGCAGTTCTATATACACCGAAATACAATCATTTCCAAGATAACACTTGCAATTGAAGATAGATTGATTGATTGATTGATTGACAGATAATCTCTATCTCTTGAGCGATACATAAAAACAAGGAACAGTGGATGCCATTGGAAAGGATTTAGGGGATTGGCGCCAGGGGCAAAAGGAAAACTTACTTTTTTAAATGTAGCAGTTCTATATACACCGAAATACAATCATTTCCAAGATAACACTTGCAATTGAAGATAGATTGATTGATTGATTGACAGATAATCTCTATCTCTTGAGCGATACATAAAAACAAGTAACAGTGGATGCCATTGGAAAGGATTTGGGGGATTGGCGCCAGGGGCAAAAGGAAAACTTACTTTTAATATTAATATATGCTATTATATAGAGTACTGTTTGAATTTTTTTCCATGTATGTGTACTATCTTTTTTTTTTTTTTTAAAAAACAACTTCCTTGACACCAAGAATCTTTAGAGCTGATGTCTTATATTCTGTTTATTCCACAACCATCACAGAATGCTTACTAATAGTATAGGGGCTGGGGCTACATGAAGAATAAGACACAATCCCTGCTTTCAAATAGCAGCAATCTAGTTGTGGAAACAAATCAAGCAGACAACCATTATGCAATGTAGTAAGTGTGGCTTATCTTATTTTCTTTATTTAAAATTTGAAGACACACATAAACACCTAGGCTCACTTACACTCCCCTTTTCCACTACACTTACCACATTCCCGTATCCTATGTATTTTATTTATTTTTGATGATTATTGTCAATCTCCCCCCACACCATGAAGAAGAGAATTTTTGCCTGTTGTGTTCATTGATACCCAATTCCTGAAAGGGTGACATTTGTCAATAGAAATTTTATGGAATGAATGTTCAATAAGCGCTATGCAATACAGAAGTATGAACGTAACAGAAGGAACACCGAACTTGTATATGGAGGTCAACGAGGCTTCACAGTGGAGGTGACACCTGTGCTTAATCTTTCAGCAAATCTGGGTGACTTGGACTGAAAAACCTAATGTTCTAAGACCAAGCAAATGAGAAACGTGAAAACATGAAACACACAAGGAATTTCAGGTGCAAAGGCATAGAGATGTGACTGGTACATATGGAAAACTAAAGGTGTAGCAATAAATATTATTGATAACTGCTTAAGCTGGGTGATAGGTTCTTGAAGATTTGTTATACTACTCTTTCTTTTGTGTATGTTTAAATTTTTCCATAATACAAATTTAGGAATAAATAAACTATTTTTAATGAATGGGAAAAGAATGGAAAAAGAACTTCTCTCTTCCAGTGTCTATATATAAATCTCAAGGAAAACTCTGATTTTCTCTACTTGGTTTGTGTGCTCCACCCTGAAGCAACACTATGGTGTAAGAAGATGGAGTAACACGACTGGTTCACACCTGGAATAGGTGCTAGCAAGGGGAGCGGGGAGGGAGCGAGAGGACACAAGGAAACAGTTCTGCCAGACCACATGGAATAGGGGAGGAAAGAGTGGCCTAAGGAAGGCCTGATAGCAGATCTTCAAATAACTGATATCATGGCCTCCAAGAAGGGCTACAATTGATATTGGAGATGGGCATTTAGAGAGTGGATTGGGTGGTAGGAGAGAGTGGGGTTAGGTAAAGAGGCTTCATTTTGCTAAATAAGGCCAGGCTGAACTAGCCTCTGGAATTACAGAGAAATTTGTTGCTGGGTGGGGGTGGGGGGCAGGAAGTGGAGAGAATGAAAATATGAAGCTCCTATTAGCTACATCTAGGCACAAAAGAGTTAAACAAACAAGAAAAAACACCTACGTTTCTACAGAGGGTTATTGGAAGATTGAATACGGATAACAAATGATGATGGAAATGCTGTCATTTTCTCAGGTAAATTGTGAAGTTCAACGCAATTAGAAAAACATCCCCAAAATAGCTTTGATTTGGTTGGCATGTGACCAAACCCTGAAGAGCTCAGATTAGTAAAAAAGATATTCAAATATACGTCTCGCATATGCTCAAGAAACTGAGCTGAAGGAAGAGACAAAGCAGCACGAGCCATCTGTGTAGGTGGTATGCAAGCTCCAGAGTGAGTCTGGAAAGAAAGGGGGCTCCAATCTTCCAAGACCAGGGGGCAGCAAGAGTCACAGACTCCAAGAAGCAGAAACAAGATCCAGATCCAAGGTAGATACCACGCCTGACCCATAAAGCCATCAGGAACATTGCCCCTTCTGCTGTTTACCACACAAAGTTCTTTCCTTCAAAATAGTTCCACACACATCTTTTCTAAGAAATCTTCCAGCATGTCTCAGCAGTAATGAGTTATTCCATCAGTGGTATGATCGTCCCTGAGATTCACTGGCATGTGCTCAGGGCTGTCCTGTTGGGAAAGAAAGGAGAGGTTTTGACGACATTGGGCCAGGAGTACTAGAAACCTGTTGCGGCCCAATCATCTTTCTCCTTTGTGAAGTTCGTGAGAAATCCATATGGCAGATGAGAAATCCAAATAACACTTTATATTCACCTGAATAAATGCCCAATTTCTTAGTGCAGGACTCTCTTTTAAAAACAAAGTTGGAAGGGAAGAGAGGATGGGTAAATTCACACCTAATGGGTACGGTGCATGATGCCTGGGGGTTGGGCACGCTTGTAGCTCCAACTTGGGTGGTACAAAGGCAATATATGTAACCAAAGCATTTATACCCCCATAATATTCTGAAATCAAAAGAAAAAAAAAAACAAAGTTGGAACAAGCAGTCTACACCAAAGACCTTCAAGGGCCTTTCCATCTCCATGATACACCAAAATCTTCTCACCCGCTGTCCTGACACATTCGACGAGAGATGCAAGCCAAAAAAAAATTATCCTTGGCAATACATTTGAGGAAGAGAAAACAAGATGGCCAGATCCCAATAGAAAGCCCTAACTCAGCTTACCTATTTCTCCTACATGAGGTAGAAGAGAAAGCTGAATGAAGGTTCATAATTCTGCTCCTGTTAAATGTAGACCAGTTGATTTCCTGGAATCTGATCAATTTACTGAACAACTTCACCTAGGTGAAAACTAGGAGAGAAGGGGACATATGAAACTTACCTTTCCTCTAAACACTTGCTCCCAATATGTGGGCCATGGACCAGCAGTATCAGCACCACCCGACAGCTTGTTAGAAATGAACAATCTTGGGCCCTGCCCTAGATTAACAGACTCAGAGATCTGCATTGTAAATCTTCAGGCGATTCATACACACATTAAAGTTTGAGAAGCACTGAGTTTTTGACTCCTAAATTCATGCTCAATTTTCCTTCAGTTGGATCTTTGCTTACTTCCTAAAATAGTGCTCTACATATGGTCAAGAGTTAATGAAGGAATGTTTTAGAAATTCTCATTGACATCTATTTAATTCCATTTGAAAGGAGGAGATCATTTCTGAAAAGCCAGAACACATGTACCAATGAGTAGCTTAGACAGAGACAGAAGCATACTAAAAACAAGCAAACAAAACAATCCTAGACATGCACACGCAACTCTGCAGAGTGGGACAGATGGGCATCGTAAATCTCCTCTCATTCCATTCCCCCGCCCAGAGTATTCCCATCCTTTCTCATTCATGCTCTCCTTCATCCAAGCTAGAACTAAGCTCTTGTGTCGAGTTCTGCTTCATACACAGGGTAGTACTACATGGGTCACATGTCTCTTGCAGCCCTGTCCTCAAACCCAAAATCTGAGAATGAGATACTGTACTGTTAAGCCAGGACACAGTGGGAGAACAAAAAGCAATTTGGCACATCAGTACTTCTCACCTTTAAATGGTTGTGACCATCGTGACCCAATTCATGTCTTATTTCTGACAGTAGCCAAATCCCAAGCCTAGATCTTCGTCCAATATTTGCCTGCTGGATCTCTTCCTACCTAAGTGACGTTAATCACCGGGAACAACGAAAATAGAGAACATCCCAACCCCCAATTTCTTCTCTTTGCTTTACTTGATGCAATACTTTAAAGTAAAAAGGGCCAGGGGTTGGCAAATATTTATGGCTTAACTGGAGTTCTGCCACACAACATTATTATGGGATCCAATAATGACAGGATTTAACGAGCAATAATTAAAGTTACCATCTGTCGAGTACTTACAGTGTGCTCCACCACAACCCTATGAGGTAAGTAGTATTCCTATTTAATGAGTTAGGAAATTTGAGGTTTTCAGAAGTTGAGTAACTTGCCCAGGAAGTAGCAAAGATAGAATTCCAGCCCACACCTGTCTGAGTCCAAAGCCTCCTAACCACTGAACTGATATGATGTCTCACTTATGAAAAACCACTGCAAACTCACTGTCTGAGTAGAGGATCATTTACCCTTTCTGGGGCTAATATGAGGATCAAATGGTATTAAAGATGTTAAAGCACTTAGAAAAGTAAGGAACTATAAAACGTAAAGTATAATTTAGTACATTAAAATTGTATCCAACTAAAAGCCCTCAGTTCTCCATATATGTCAACTCTGCATGTGAAAAATATTCACTCCTATAATTAAAGATATCTCAGTTAATTCAACATATTTTTTTTTTTTTTTGAGACAGAGTCTTGCTCTGTCACCTGGGTAGAGTGCTGTGGCGTCAGCAACCTCAAACTCCTGGGCTCAAGCGGTCCTCCTGCCTCAGTCTCATGAGTAGCTGGGACTACAGGTGCGAGCCACCATGCCCGGCTAATTTTTTCTATTTTTAGTAGAGACAGGGTCTCGCTCTTGCTCAGGCTGGTCTGGAACTCTTGACCTCGAGCGATCCTCCCACTTCAGCCTCCCATAGTGCTAGGATTACAGGAGTGAGCCACCATGCCCGGCCACATTTTGCATTTATTAAATGAGAAAACATTTTTTTAAAGTTCACCTTTGATGTTGGCAAGGATGCTGTGAAACTAGTACATTGCTGGTGGGAGCCCAAGTTAGCACGATCTTTCTAAAAAGCAAGTTGACAATGTGTTTCAAGACTTTCTTAAAAATTGACATAATAATTACTTGTAAGGAAAAAGTAAACTAGGACAAAAACTCAAGTATAAAGATAGTTAAGAACATAGATTCCGGAGCCAGATTGTTTGGATTTAAATCCCAGCTCCACTACTTACTAGCAGTGCGATTTCAGGCAAGTCTCTGTGACTTGGTCTAAAACATGGATGATAATAACACTTATGTCACCGGGCTGTTATGAGGATCAAATGAATTGTTATATGTAAAGTGCTTAACCTGATGCTTGGCACAATATAAGTGGTACCTATTTTTTTTTTATTATTTCCATGTTATTTATAAAAGTAAAATCTGTCTGTCAAAAAATGGTTACACACACTACGGTACACATACAGTGGAATATTATACAGCCCTTAAAATTAGGCTGTAAAAGAATTTTTTAATCAAATATAAAGTAAAAAAAGCAGAAAAACAATTATGCATATTGTCCCATATCACTTATATTTGTTAAAAGAGCATTTTGTACAAATATAGATGCCTAGAAAACAACTGGTAGGAATTATATCAAAATATTAATTAAAAAATATAACTGGGTGTAGGCTGGGGGTTTCTTCTTTATACTTTTCCTTATTTTCCAAAATCTCTAGAGCGGTGCTTCACACTACTTTAATAGGCATATGAATCTCCTGGTAATCTTGTTGAAATGCAGCTTCTGGGTCAGTAGGTCTAGGATTTTGCAGATTCTGCATTTCTAACAGGCTCCTGGGTGATGCTGATGCTACTGGCCCAAGGCCTGCACTTTGAGTGGCAAGGCTTTAGAGCAGTGCATCTGAATGAGTCCATTGCTGGACCCAACCCCTAGAGTTTCTGATTTAGTAGCTCTAGAGCAGGACCCTAAAATTTGCATTTCTAACATTTTCCCAGGTGATGCTGACACTGTAGGTCTGGGAACCACGCTTTGACAACCAGTGCTTTTTAGATTATAATTTTTTCTTAGCATTGTGAAGGAGGGGAGAGCATTAAAAAATATGTCAGCCTTCTCCATTGCCTACAAAATCAAATCCAACATCTTCATCCAAAAGCCACCATAATCCAACCCAATCATTTCTCACTATTTCTCTTTAGGCCACAAAATCAAACCGCCATGTCCTAAACACACTTGAGATTTCAAACATCAGGACTTCTGCTCCATTTCCTCACTCTGGCTATCACTTCCTTGTATTTCCTTAAGCCCAAAACCCTCCTCATCCTTCAAGGCCCTCAAATGTTATTTCCTCCATAAACTCTCCTGATCCACCTGTACTCAAAAAGCCACCCGTCCCTCCCCTCCCAGGGGCTCCACAGCACCTTCTATTCCTCCCCAGTAAGACCTACCAATCTCCACCTGGTCCAGTGACTCTACCGGTGGACGGTGTATGTCCCCCTGTAGACTGGGAGTTTCTTGAGGTCCGGGGAGTGATTTCCCTATCTTCCTCTGCCTCTTGCCTTTAGCAAATCCCCAACAAACAGCTGACACTCAGGGTTGACTGAAAGAATGAGGGAAGGAATGGAGCCTCGGAGCAAGGGCACGGAACTGTCCTGTAAATGGAAACTAGACCGTGTGCACGCCAAGCACGATGACCCACGGTAACAGGTGTTTTCCATCTCTGATGTCTGTGATCCATTCTGCACAGCTGCGCACACACACAGCGTCAGCACACATCGGCTCCTGGGACACAACGCCCCACACGCTGAAGTGCACACCGTGTTCTGGACGCCCCAGCGGCCACACACGCGGAGACACACCTCGGCGACAACCTGGATCCACAAAAAGGAGGCCCTGACCCCTTAAAAATATCAATGCCTTACTGCAAAGAACAAGAAGCTATGGCTTGTTCCTACGTCCCTTGCTCCCCGCCGCATCTTTTCTTTTTAGTTTTTAAGAAATCTCTTGAGGGTGAGTCTGCATGTGTGTCGTCGCTGCCGCTCCCCCTGCCTAAACACACACACACACACACACACACACACACACACACACACACACACACGACTTCCCCCGTTCGTCTCTTTCAGATAGGTGCGTCCCGAGGGCTAGATTGAATGGGAAAGAGCGGGGCTGTCTTTGTCATTAATCTTCCCCTCCTTCTGGCGAGCCAAGCCTCTTCCGGGTCAGCGACAATCACCGCCACCCCAATCAGGTCCGCCGTCCCCCCATACCCATAGCCCCGGAGCGCGCCAGGACCGGGTCGCCGCCGCCGGCAGGTTGCGGGAGGGGAGGAGGGCGGGGAGGAGCGCGGGCGGCGCGGGAGTGGGGGAGGGAGCAAGGAGGGGGAGGCAATCCGAGGAGGAGGAGGAGGACGGCGACCAGGAGGAGAGAGCAGCCTCCGGCGGCTGGCGAGGAGAATGGGAGTGCGGGGCGCCAGACCGCCGCGGGGTGTCACGGCCGCGGCGAAGCCTGCGAGGCGCGGGGCCGGCGCCCGCCGCTTTTAAACCCAGGAGGGCGCGGCGGCGGCTGGGATCGCGGCGCGCGGGGCGCCTGGGCGGCTGCCGAATGGAGAGGAAGGGCTCGGCGGCAGGGGCCAAGGGGAACCCGAGCCCGCCCGCGGCCGGCGAGGGGCAGCGGCCACCGCCGCCTCTGTGCGTCCCGGGCAGCGGCGGAGGGGCCCCCGCGCGGGGCCAGGCTGGGGCGGCGGCCGAGCCGGCCGAGCTCATCCGGCGCGCGCACGAGTTCAAAAGCCAAGGGGCGCAGTGCTACAAGGACAAGAAATTCCGCGAAGCCATCGGCAAATACCACCGGGCGTTGCTGGAGCTGAAGGGGCTGCTGCCGCCCCCCGGGGAACGGGAGCGGGACTCGCGCTCGGCCTCCCCGGCCGGGGCCCCCAAGCCCGGCCGCCTCTCGGAGGAGCAGAGCAAGACAGTGGAAGCCATCGAGATCGACTGCTACAACAGCCTGGCAGGTGAGCCGCGCCGCGCCCCTGGCCCCTCCTCCCCCTGCCCTGCCGCCCGCCGCCCGGCGCGGGTCCCCATTCCACCGCACGGTCCCTCCGCGTCCCGGCCGACCCCTGCGGCGCGTCCGCGGCGCTCACTCCCCTGCTGTGACTGTGCTGCTCCGGGGAGGAGAACCCCGGAGGGAGGCGCTTTGGAAAAAGTGTGACTTTCAGGATTATGCCTCCCAAAGGCCGTAGTCACCTCGTGTCCCTTCCCAGGCATACATCGTAAAATCTCACCTATAAATGACTGGACAGACAGAAGGAGACCCAACTGGCCTGGCGGTGGCTGCTTCTGCTATTGCTCACCAGTGGACCTGGGTCCAAAATGCGGAGGCAGCGCCCAGGGTGGGCCCCGGCACCCACCACTAGCCTGCGGGTGGGTCCCAAGGGCGGCCTCGCACCTGTCTGCTCTCCTCAAGGTATCGCTGGCATGAGAGTTGGCTCTCACCTTCCCCCCACCTAACCTCATGCCTGTGGGTAAGGTCCTTCCCCAAGTGCTTTGGCCTCAGTAGCAAAAAAGAGTTTGCCACCATGCCTTCAGCATCTTGAGCAAAATGGATTCCAAAATGCCACTTTCTTCTCTCTGAGCTCTGCTGGGGCTCCTGGTTGCCAGGTGAAGTCGGCAATCTCAAAGGGAACCTGGCTGGTGGTTGCGCTTGAGCTGTGCTGTCTTCTTGCTCCACGCTCACCCAGTCTAGCATCAGTCCTCTCGCCAGGGCTGCTAGGGGTGAGGGAAAAGGGGGCCCTTCTATTGGGAGAGAAAGCTGTACATTCCAGAGTTCACTTCTGGAGGAGGATCAAAATCAGGCATTTTTTTAAAAATTGAACTAAAGCGCAGGAAAATTTAAAGTCTAAAATAGGAAGAGTCTGGCCCTTCTCAGGGCCTTCCCATGAAAAGGTGGGAGAGGTAATGGCCTTATATTTGAAAAGCATTCTCTCCTCTTCTCCTGTCCCACTTGGTGAGATTTTGGCATGGTCGGCCTTCTCTGGCCAAATAAAAGGCCATTTCTCCTAGTCCCTAACCCTCGAAGTTGCCTAAACTAGCTATAGCTATGGACGGTTAGAGCAGGGTCAGGTTGGAAGTGCGACTGGGTGTGGCTGGGGATGGTGGATGTGGGGCCCAGGCAGGGGGGTTGAAAATAAATACTGATAATTCTGCTCTGTTCCTGAGTGCAGATCGCCTCTGCTCCCTTTGAGGTTTCTGGTGCCAGCACACCTCTGCCCTCCCATGATGCCATGTCCAGTCTCATCTTTAATAGGGCAAAACCCAGGCCAGGGAAGCACTTTGTAAATTGTAAAGTAGTTTACAAACTTAAAGGATTAATAGTGATAGTAGTAGTAGCTGCAGTTGTAGAAATGGTGGGGCTGATAGCAGTACTAGTCGTCATGGCAGCAGATGAAGTAGCAGTACGGCAAAAATGGAGTATTTCAATCCATTAGGAGACACAGCTTGATTCCCTTTATTTCCCGTAAATGTCTAGCGTGCTGGCTGCTGCCCGATGAATAGTTAAAGGGCAGCGCAGCCAGGGGTGGAGGAAGAGTCACTCTGGATCGCTAATACAGGATCTTGGAGTGGTAATGGAGTCTTATATTCAGAATTATCCATGGACATTCTAGGGCTGCCCCTCACCCCACGCTTTTGGCTGCCGTCCAGTGGCTAGCACTGCCTGCCCTCCTCCACCACAGAAGTGGTTACATTTCCATGGTGAAACTGAAGATGTGTCCTTGGCCAGGCTGGCCCAGTCAGGGCGGGGCTGAGATCTAGACATCTCCTGCACTTCCGTCCCCACCCTACGCACACTTTGGAAAACTTCAGTGGGGAAAGAATGGAAAACAGCAATAGCAGATTTTCCCCTCTGCTGCCTTCTCCAGTGCCCACCACTTATTAATATTATTAGTTAACTGTGTGCACTGTTAGGCGTCCTACATATTAATACATTGTCTTTTTAAATCTTTATAATCTATATAAAAGAAAGATGATCATCAGTTTTGCAGAGAAAAAGCCCAAGGTTCCAGAGCCATTCTTCTGCAAAGGCAATGTTCTTGTCATAATACTTTGATGCACCAAGTCGGCACCCTCTGGGCGTATCTCCCTCGAGCCCAGTTTCGGGTGGGCTCCAAAGCCCTGCACTTTGTAAATCCTTTTGGGAGCACTCAGCTCTGGTAACCAGGAGAAAGAAACACAGCACTTTGCTTCAAGGTTCTAATAGGGCTATTGCCAAATGTCAAGTTTCACAAAAGAAAGAAACTAGTGATTACAAGCTGAACTGTCTTGTCGAAGCCAAAATCTGTATCCTGTATAGAAAATTCGGATGGGAAGAAGGGTCCACACACAAGTCACTTTAGGTAGAAATAGAAGTCTGATTTGGTTTCCTTCGGGACAATGCATAAAATCTGTGACCACTATCTCAGAAGTCCTAGCTAATAGGAAAGTATCCTTTCTTGTTGGATTATAAAAGTAATTGATACCTATTTTCTTTTAGAAAATACCAAAAAGTTTAAAGAAGAAAATACAGAATTACCTCTAATCCCATCACCTAAAGAAATGCATTTTGGTG